>NC_143399.1:95743334-96075958 GCF_052110815.1 Crocodylus siamensis | reverse complement strand
AAAGTTTCGGAAGATCCGCTTCCCGGGATCCAGTTTCCGGGTTTTCTGGAAGACCAGGATCCGGATGACTGAAATGCCTTCTTTAAGCCCTCGGATCCAGTCCGCTTCCCAGGATCCAGTTTCCGGGTTTTCAGGAAGACCAGGATACGGATGCCTGAAATGCTTCTTTATGCAAAAGTTTCGGAAGACTCGGCTCCGGATCCGCTTCCCGGGATCCAGTTTCCGGGTTTTCCAGAAGACCAGGATCCGGATGCCTGAAATGCCTTACTTATGCAAAAGAAGACTCGGCTCCGGATCCGCTTCCCCGGATCCAGTTTCCGGGTTTTCCGGAAGACCAGGATCCGAATGCCTGAAATACCTTTTTTATGCAAAAGTTTCGGAAGACTCGGCTCCGGATTTCCCGGGATCCAGTTTATGGGCTTTCCAGAAGACCAGGCTCCGGATCCGCTTCCCAGGCATCCAGTTTCCGGGTTTTTCCGGAAGACCAGGATCCGGATGCCTGAAATGCCTTCTTTATGCAAAAGTTTCGGAAGACTCGGCTCGGCTTCGGGGATCCAGTTTCCGGGTTTTCCAGAAGACCAGGCTCCGGATCCGCTTCCCGGGATCCAGTTTCCGGGTTTTCCGGAAGACCAGGATCCGGATGCCTGAAATGCCTTCTTTATGCAAAAGTTTTGGAAGACTCGGCTCCAGATCCGCTTCCCGGGATCCAGTTTCCGGGTTTTCCAGAAGACCAGGCTCCGGATCCGCTTCCCGGGATCCAGTTTCCGGATTTTCTGGAAGACCAGGATCAGGATGCCTGAAATGCCTTCTTTATGCAAAAGTTTCGGAAGACTCGGCTCTGAGACCCGCTTCCCGGGATCCATTTCCGGGTTTTCTGGAAGACCAGGATCCGGATGCTTCCTGGCATCCAGTTTCCGGGTTTTCCTGAAATGCCTGAAATGCCTTCTTTATGCAAAAGTTTCGGAAGACTCGGCTCCAGATCCGCTTCCCTGGATCCAGTTTCTGGGTTTTTTCCAGAAGCCTTCTTTAAGCAAAAGTTTCAGAAAACTCGGCTCCAGATCCGCTTCCCAGGATCCAGTTTCCGGGTTTTCAGGAAGACCAGGATACGGATGCCTGAAATACCTTCTTTATGCAAAAGTTTCGGAAGACTCGGCTCCGGATCCGCTTCCCGGGATCCAGTTTCCGGGTTTTCCAGAAGACCAGGATCCGGATGCCTGAAATGCCTTACTTATGCAAAAGTTCCGGAAGACTCGGCTCCGGATCCGCTTCCCCGGATCCAGTTTCCGGGTTTTCCGGAAGACCAGGATGCGAATGCCTGAAATACCTTCTTTATGCAAAAGTTTCGGAAGACTCGGCTCCGGATCCGCATCCCGGGATCCAGTTTATGGGCTTTCCGGAAGACCAGGCTCCGGATCCGCTTCCCAGACTCCAGTTTCTAGGTTTTCCGGAAGACCAAGATGCGAATTGCCTGAAATACCTTCTTTATGCAAAAGTTTCGGAAGACTCGGCTCCGGATCCGCTTCCCGGGATCCAGTTTCCGGGTTTTCCGGAAGACCAGGATCCGGATGCCTGAAATGCCTTCTTTATGAAAAAGTTTTGGAACACTCGGCTCCAGATCCGCTTCCCGGGATCCAGTTTCCGGGTTTTCCTGAAGACCAGGCTCCGGATCCGCTTCCCGGACCCCAGTTTCTAGGTTTTCCGGAAGACCAGGATGCGAATGCCTGAAATACCTTCTTTATGCAAAAGTTTCGGAAGACTCGACTCCGGATCCGTTCTGGATACGCTTCCCGGGATCCAGGTTCCGGGATTTCTGGAAGACCAGCATCCAGATGCCTGAAATGCCTTCTTTATGCAAAAGTTTCGGAAGACTCGGCTCCAGATCCGCTTCCCTGGATCCAGTTTCTGGGTTTTCCAGAAGACCAGGCTCCAGATCTGCTTCCTGGCATCCAGTTTCCGGGTTTTCCGGAAGACCAGGATGCGGATGCCTGAAATGCCTTCTTTATGCAAAAGTTTCAGAAAACTCGGCTCCAGATCCGCTTCCCAGGATCCAGTTTCCGGGTTTTCAGGAAGACCAGGATACGGATGCCTGAAATACCTTCTTTATGCCTAAGTTTCGGAAGACTCGGCTCCGGATCCGCTTCCCGGGATCCAGTTTCCGGGTTTTCCGGAAGACCAGGATCCGGATGCCTGAAATGCCTTATTTATGCAAAAGTTCCGGGAGACTCGGCTCCGGATCCGCTTCCCAGACTCCAGTTTCTGGGTTTTCCGGAAGACCAGGATGCGAATGCCTGAAATACCATTTTTATGCAAAAGTTTCGGAAGACTCGGCTCCGGATCCGCATCCCGGGATCCAGTTTATGGGCTTTCCAGAAGACCAGGCTCCGGATCCGCTTCCCAGACCCCAGTTTCTAGGTTTTCCGGAAGACCAGGATGCGAATGCCTGAAATGCCTTCTTTATGCAAAAGTTTCGGAAGACTCGGCTCCGGATCCGCTTCCCGTGATCCAGTTTCCGGGTTCTCCAGAAGACCAGGCTCCGGATCCGCTTCCCGGGATCCAGTTTCCGGGTTTTCTGGTAGACCAGGATCCGGATGACTGAAATGCCTTCTTTAAGCAAAAGTTTCGGAGACTCGGCTCCGGATCCGCTTCCCGGGATCCAGTTTCTGGGATTTCCAGAAGACCACGGATCCGCTTCCCAGGATCCAGTTTCCGGGTTTTCCGGAAGACCAGGATCCGGATGCCTGAAATGCCTTCTTTAAGCAAAAGTTTCAGAAGACTCGGCTCCGGATCCGCTTCCCAGGGATCCAGTTTCCGGGTTTTCCGGTAGACCAGGATCCGGTTGCTTGAAATGCCTTATTTATGCAAAAGTTCCGGAAGACTCGGCTCCGGATCCGCTTCCCCGGATCCAGTTTCCGGGTTTTCCGGAAGACCAGGATGCGAATGCCTGAAATACCTTTTTTATGCAAAAGTTTCGGAAGACTCGGCTCCGGATCCGCTTCCCGGGATCCAGTTTATGGGCTTTCCAGAAGACCAGGCTCCGGATCCGCTTCCCAGACTCCAGTTTCCAGGTTTTCCGGAAGACCAGGATCCGGTTGCCTGAAATGCCTTCTTTATGCAAAAGTTTTGGAAGACTCGGCTCCTGATCCGCTTCCCGGGATCCAGTTTCCGGGTTTTCCGGAAGACCAGGATCCGGATGCCTGAACTACCTTCTTTATGCAAAAGTTTCGGAAGACTCGTCTACGGAACCCCTTCCCTGGATCCAGTTTCCGGGATTTCCAGAAGACCAGGCTCTGGATACGCTTCCCAGGATCCAGTTTCCGGGTTTTCCGGAAAACCAGGATGCGAATGCCTGAAATGCCTTCTTTATGCAAAAGTTTCGGAAGACTCGGCTCCGGATCCGCTTCCCGGGATCCAGTTTCCGGGTTCTCCAGAAGACCAGGCTCCGGATCCGCTTCCCGGGATCCAGTTTCCGGGTTTTCTGGTAGACCGGGATCCGGATGACTGAAATGCCTTCTTTAAGCAAAAGTTTCGAGAAGACTCGGCTCCGGATCCGCTTCCCAGGATCCAGTTTCCGGGTTTTCCGGGAGACCAGGATCCGGATGCCTGAAATGCCTTCTTTAAGCAAAAGTTTCGGAAGACTCGGCTCCGGATCCGCTTCCCGGGATCCAGTTTCCGGGTTTTCCGGAAGACCAGGATCCGGTTGCTTGAAATGCCTTCTTTATGCAAAAGTTTCGGAAGACTCGGCTCCGGATCCGCTTCCCAGGATCCAGTTTCCGCGTTTTCCAGAAGACCAGGATCCGGATGCCTGAAATGCCTTATTTATGCAAAAGTTCAGGAAGACTCGGCTCCAGATCCGCTTCCCCGGATCCAGTTTCCGGGTTTTCCGGAAGACCAGGATCCGGATGCCTGTAATGCCTTCTTTATGAAAAAGTTTTGGAACACTCGGCTCCAGATCCGCTTCCCGGGATCCAGTTTCCAGGTTTTCCTGAAGACCACGATGCGGATGCCTGAACTACCTTCTTTATGCAAAAGTTTCGGAAGACTCGGTTCCGGATCCGCTTCCCGGGATCCAGTTTCCGGGATTTCTGGAAGACCAGCATCCAGATGCCTGAAATGCCTTCTTTATGCAAAAGTTTCGGAAGACTCGGCTCCAGATCCGCTTCCCTGGATCCAGTTTCTGGGTTTTCCAGAAGACCAGGCTCCGGATCCGCTTCCTGGCATCCAGTTTCCGGGTTTTCCGGAAGACCAGGATGCGGATGCCTCAAATGTCTTCTTTATGCAAAAGTTTCGGAAGACTCGGCTCCAGATCCGCTTCCCGGGATCCAGTTTCCGGGTTTTCAGGAAGACCAGGATACGGATGCCTGAAATACCTTCTTTATGCAAAAGTTTCGGAAGACTCGGCTCCGGATCCGCTTCCCGGGATCCAGTTTCCGGGTTTTCCGGAAGACCAGGGTACGAATGAATGAAATGCCTTACTTATGCAAAAGTTCCGGAAGACTCGGCTCCGGATCCGCTTCCCCGGATCCAGTTTCCGGGTTTTCCGGAAGACCAGGATGCGAATGCCTGAAATACCTTTTTTATGCAAAAGTTTCGGAAGACTCGGCTCCGGATCCGCATCCCGGGATCCAGTTTATGGGCTTTCCAGAAGACCAGGCTCCGGATCCGCTTCCCAGACTCCAGTTTCTAGGTTTTCCGGAAGACCAAGATGCGAATGCCTGAAATACCTTCTTTATGCAAAAGTTTCGGAAGACTCGGCTCCGGATCCGCTTCCCGGGATCCAGTTTCCGGGTTTTCCGGAAGACCAGGATCCGGATGCCTGAAATGCCTTCTTTATGAAAAAGTTTTGGAACACTCGGCTCCAGATCCGCTTCCCGGGATCCAGTTTCCGGGTTTTCCTGAAGACCACGATGCGGATGCCTGAAATACCTTCTTTATGCAAAAGTTTCGGAAGACTCGGTTCCGAATCCGCTTCCCGGGATCCAGTTTCCGGGATTTCTGGAAGACCAGCCTCCAGATGCCTGAAATGCCTTCTTTATGCAAAAGTTTCGGAAGACTCGGCTCCAGATCCGCTTCCCTGGATCCAGTTTCTGGGTTTTCCAGAAGACCAGGCTCCAGATCTGCTTCCTGGCATCCAGTTTCCGGGTTTTCCGGAAGACCAGGATGCGGATGCCTGAAATGCCTTCTTTATGCAAAAGTTTCAGAAAACTCGGCTCCAGATCCGCTTCCCAGGATCCAGTTTCCGGGTTTTCAGGAAGACCAGGATACGGATGCCTGAAATACCTTCTTTATGCAAAAGTTTTGGAAGACTCAGCTCCGGATCCGCTTCCCGGGATCCAGTTTCCGAGTTTTCCGGAAGACCAGGATCCGGATGCCTGAAATGCCTTATTTATGCAAAAGTTCCGGGAGACTCGGCTCCGGAGACTCGGCTCCGGATCCGCTTCCCAGACTCCAGTTTCTGGGTTTTCCGGAAGACCAGGATGCGAATGCCTGAAATACCATTTTTATGCAAAAGTTTCGGAAGACTCGGCTCCGGATCCGCATCCCGGGATCCAGTTTATGGGCTTTCCAGAAGACCAGGCTCCGGATCCGCTTCCCAGACCCCAGTTTCTAGGTTTTCCGGAAGACCAGGATGCGAATGCCTGAAATGCCTTCTTTATGCAAAAGTTTCGGAAGACTCGGCTCCGGATCCGCTTCCCGGGATCCAGTTTCCGTGTTCTCCAGAAGACCAGGCTCCGGATCCGCTTCCCGGGATCCAGTTTCCGGGTTTTCTGGTAGACCGGGATCCGGATGACTGAAATGCCTTCTTTAAGCAAAAGTTTGAGAAGACTCGGCTCCAGATCCGCTTCCCAGGATCCAGTTTCCGGGTTTTCCGGAAGACCAGGATCCGGATGCCTGAAATGTCTTCTTTAAGCAAAAGTTTCAGAAGACTCGGCTCCGGATCCGCTTCCCAGGATCCAGTTTCCGGGTTTTCCGGAAGACCAGGATCCGGTTGCTTGAAATGCCTTCTTTATGCAAAAGTTTCGGAAGACTCGGCTCCGGATCCGCTTCCCGGGATCCAGTTTCCGGGTTTTCCGGAAGACCAGGATCGGATGCCTGAAATGCCTTCTTTATGCAAAAGTTTCGGAAGACTCGGCTCCGGATCCGCTTCCCGGGATCCAGTTTCCGGGTTTTCCGGAAGACCAGGATCCGGATGCCTGAAATGCCTTCTTTATGCAAAAGTTTCGGAAGACTCGGCTCCGGATCCGCTTCCCCGGATCCAGTTTCCGGGTTTTCCGGAAGACCAGGATGCGAATGCCTGAAATACCTTTTTTATGCAAAAGTTTCGGAAGACTCGGCTCCGGATCCGCTTCCCGGGATCCAGTTTATGGGCTTTCCAGAAGACTCAGGCTCCGGATCCGCTTCCCAGACTCCAGTTTCTAGGTTTTCCGGAAGACCAGGATGCGAATGCCTGAAATACCTTCTTTATGCAAAAGTTTCGGAAGACTCGGCTCCGGATCCGCTTTCCGGGATCCAGTTTCCTGGTTTTCCGGAAGACCAGGATCCGGATGCCTGAAATGCCTTCTTTATGAAAAAGTTTTGGAACACTCGGCTCCGGATCCGCTTCCCAGGATCCAGTTTCCGGGTTTTCCAGAAGACCAGGCTCCTGGTCCGCTTCTTGGCATCCAATTTCCGGGTTTTCCGGAAGACCAGGGTACGAATGAATGAAATGCCTTCTTTAAGCAAAAGTTTCAGAAGACTCGGCTCCGGATCCGCTTCCCGGGTTCCAGTTTCCGGGTTTTCCGGAAGACCAGGATCCGGCTGAATGAAATGCCTTCTTTATGCAAAAGTTTCGGAAGACTCGGCTCCTGGATCCGCTTCCCAGGATCCAGTTTCCGGGTTTTCCGGAAGACCAGGATGCGAATGCCTAAAATACCTTCTTTATGCAAAATTTTCGGAAGACTCAGCTCCGGATCCGCGTCCCGGGATCCAGTTTCTGGGTTTTCCAGAAGACCAGGCTCCGGATCCGCTTCCCAGACATCCAGTTTCTGGGTTTTCCGGAAGACCAGGATACGAATGCCTGAAATACCTCCTTTATGCAAGAGTTTCAGAAGACTCGGCTTCCGGATCTGCTTCCCGGGATCCAGTTTCCGGGTTTTCCGGAAGACCAGGATCCGGATGCCTGAAATGCCTTCTTTATGAAAAAGTTTTGGAACACTCGGCTCCAGATCCGCTTCCCGGGATCCAGTTTCCGGGTTTTCCTGAAGACCACGATGCGGATGCCTGAAATACCTTCTTTATGCAAAAGTTTCGGAAGACTCGGTTCCGGATCCGCTTCCCGGGATCCAGTTTCCGGGATTTCTGGAAGACCAGCATCCAGATGCCTCAAATGCCTTCTTTATGCAAAAGTTTCGGAAGACTCGGCTCCATATCCGCTTCCCTGGATCCAGTTTCTGGGTTTTCCAGAAGACCAGGCTCCAGATCTGCTTCCTGGCATCCAGTATCCGGGTTTTCCGGAAGACCAGGATGCGGATGCCTGAAATGCCTTCTTTATGCAAAAGTTTCAGAAAACTCGGCTCCAGATCCGCTTCCCAGGATCCAGTTTCCGGGTTTTCAGGAAGACCAGGATACGGATGCCTGAAATACCTTCTTTATGCAAAAGTTTCGGAAGACTCGGCTCCGGATCCGCATCCCGGGATCCAGTTTATGGGCTTTCCAGAAGACCAGGCTCCGGATCCGCTTCCCAGACTCCAGTTTCTAGGTTTTCCGGAAGACCAGGATGCGAATGCCTGAAATGCCTTCTTTATGCAAAAGTTCCAGAAGACTCGCCTCCGGATCCGCTTCCCGGGATCCAGTTTCCGGGTTTTCCGGAAGACCAGGATCCGGATGCCTGAAATGTCTTCTTTATACAAAAGTTTTGGAAGACTCGGCTCCAGATCCTCTTCCCAGGATCCAGTTTCCGGGTTTTCCGGAAGACCAGGATACGGATGCCTGAAATACCTTCTTTATGTAAAAGTTTCAGAAGACTCGGCTCCAGATCCGCTTCCCAGGATTCAGTTTCCGGGTTTTCCGGAAGACCAGGATCCGGATGCCTGAAATACCTTCTTTATGTAAAAGTTTCGCAAGACTCGGCTCCGAATCCGCTTCCCGGGATCCAGTTTCCGGGTTTTCTGGAACACCAGGATCCGGATGCCTGAAATGCCTTCTTTATGCAAAAGTTTTGGAAGACTAGGCTCCGGACCCGCTTCCCGGAATCCACTTTCCGGGTTTTCCAGAAGACCAGGGTCCGGATCCACTTCCCAGGATCCAGTTTCCGGGTTTTCCGGAAGACCAGGATGCGAATGCCTGAAATACCTTCTTTATGCAAAAGTTTCGGAAGACTCGGCTCCGTATCCCCTTCCCGGGATCCAGTTTCCGGGTTTTCCGGAAGACCAGGATCCGGCTGAATTAAATGCCTTCTTTATGCAAAAGTTCCGGAAGACTCGGCTCTGGATCAGCTTCCCAGGATCCAGTTTCCGGGTTTTCCGGAAGACCAGGATGCGAATGCCTGAAATGCCTTCTTTATGCAAAAGTTTCGGAAGACTCGCCTCCGCATCCGCTTCCCGGGATCCAGTTTCCGGGATTTCTGGGAGACCAGCATCCAGAAGCCTGAAATGCCTTCTTTATGCAAAAGTTTCGGAAGACTCGGCTCCAGATCCGCTTCCCTGGATCCAGTTTCCGGGTTTTCCAGAAGACAAGGCTCCGGGTCCGCTTCTTGGCATCCAATTTCCGGGTTTTCCGGAAGACCAGGGTACGAAGGCATAAAATGCCTTCTTTAAGCAAAAGTTTCAGAAGACTCGGCTCTGGATCCACTTCCCGGGTTCCAGTTTCCGGGTTTTCCGGAAGACCAGTATCCGGTTGCCTGAAATGCCTTCTCTATGCAAAAGTTTTGGAAGACTAGGCTCCGGATCCACTTCCCGGGATCCAGTTTCCGGGTTTTCCGGAAGACCAGGATCCGGCTGAATGAAATACCTTCTTTATGCAAAAGTTTCGGAAGACTCGGCTCCGGATCTGCTTCCCAGGATCCAGTTTCCGGGTTTTCCGGAAGACCAGGATGCGAATGCCTGAAATACCTTCTTTATGCAAAATTTTCGGAAGACTCACCTCCGGATCCACTTCCCGGGATCCAGTTTCTGGTTTTTCCAGAAGACCAGGCTCCGGATCCGCTTCCCAGACTCCAGTTTCTGGGTTTTCCGGAAGACCAGGATACGGCTGCCTGAAATACCTTCTTTAAGCAAAAGTTTCAGAAGACTCGGCTCCGGATCCGCTTCCCGGGATCCAGTTTCCGGGTTTTCCGGAAGACCAGGATCCGGTTGACTGAAATGCCTTCTTTATGCAAAATTTTGGAAGACTAGGCTCCGGATCCGCTTCCCGGAATCCAGTTTCCGGGTTTTCCGGAAGACGAGGATCCGGATGCCTGAACTACCTTATTTATGCAAAAGTTTAGGAACACTCGGCTATGGATCCGCTTCCCGGGATCCAGTTTCTGGGTTTTCCAGAAGACCAGGCTCCGGTTCCACTTCCCAGATTCCGGTTTCCGGGTTTCCGGAAGACCAGGATGCGAATGCCTGAAATACCGTCTTTATGCAAAAGTTTCGGAAGACTCGGCTCCGGATCCACTTCCCAGGATCCAGTTTCTGGGTTTTCTGGAAGACCAGGATCCGGCTGAATGAAATGCCTTCTTTATGCAAAAGTTCCGGAAGACTCAGCTCCGGATCCGCTTCCCAGGATCCAGTTTCCGGGTCTTCCGGAAGACCAGGATGCGAATGCCTGAAATACCTTCTTTATGCAAAAGTTTCGGAAGACTCGGCTCCGGATCCGGTTCCCGGGATCCAGTTTTCGGGTTTTCCAGAAGACCAGGCTCCGGATCCACTTCCCAGATTCCAGTTTCCGGGTTTTCCGGAAGACCAGGATGCGAATGCCTGAAATACCTTCTTTATGCAAAAGTTTTGGAAGACTCGGCTCCTGATCCGCTTCCCGGGATCCAGTTTCCGGGTTTTCCAGAAGACCAGGATGAGGATGCCTGAAATGCCTTCTTTATGCAAAAGTTTCAGAAGACTCGGCTCCGGATCCGCTTCCCGGGATCCAGTTTCAGGGTTTTCCCGAAGACCAGGCTCCGGATCCGCTTCCCAGGATCCAGTTTCCGGGTTTTCCAGAAGACCAGGATACGGATGCCTGAAATGCCTTCTTTATGGAAAAGTTTCGGAAGACTCGGCTCCGGATCCGCTTCTCGGGATCCAGTTTCCGGGTTTTACGGAAGACCAGGATGCGAATGCCTGAAATACCTTCTTTATGCAAAAGTTTCGGAAGTCTCGCCTCCGGATCCGCTTCCCGGGATCCAGTTTCCGGGTTTTCCGGGAGACCAGGATCCGGATGCCTGAAATGCCTTCTTTATGAAAAAGTTTCGGAAGACTCGGCTCCGGATCCGCTTCCCGGGATCCACTTTCCGGGTTTTCTGGAAGACCAGGATGCCGATGCCTGAAAGGGCTTCTTTATGCAAAAGTTCCGGAAGTCTCGGCTCCAGATCCGCTTCCCGGGATCCAGTTTCCGGGTTTTCCGGAAGACCAGGATGCGGATGCCTGAAATGTCTTCTTTATGCAAAAGTTTCGGAAGCCTCGGCTCCGGATCCGATTCCCGGGATCCAGTTTCTGGGTTTTCCGGAAGACCAGGATCCCGATGCCTGAAATGCCTTCTTTATGTAAAAGTTTCGGAAGACTCGCCTCCGGATCCGCTTCCCGGGATCCAGTTTCTGGGTTTTCCGGAAGACCAGGATCCGGATGCCTGAAATGCCTTCTTTATGTAAAAGTTTCGGAAGACTCGCCTCCGGCTCCGGGATCCGCTTCCCAGGATCCATGCGCTTTCCGGGTTTTCCAGAAGACCAGGCTCCGGATCCGCTTCCCAGTATCCCGTTTCCAGGTTTTCCGGAAGACCAGTGTCCGGATGCCTGGAATGCCTTCTTTATGCAAAAGTTTCAGAAGACTTGGCTCTGGGTCCACTTCCCGGGATCGAGATTCCAGGTTTTCCGGAAGACCCTGATCCGGATGCCTCAAATGCCTTCTTTATTGCAAAGTTTCAGAAGACTCGGCTCCGGATCCACTTCCCGGGATCCAGTTTCCGGGTTTTCACTAGGTCACCCAAATGGAAGCGAATGGAGCCTTCCAGCTACCAGGTCAAACCAATGCAAGTGAAGGGGCCTTCAAGGCTCCAGGTCAACAGCCTGCAAGGCTATGGGGCCCTGCAGCCACCTGGTCAACTCCAGGCATGCCTGTGGGGACTTTTGAAGCCCAGGTCACCCTCAGGCAAGCGAATAGGGCCTTGCAGCCACAAGGTCAACCCTCTGCAAGCCTATGGTGCCCTGAAGCCACCAGGTCAACCCTAGGCAAGGGAATGGGGCCTGGCCCAGGTGGGAGGGGCACTCCTTGGAGGCTTAATCCCGGGTGGTGGTGTTATTTGATGGAGGGTTAGGCCCCTGGAGGTTGTGCGGGCCTTGACTCCGCACTCCCCGTGCTTGTTTGGGAGTGTAGCCCCCGGCGGCAGCAAGTCCGGGGACCAGGTCAACCCCCCGCATGCCTAGAGGGACTTTTGGAGCCCAGGTCAACCCAAGCAAGTGAATGGCACCTTGCACCCACCAGGTCAACAACAGGGAAGCTAATGGGGCCTTGCAGCCACCAGGATATCCCCAGGTAAGAAAATGGTGCCTTGCAGCCACCAGGTGAACTCCAGTTATGTAAAAGGGCCTTGCAGCCACCAGGTCAATCCCAGGCATGCTTAGGGTACTTTTGGAGCCTATGTCAACCCCAAGCAAGCGAATGGGGCCTTGCAGCCTCCAGGTCAACCAAAAGTAAGGGAATGGGGCCTTGCAGCCAGCAGGTCAACCCATTGCAAGTGAATGGGTCCTTCAGCCACAGGGTCACTCCAATGCAAGTGAATTTGGCCTTGCAGCCACCAGGTCAAGTCCCGGCAAGTGAATTGGGCCTTGCAGCCACCAGGTCAACCCCAGGCAAGCCTACGGCGCCTTGCAGCCACCAGGTAAACGCAAAACTAGCTAAGGGGGCCTTGCAGCCACCAGGTGAACCCCAGGTAAGCGAATGGGGCCTTGCAGCCACCAGGTCAACCCCAGGCTAGCGAATGGGGCCTTGCAGACACCAGGTCATCCCCAGACAAGCCTACGGGGATTTGCAGTCACCATTTCAACCAAATGGAAGTGAATGCGGCCTTGCAGCCACCAGGTCATCCCCAGACAAACCTACGGGGATTTGCAGTCACCATGTCAACCCAATGGAAGCGATTGGAGCCTTGCAGCCACCAGATCATCCCCAGACAAGCCTGCGGGGATTTGCTGTCACTATGTGAACCCAATGGAAGTGAAAGGAGACTTGCAGACAACAGGGCAACCCCAGGCAAGCCTACGGGGCCTAGCAGACACCAGGTCAACCCCATACAAGCGAAAGGGGCCTTGGAGTCACCAGGTCAACCCAATGTAAGTGAACGGGGCCTTGCAGGCACCAGGTGAACCTCAGGTAAGTGAATGCGGCCTTGCAGCCACCAGATCAACCCCAGGCAAGTGAATGGGGCCTTGCAGTCACCAGGTCAACCCCAGACAAGCCTACGGGGACTTGCAGACACGAGGTCAAACCCAGGGAAGCCTGCGGGGCCTCGCAGCCACCAGGTCATTCCAATACAAGTGAATGGGGCCTTGCAGCCACCAGGTCAACCCAATGTAAGTGAATGGGTCCTAGCAGCCACCAGGTCAACCCAATGCAACAGAATGGGGCCTTGCAGCCTCATGGTCAACATCAGGTTAGCGAATTGGGCCTTGCAGCCACCAAGTCAACCCCAGTAAGTGAATGGGGCCTTGAAGCCAGCAGTTCAACCCCAGGAAAGCGAATGGGGCCTTGCAGCCACGAGGTGAACCCCAGGTCAGTTAATGGGGCCTTGCAGTCACCAGGTCAACCCCAGGCAAAGCCAAAGGGGCCTTGCAGACACCAGGTGAACCCCAGGGAAGGGAATGGGGCCTTGCATCCACCAGGTCAACCCCAGGCAAGTGAATGGGTCCTTGCAGTCACCAGGTCAACCCAAAGTAAGTGAATGGGGTCTTGCAGTCTCCAGGTGAACCCCGGGAAAGCGAATAGGGCCTTGCAGACACCAGGTCAACCCAATGCAAGGGAAAGGGCCTTGCTGCTACCAGGTCAACCCAATGTAAATGAACTGGGACTTGCAGCCAGCAAGTCAACGCAGGTAAGCGAATGGGGCCTTCCAGCCACCAGGTCAACACCAGGCAAGCGAATGTGACCTTGCAGGCACCAGGTCAACCCAATGCAAGCGAATGCGTCGTTGCAGCCAGGAGGTCAACCCCAGGCAAGTGAATGGGGCCTTGTAGGCACCATGTAAACCCCAGAGAAGCCTACAGGACCTTGCAGACACCAGGTCAACGCAATACAAGTGAGTGGGGCCTTCCAGCCACCAGGTCATCCGCAGACAAGCCAAGGGGCCTTGCAGCCACCAGGTCAACCCAATGCAAGCGAATGGGGCCTTGCAGCCACCAGGTCAACCCAATGTAAGTGAATGGGGCCTTGCAGCCAGCAGGTCAACCCCAGGTAAGCGAATGGGGCCTTGCACCCACCAGGTCAACCCCAGGGAAGTGAATGGGGCCTTGCAGCCACCAGGTCAACCCCAGGCAATTGAATGGATTCTGGCCTAGGTGCGCGGGGCACTCCTTGGAGGCTTAAACCCAGCTGAGGGCGGCACTAGATGGAGTCTAAGCCCCTGGCGGTTGTGCGGGTCCTTCGTCCGCACTCCTGGTGGTTGTTTGGGAGTGAAGCCCAGGGCGGCAGCTAGTCCGGGTACCAGGCCAACCCCAGGCATGCCTAGGGGGACTTTTGGAGCCTGGCTCAACCCCAGGGAAGCGAATGGGGCCTTGCAGACACCAGGTCAACCCCAGTGAAGCCTACGGGGACTTCAAGAATCCAGGTCAACCCAATGACAGTGAATAGACCCTTGCAGCCACCAGGTCAACCCCGGAGAAGCAAATGGGGCTTTCCAGCCACCAGGTCAACCCCTTCAGGCCTATGTGGCACTGCAGCCACCAGGTCAAGCCCAGGAAAGCCTACGTGGCCTTGCAGACACCAGGTCAACCCAATGCAAGCGAATGGGGCCTTCCAGCCAGCAGATCAACCCCAGACAAGCCTACGTGACCTTTGAGACACCAGGTCAACCCAATGCAAGTGAATGGGGCTTTGCAGTCACCAGATCAACCTCAGACAAGCCTACGGGGACTTGCAGACACCAGGTCAAACTCAGGCAAGCCTGCGGGGCCTTGCAGCCACCAGGTCAACCGAATGTAAGTGAATGGGTCCTTGGAGCCAGGAGGTCAACCCCAGGTAAGCGAACTGTGCTTTACAGCCACCAAGTCAACCCCAGTAAGTGACTGGGGCCTTGCAGCCACCAGGTCAACCCCAGGCAAGTGAATGGGCCTTGCAGCCACCAGGTCAACCAATGAAACCGATTGGGGCCTTGCAGACACCGGGTCAACCCAATGCAAGCGAACGGGGCCTTGCAGACAGCAGGTCAACCCCAGGCAAGTGAAAGGGGCCTTGCAGACAGCAGGTCAACCCCAGGTAAGCGAATGGGGCCTTGCAGCCACGAAGTTAACCCCATGTAAGTGAATGGGGCCTTGCAGCCACCAGGTCAACCCTAGGCAAGCGAATGCGGCCTTGCAGCCACCAGGTGAACCCCAGGCAAGCGAATGGGGCCTTGCAGCCACCAGGTGAACCCCAGGCAAGTGAATGGGGCCTTGCAGTCACCAGGTCAACCCCAGGCATGGCAACGGTGCCTTGCAGCCACTAGGTGAACCCCAGGCAAGCAAATGGGGCCTTGCATCCTCCAGGTGAACCCAATGTAAGTGAACGGTGCCTAGCAGCCAGCAAGTCAATGCCAGGTAAGCGAATGGGGCCTTGCAGCCACCAGGTCAACCCAATGTAAGTCAATGGGGCCTTGTAGCCACCAGGTCAACCACAGGCAAGCAAATGGGTCCTGGCCCAGGTGCGCAGGGCGGTCCTTGGAGGCCTTACAGCCACCAGGTCAACCCCAGGCAAGTGAATGGGGCCTTGCAGCGACTAGGTCAACCCAATGTAACTGAATCGGGCCTCCAAGCCACCAGGTCAACCAAATGCAACCGAAAGGGGCCTTGAAGCCACAGGGTCAACCCAGTGCAAGTGAACGGGGCCTTGCAGCCACCAGGTCAACCGAATGTAAGTGAATGGGTCCTTGGAGCCAGGAGGTCAACCCCAGGTAAGCGAACTGTGCTTTACAGCCACCAAGTCAACCCCAGTAAGTGACTGGGGCCTTGCAGCCACCAGGTCAACCCCAGGCAAGTGAATGGGCCTTGCAGCCACCAGGTCAACCAATGAAACCGATTGGGGCCTTGCAGACACCGGGTCAACCCAATGCAAGCGAACGGGGCCTTGCAGACAGCAGGTCAACCCCAGGCAAGTGAAAGGGGCCTTGCAGACAGCAGGTCAACCCCAGGTAAGCGAATGGGGCCTTGCAGCCACGAAGTTAACCCCATGTAAGTGAATGGGGCCTTGCAGCCACCAGGTCAACCCCAGTGAAGCCTACGGGGACGTCAAGAATCCAGGTCAACCCAATGACAGTGAATAGACCCTTGCAGCCACCAGGTCAACCCCGGAGAAGCAAATAGGGCTTTCCAGCCACCAGGTCAACCCCTTCAGGCCTATGTGGCACTGCAGCCACCAGGTCAAGCCCAGGAAAGCCTACGTGGCCTTGCAGACACCAGGTCAACCCAATGCAAGCGAATGGGGCCTTCCAGCCAGCAGATCAACCCCAGACAAGCCTACGTGACCTTTGAGACACCAGGTCAACCCAATGCAAGTGAATGGGGCTTTGCAGTCACCAGATCAACCTCAGACAAGCCTACGGGGACTTGCAGACACCAGGTCAAACTCAGGCAAGCCTGCGGGGCCTTGCAGCCACCAGGTCAACCGAATGTAAGTGAATGGGTCCTTGGAGCCAGGAGGTCAACCCCAGGTAAGCGAACTGTGCTTTACAGCCACCAAGTCAACCCCAGTAAGTGACTGGGGCCTTGCAGCCACCAGGTCAACCCCAGGCAAGTGAATGGGCCTTGCAGCCACCAGGTCAACCAATGAAACCGATTGGGGCCTTGCAGACACCGGGGTCAACCCAATGCAAGCGAACGGGGCCTTGCAGACAGCAGGTCAACCCCAGGGCAAGTGAAAGGGGCCTTGCAGACAGCAGGTCAACCCCAGGTAAGCGAATGGGGCCTTGCAGCCACGAAGTTAACCCCATGTAAGTGAATGGGGCCTTGCAGCCACCAGGTCAACCCTAGGCAAGCGAATGCGGCCGTTGCAGCCACCAGGTGAACCCCAGGCAAGCGAATGGGGCCTTGCAGCCACCAGGTGAACCCCAGGCAAGTGAATGGGGCCTTGCAGTCACCAGGTCAACCCCAGGCATGGCAACGGTGCCTTGCAGCCACTAGGTGAACCCCAGGCAAGCAAATGGGGCCTTGCATCCTCCAGGTGAACCCAATGTAAGTGAACGGTGCCTAGCAGCCAGCAAGTCAATGCCAGGTAAGCGAATGGGGCCTTGCAGCCACCAGGTCAACCCAATGTAAGTCAATGGGGCCTTGTAGCCACCAGGTCAACCACAGGCAAGCAAATGGGTCCTGGCCCAGGTGCGCAGGGCGGTCCTTGGAGGCCTTACAGCCACCAGGTCAACCCCAGGCAAGTGAATGGGGCCTTGCAGCGACTAGGTCAACCCAATGTAACTGAATCGGGCCTCCAAGCCACCAGGTCAACCAAATGCAACCGAAAGGGGCCTTGAAGCCACAGGGTCAACCCAGTGCAAGTGAACGGGGCCTTGCAGCCACCAGGTCAACCGAATGTAAGTGAATGGGTCCTTGGAGCCAGGAGGTCAACCCCAGGTAAGCGAACTGTGCTTTACAGCCACCAAGTCAACCCCAGTAAGTGACTGGGGCCTTGCAGCCACCAGGTCAACCCCAGGCAAGTGAATGGGCCTTGCAGCCACCAGGTCAACCAATGAAACCGATTGGGGCCTTGCAGACACCGGGTCAACCCAATGCAAGCGAACGGGGCCTTGCAGACAGCAGGTCAACCCCAGGCAAGTGAAAGGGGCCTTGCAGACAGCAGGTCAACCCCAGGTAAGCGAATGGGGCCTTGCAGCCACGAAGTTAACCCCATGTAAGTGAATGGGGCCTTGCAGCCACCAGGTCAACCCCAGTGAAGCCTACGGGGACGTCAAGAATCCAGGTCAACCCAATGACAGTGAATAGACCCTTGCAGCCACCAGGTCAACCCCGGAGAAGCAAATAGGGCTTTCCAGCCACCAGGTCAACCCCTTCAGGCCTATGTGGCACTGCAGCCACCAGGTCAAGCCCAGGAAAGCCTACGTGGCCTTGCAGACACCAGGTCAACCCAATGCAAGCGAATGGGGCCTTCCAGCCAGCAGATCAACCCCAGACAAGCCTACGTGACCTTTGAGACACCAGGTCAACCCAATGCAAGTGAATGGGGCTTTGCAGTCACCAGATCAACCTCAGACAAGCCTACGGGGACTTGCAGACACCAGGTCAAACTCAGGCAAGCCTGCGGGGCCTTGCAGCCACCAGGTCAACCGAATGTAAGTGAATGGGTCCTTGGAGCCAGGAGGTCAACCCCAGGTAAGCGAACTGTGCTTTACAGCCACCAAGTCAACCCCAGTAAGTGACTGGGGCCTTGCAGCCACCAGGTCAACCCCAGGCAAGTGAATGGGCCTTGCAGCCACCAGGTCAACCAATGAAACCGATTGGGGCCTTGCAGACACCAGGTCAACCCAATGCAAGCGAACGGGGCCTTGCAGACAGCAGGTCAACCCCAGGCAAGTGAAAGGGGCCTTGCAGACAGCAGGTCAACCCCAGGTAAGCGAATGGGGCCTTGCAGCCACGAAGTTAACCCCATGTAAGTGAATGGGGCCTTGCAGCCACCAGGTCAACCCTAGGCAAGCGAATGCGGCCTTGCAGCCACCAGGTGAACCCCAGGCAAGCGAATGGGGCCTTGCAGCCACCAGGTGAACCCCAGGCAAGTGAATGGGGCCTTGCAGTCACCAGGTCAACCCCAGGCATGGCAACGGTGCCTTGCAGCCACTAGGTGAACCCCAGGCAAGCAAATGGGGCCTTGCATCCTCCAGGTGAACCCAATGTAAGTGAACGGTGCCTAGCAGCCAGCAAGTCAATGCCAGGTAAGCGAATGGGGCCTTGCAGCCACCAGGTCAACCCAATGTAAGTCAATGGGGCCTTGTAGCCACCAGGTCAACCACAGGCAAGCAAATGGGTCCTGGCCCAGGTGCGCAGGGCGGTCCTTGGAGGCCTTACAGCCACCAGGTCAACCCCAGGCAAGTGAATGGGGCCTTGCAGCGACTAGGTCAACCCAATGTAACTGAATCGGGCCTCCAAGCCACCAGGTCAACCAAATGCAACCGAAAGGGGCCTTGAAGCCACAGGGTCAACCCAGTGCAAGTGAACGGGGCCTTGCAGCCAGCAGGTCAACCCCAGGTAAGCGAATGGGGCCTTGCAGCCACGAGGTGAACCCCAGGTAAAGTGAATGGGGCCTTGCAGCCACCAGGTCAACCCCAGGGAAGCGAATGGGGCCTTGCAGCCACCAGGTGAACCCCAGCCAAGGGAATGGGGCCTTGCAGCCACCAGGTCAACCCAATGTAAGTGAATGGGGTCTTGCAGCCTCCAGGTGAACCCAGTGTAAGTGAACGGTGCCTTGCAGCCAGCAAGTCAATGCCAGGTAAGCGAATGGGCCCTTGCAGCCACCAGGTCAACCCCAGCTAAGCAAATGGGGCCTTGCAGCCACCAGGTCACCCCAATGTAAGTGAATGGGGCCTTACAGACACCAGGTCTACCCAATGCAAGTGAATGGGGCCTTGCAGCCACCAGGTGAACCCCAGACAAGCTTAAGGTGCCTGGCTCAGGTGCTCGGCGCACTCCTTGGAGGCTTAACCCCGGTGGGGGGGGCACTTGATGGAGGCTTTAGCCCCTGGCGGTTGTGCGGGTCCTGCGTCCGCACTCCCGGTGGTTATTTGGGAGTTAAGCCCCGCGCGGCAGAAAGTCCAGGCACCAGGTCAACCCCAGCCATGCCTAGGGGTACTTTTGGAGCCTAGGTCAACCCCAGGCAACCGAATGGGACCTTGCAGCCACCACGTGAAACCCAGACAAGCGAACTGGACCTTGCAGCCACCAGGTCAACCGCAGGCTACCAAAAGGGGCCTTGAAGTCACCATGTCAACCCAATGGGAGCGAATGGGCCTTGCAGCCACCAGATCATCGACAGACAAGCCTACAGGGATTTGCAGTCACTATATGAACCCAATGGAAGAGAAAGCAGCCTTGCAGACACCAGGGCAACCCCAGGCAAGCCTACGGGGCCTAGCAGACAACAGGTCAACCCCATTCAAGCGAAAGGGGCCTTGGAGACACCAGGTCAACCCAATGTAAGTAACCGGGGCCTTGCAGCCACCAGGTGAACGCCAAGTAGGTGAATGGGGCCTTGCAGCCAGCAGGGCAACCCCAGACAAGTTAATGGGGCCTTGCAGCCACCAGGTCAACCCAATGCAACAGAATGGGGCCTTGCAGCCACAGCGTCAACACCAGGTTAGCGAATTGGGCCTTGCAGCCACCAAGTCAACCCCAGTAAGTGAATGGGGCCTTGCAGCCAGCAGTTCAACCCCAGGAAAGTGAATGGGGCCTTGCAGCCACGAGGTGAACCCCAGGTCAGTGAATGGGGCCTTGCAGCCACCAGCTCAACCCCAGTAAGTGAATGGGGCATTGCAGCCACCAGGGAAACCCCAGGCAAGTGAATGGGGCCTTGCAGCCACCAGGTCAACCCCAGGCAAGCCTACGGGGCGTTGCAGACACCAGGAAAACCCAATGCACGTGAATGGGCCCTTTCAGCTAACAGGTAAACCACAGGCAAGTGAACGGGGCCTTGCAGTCACCAGGACAACCCCAGGGAAGCGGCTGGGGCCCTGCAGCCACCAGGTCACCCCCCTGCAACCCTATGGGGCCCTGCAGCTACCAGGTCAACCCCAGGTAAGCGAATGGGGCCTTGCGGTCACCAGGTCAACCCAATACAAGCGAATGGGGCCTTGCAGACACCAGGTAAGCCCAATGCAAGCGAATGGGGCCTTGAAGACACCAGGTCAACACAATGCAAGTTTATGGGGCCTTGCAGCCACCAGGTCAACCCCAGACAAGCCTACGGGGCATTGCAGACACCAGGTAAAACTAATGCAAGTGAATGGGGCCTTGCAGCCACCAGGACAACCCCAGGTAAGAGAATGGGGCCTTGTACCCCCAGTTCAACTCCCTGGAAGCCTATGGGGCCCAGCAGCCACCAGGTCAACCCCAGGTGAGTGAATGGGGCCTAGCGGACACCAGATTAACCCTAGGCAAGCGAATGGGGCCTTCCAGAAACCAGGTCAACACAATGCAAGTGAAATGGGCCTTTAAGCCACCAGGTCAACCCCTGGTAAGCGAATGGGGCCTTGTAGCCCCCAGTTCAACTCCCTGCAAGCCTATGGGGCCCTGCAGCCACCAGGTCAACCCCAGGCGAGTGAATGGGGCCTAGCAGACACCAGATCAACCCTAGGCAAGCGAATGGGCGTCCCAGCCACCAGGTCAACCCCAGGAAAGCGAATGGAGCCTTGCAGACATCAGGTCAACCCAATGCCAGAGAATGGGGCCTTGCAGCCACCAGGTAAACCCCAGGCAAGTGAATGGGGCCTTGCAGCCACCAAGTCAACCCCAGGCAAGCCTATGGGGCCTTGCAGACACCAGGTAAGCCCAATGCAAGCGTATGGGGCCTTCCAGCCACCAGGTCAACCCCCTGCATGCCTATGGGACCCTGCAGCCACCTGGTAAAACCCAGGATTGCCTAGAGGGACTTTTGGAGCCCAGGTCAACCCAATGCAAGTGAATGGGGCCTTGCAGACATCAGGTCAACCCAATGCAAAGAATGGGGCCTTGCAGACACCACGTCAACCCCAGGCAAGCGAATGGGGCCTGGCCCAGGTGTGGGGGGCACTCCTTGGAGGCTTAAGCCCGGGAGCGGGGTTACTTGATAGAGTCTTAAGCCCCTGGCGCTTGTTGTTTGTCTTGCGTCCGCACTCCCGGTGGTTGTTTGGGAGTGAAGCCCCAGGCGGCAGCAAGACCGGGCACCAGGTCAACCACAGGAATGCCTAGGGGGACTTTTGGAGCCCAGGTAAACCGAAGGCAAGCGAATGTTGCCTTGCAGCCCCCACGTCAACTCCCTGCAAGCCTCTAGGGCCCTGCAGTCACCAGGTCAACCCAATGCAAGTGCATGGGGCCCTGCAGACACCAGGTCAACCCCAGGCAAGCCTACGGAGCCTTGCAGACACCAGGTCAACCCAATGCAAGCGAATGTGGCCGTGCAGCCACCAGGTGAAACCCAGGCAAGCGTATGGGGCCTTGAAGCCACCAGTTCAACGCCAGGCTTGATTAGGGGGACTTTTGGAGCCCAGGTCAACCCAATGCAAGCGAATGGGGCCTTGCAGCCACCAGGTCAACCCCAGGCAAGCCTACGGGGTGTTGCAGACACCAGGTAAACCCAATGCACGTGAATGGGGCCTTTCAGCTACCAGGGAAACCCCAGGGAAGTGAATGGGGCCTTGCAGTCGCCAGGACAACCCCAGGGAAGTGAATGGGGCCCTGCAGCCACCAGGTCATGCCGCTGCAAAACTATGGGGCCCTGCAGCCACCAGGTCAACCCCAGGTAAGCGAATGGGGCCTTGCAGTCACCACGTCACCCCAATGCAATCGAATGGGGCCTTGCAGCGACCAGGTGAACCCCAGGCAAGCCTATGGGGCCTTGCAGGCACCAGGTCATCCCCAGGCAAGCCTATGGGGCCTTGCAGGCACCTGGTCAAGCCCAGGAAAGCGAATGGAGCCTTGCAGACATCAGGTCAACCCAATGCCAGAGAATGGGGCCTTGCATCCACCAGGTAAACCCCAGGCAAGTGAATGGGGCTTTGCAGCCACCAGGTCAACCCCAGGCAAGCCTACGGGGTGTTGCAGACACCAGGTAAACCCAATGCACGTGAATGGGGCCTTTCAGCTACCAGGTAAACTCCAGGCAAGTGAATGGGGCCTTGCATTCACCAGCACAACCCCAGGGAAGTGAATGGGGCCCTGCAGCCACCAGGTCACCACCATGCAAGCCTATGGGGCCATGCAGCTACCAGGTCAACCCCAGGTAAGCCAATGGGGTCTTGCAGTCACGAGGTCAACCCAATGCAAGCGAATGGGGCCTTGCACCCACCAGGTCAACCCCGGGCAAGCCTATGGGGCCTTGCAGACACCAGGTAAGCCCAATGCAAGCGAATGGGACCTTGCAGACACCAGGTCAACACAATGCAAGTGAATCGGGCCTTGCTGCCACGAGGTCAATCCCAGGCAACCCTACGGGGCATTGCAGACACCAGGACAACCCCGGGTAAGCGAATGGAGCCTTGCAGCCCCCAGGTCAACTCCCTGCAGACCTATGGGGCCCTGCAGCCACCAGGTCAACCCCAGGCAAGCGAATGTGGCCTTGCAGACACCAGGTAAGCCCAATGCAAGCGAATGGAGCCTTGCAGCCACCAGGGAAACCCCAGGCAAGTGAAAGGGGCCATGCAGCCCCCAGGTCAACTCCCTGCAAGCCTATGGGGCCCTGCAGCCACCAGGTCAACCCCAGGCAAGTGAATGGGGCCTTGCAGACACCAGATCAACACTAGACAAGTGAATGGGACCTTGCAGACACCAGGTCAACCCCAGGCAAGCGAATGGGGTCTTGCAGACATCAGGTCAACCCAATGCAAAGAATGGGGCCTTGCAGCCACCAGGGAAACCCCACGCAAGCCTACGGGGCATTGCTGACACCAGGTAAACCTAATGGACCTGAATGGGGCCTTTCAGCTACGAGGTAAACCCCAGGCAAGTGAATGGGGCCTTGAAGTCACAAGGTCAACCCCCTGCAAGCCTATGGGACCCTGCAGCTACCTGGTAAAACCCAGGCTTCCTTGGGGGACTTTTGGAGCCCAGGTCAACCCAATGCAAGCAATTGGGGCCTTGCAGACATCAGGTCAACCCAATGCAAGAGACTGCGGCCTTGCAGCCACCAGGTA
Organism: Crocodylus siamensis; assembly: GCF_052110815.1. Classification (NCBI taxonomy): domain Eukaryota; kingdom Metazoa; phylum Chordata; order Crocodylia; family Crocodylidae; genus Crocodylus; species Crocodylus siamensis. The sequence goes on along the minus strand of NC_143399.1, from coordinate 96,052,726 downwards.
AACCCCAGGCAAGCCTACTGGGCATTGCAGACACCAGGTAAACCTAATTCAGGTGAATGGGGCCTTTCAGCCACCAGGTAAACCACAGGGAAGCGAATGGGGCCTTGCAGTCACCAGGTCAACCCAATGCAAGCGAATGGGTCCTTGCAGCCACCAGGTCAACCCCGAGCAAGCCTATGGGGCCTTGCAGACACCTGGTAAGCCGAATGCAAGCGAATGGGGCCTTGCAGACACCAGGTAAACACAATGCAAGTGAATCGGGCCTTGCTGCCACCAGGTCAACCCCAGGCAAGCCTACGGGGCATTGCAGACAACAGGTAAACCCAATGCAAGTGAATGGGGCCTTGCAGCCACCAGGACAACCCCAGGTAAGCGAATGGAGCCTTACAGCCCCCTGGTCAACTCCCTGCAAGCCTATGGGGCCCTGCAGCCACCAGGTCCACCCCAGGCGAGTGAATGGGGCCTTGCAGACACCAGAGCAACCCCAGGCAAGCCTACGGGGCCTTGAAGACACCTGGTCAACCCGATGCAAGTGAATGGGGCCGTGCAGCCACCAGCTGAACCCCAGGCAAGCGTATGGGGCCTTGAAGCCACCAGGTCAACCCCCTGCAAGCCTATGGGACCCTGCAGCCACCTGGTCAACTCCACACTTGCCTAGGGGGACTTTTGGAGCCCAGGTCAACCCAATGCAAGCGAATGGGCCTTGCAGCCACCAGGCAAAACCCAGGTAAGTGAATGGGGCCTTGCAGACACCATGTCAACCCCAGGCAAGCGAATGGGGCCTGGCCCAGTTGTGGGGGTCACTACTTGGAAGCTTCAGCCCGGGAACAAGGGCACTTGATAGAGTCTTAAGCCCCTGGCGCTTGTTGCTTGTCTTCCGTCCTCACTCCCGGTGGTTGTTTGGGAGTGAAGCCCCGGGCGGCAGCAAACCCGGGAACCAGGTGAACCCCAGGAATGCCTAGGGGGACTTTTGGAGCCCAGGTCAACCCCTGGCAAGCGAATGGTGCCTTGTAGCCACCAGGTCACCCCGCTGCAAGACAATGGGGCCTTGCACCACCAGGTGAACCCCAGACAAGTGAACGGGGCCTTGCAGGCATCAGGTCAACCCCAGGCAAGCGAATGGGGCCTTGCAGACATCAGGACAACCCAATGCAAGAGAATGGGGCCTTGCAGCCACCAGGGAAACCCCAGGCAAGTGAAAGGGGCCATGCAGTCACCAGGTCAACCGCAGACAAGCCTACGGGGCGTTGCAGACACCAGGTAAACCCTATGGAAGTGAATGGGGCCTTGCAGACACCAGATCAACACTAGACAAGTGAATGGGACCTTGCAGACACCAGGTCAACCCCAGGCAAGCGAATGGGGTCTTGCAGACATCAGGTCAACCCAATGCAAAGAATGGGGCCTTGCAGCCACCAGGGAAACCCCACGCAAGCCTACGGGGCATTGCTGACACCAGGTAAACCTAATGGACCTGAATGGGGCCTTTCAGCTACGAGGTAAACCCCAGGCAAGTGAATGGGGCCTTGAAGTCACAAGGTCAACCCCCTGCAAGCCTATGGGACCCTGCAGCTACCTGGTAAAACCCAGGCTTCCTTGGGGGACTTTTGGAGCCCAGGTCAACCCAATGCAAGCAATTGGGGCCTTGCAGACATCAGGTCAACCCAATGCAAGAGACTGCGGCCTTGCAGCCACCAGGTAAACCCCAGGCAAGCCTACTGGGCATTGCAGACACCAGGTAAACCTAATTCAGGTGAATGGGGCCTTTCAGCCACCAGGAAAACCCCAGGGAAGCGAATGGGGCCTTGCAGTCACCAGGTCAACCCAATGCAAGCGAATGGGTCCTTGCAGCCACCAGGTCAACCCGAGGCAAGCCTATGGGGCCTTGCAGACACCTGGTAAGCCGAATGCAAGCGAATGGGGCCTTGCAGACACCAGGTAAACACAATGCAAGTGAATCGGGCCTTGCTGCCACCAGGTCAACCCCAGGCAAGCCTACGGGGCATTGCAGACAACAGGTAAACCCAATGCAAGTGAATGGGGCCTTGCAGCCACCAGGACAACCCCAGGTAAGCGAATGGAGCCTTACAGCCCCCTGGTCAACTCCCTGCAAGCCTATGGGGCCCTGCAGCCACCAGGTCCACCCCAGGCGAGTGAATGGGGCCTTGCAGACACCAGATCAACCCCAGGCAAGCCTACGGGGCCTTGCAGACACCTGGTCAACCCGATGCAAGTGAATGGGGCCGTGCAGCCACCAGCTGAACCCCAGGCAAGCGTATGGGGCCTTGAAGCCACCAGGTCAACCCCCTGCAAGCCTATGGGACCCTGCAGCCACCTGGTCAACTCCACACTTGCCTAGGGGGACTTTTGGAGCCCAGGTCAACCCAATGCAAGCGAATGGGCCTTGCAGCCACCAGGCAAAACCCAGGTAAGTGAATGAGGCCTTGCAGACACCATGTCAACCCCAGGCAAGCGAATGGGGCCTGGCCCAGTTGTGGGGGTCACTACTTGGAAGCTTCAGCCCGGGAACAAGGGCACTTGATAGAGTCTTAAGCCCCTGGCGCTTGTTGCTTGTCTTCCGTCCTCACTCCCGGTGGTTGTTTGGGAGTGAAGCCCCGGGCGGCAGCAAACCCGGGAACCAGGTGAACCCCAGGAATGCCTAGGGGGACTTTTGGAGCCCAGGTCAACCCCTGGCAAGCGAATGGTGCCTTGTAGCCACCAGGTCACCCCGCTGCAAGACAATGGGGCCTTGCACCACCAGGTGAACCCCAGACAAGTGAACGGGGCCTTCCAGGCACCAGGTCAACCCCAGGCAAGCGAATGGGGCCTTGCAGACATCAGGTCAACCCAATGCAAGAGAATGGGGCCTTGCAGCCACCAGGGAAACCCCAGGCAAGTGAAAGGGGCCATGCAGTCACCAGGTCAACCCCAGGCAAGCCTACGGGGCGTTGCAGACACCAGGTAAACCCTATGGAAGTGAAAGGGGCCTTGCAGCCACCAGGACAACCCCAGTTAAACAAATGCAGCCTTGCAGCCCCCAGGTCAACTCCCTGCAAGCCTATGGATCCCTGCAGCCACCAGGTAAGGCAAATGCAAGCGAATGGGGCCTTGCAGCTACCAGGTCAACCCAAAGCAAGCGAATGCAGCCTTCCAGCCACCAGGTCAACCCCAGGCAAGCCTATGGGGCCTTGCAGGCACAAGGTCAACCCAATGCAAGCGAATGGGGCCGTGCAGCCACCAGGTCAACAAAATGCAAGTGAATCGGGCCTTGCTGCCACCAGGTAAACCCCAGGGAAGCCTACGGGGCATTGCAGACACCAGGTAAACCCAATACAAGTGAATGGGGCCTTGCAGTCACCAGCACAACCCCAGGGAAGTGAATGGGGCCCTGCAGCCACCAGGTCACCCCACTGCAAGCCTATGGGGCCCTGCAGCTATCAGGTCAACCCCAGGTAAGCGAATGGGGCCTTGCAGTCACCAGGACAATCCAATGCAAGCGAATGGAGCCTTGCTGCCACCAGGTCAACCCCATGCAAGTGAATGGGGCCTTGCACCCACCAGGTCAAGCGCACGCAAGCCCACGGGGCGTTGCAGACACCAGGTAAACTCAAAGCACATGAATAGGGCCTTTCCGCTACCAGGTATACCCCAGGCAAGTGAATGGGGCCGTGCATCAACCAGGACAACCCCAGGTAAGCGAATGGGGTCTTGTAGCCCCAAGTTCAACTCCCCGCAAGTCTGTGGGGCCCTGCAGCCACCAGGTCACCCCCCTGCAAGCCTCTGGGGCCCTTCAGCTTCCAGGTCAACCGCAGGTAAGCTAATGGGGCCTTGAAGCCACCAGGTCCACCCAATACAAGCGAACGGGGCCTTGCAGCCGCCAGGTCAACGCTCTGCAAGCCTATGGGACCCTGCAGACACCTGGTAAAACCCAGGTTTCCTTGGGGGACTTTTGGGGCACAGGTCAACCCAATGCAAGCGAATGGGGCCTTGAAGACATCAGGTGAACCAAATGCCAGAGAATGGGGCCTTGCAGCCACCAGGGAAACCCCAGGCAAGTGAATGGGGCCTTGCAGCCACCAGGTAAACCTAATGCACCTGAATGGGGCCTTTCAGCTACCAGGTAAACCCCAGGCAAGTGAATGGGGCCTTGCAGTCACCAGGACAACCCCAGGGAAGCGAATGGGGCCCTGCAGCCACCAGGACATCAACCTGCAAGCCTGTGGGGCCCTGCAGCTACCAGGTGAACGCCAGGTAAGCGAATGGAGCCTTGAAGACACCAGGTCAACCCAATTCAAGAGAATGGGGCCTTCCAGCCACCAGGTCAACACAATGCAAGTGAATGGGGCCTTGCAGCCACCAGGTCAACCGCTGGTAAGCGAATGGGGCCTTGTAGCCCCCAGTTCAACTCCCTGCAAACCTAAGGGGCCCTGCAGCCACCAGAACAACCCCAGGCGAGTGAATGGGGCCTAGCAGACACCAGATCAACCTTAGGCAAGCGAATGGGGCCTTCCAGCCACCAGGTCAACCCCAGGCAAGCGAATGGAGCCTTGCAGACATCAGGTCAGCCCAATGCAAGAGAATGGGGCTTTGCAGCCACCAGGGAAATCCCAGGCAAGTGAATGGGGCCTTGCAACCACCAGGTCAACCCCAGGCAAGCCTACGTGGCGTTGCAGACACCAGGTAAACCCAATGCACGTGAATGGGCCCTTTCATCTACCAGGTAAACCCCACGCAAGTGAATGGGGCCTGCAGCCACCAGGTCACCCCCCTGCAACTCTATGGGGAACTGCAGCTACCAGGTCAAGCACAGGTATGCGAATGGGGCCTTGCAGACACCAGGTCAACCCAATGCAAGCGAAAGTGGGCTTGCAGCACCAGGTCAACCCAATGCAAGACAGTGGGGCCTTGCAGACACCAGGTCACACCACTTGCAAGCCTATGGGGCCCTGCACGAACCAGGTCAACCCCAGGCAAGCGAATGGGGCCTTGCAGACACCAGGTCAACCCAATGCAAGCGAATGGGGCCCTGCAGCCACCAGGTCAACCCTAGGCAAGTGAGTGGGGCCTTGCACCCACCAGGTCAACCCCAGGGAACGGAATGGGGCCTGGCCCAGGTGGGCGGGGCACTCCTTGCTGGCTTAAGCCCAGGTGGGGGGGGCACTTGATGGAGGCTTAGGTCCCTGGTGGTTGTGCGGTTCCTGCATTCGTACTTCCTATGGCTTTTTGGGAGTTAAGCCCAGGGCGGCAGCATGTCCGTGCACCAGGTCAAGCCCAGGCATGCCTAGGGGGAATTTTGGAGCCCAGGTCAACCCCAGGCAAGTGAATGGGGCCTTGCAGACACCAAGTCAACCCAATGCAAGCGAATGTGGGCTTGCAGCACCAGGTCAACCCCAGGCAAGCGAATGGGGCCTTGCAGACACCAGGTCAACCCCAGGCAAGCGAGTGGGGCCTTGCAGCCACCAGGTCAAGCCGAGGCATCTGAATGGGGCCTGGTCCAGGTGGGCGGGGGCAGTCCTTGGAGGCTTAAGCCCGTGTTTGGGGGGCACTTTTTGCAGGCTTAAGGGGCCTGGCGATTGTGCGGGTCCTGCGTCTGCACTTTCGGTGGTTTTTTGGGAGTGAAGCCCAGGGCGGCAGCAAGTCCGGGCACCAGCACAACCCCAAGCATGCCTAGGGGGACTTTTGGAGCCCAGGTCTACCCCAGGCAAGCCTATGGGGCCTAGCAGGCACCAAGGCAAACCCCGGTAAGCGAATGGGGCCTTGCAGCCAGCAGGTCAACCACAGGTAAGCGAATGGGGCCTAGCAGCCAGCAGATCAACCCTAGGTAAGCGAATGGGGCCTTTCAGCCACCAGATCAACACTAGGCAAGCGAATGGGGCCTGGCTCAGGTAGGGGGGACACTTTTTGGAGGCTTAAGCCCAGGTGGGGGGGCACTTGATGGAGTCTTAAAGCCCTGGCGGTTGTGCGGGTCCTGCGTCCGCACTTTCGGTGGCTTTTTGGGAGTGAACCCAGGGCGGCAGCAAGTCCGGCAACCAGGACAACCCCAGGCATGCCAGGGGGACTTTTGGAGCCCATGTCAACCCCAGGCAAGTGAATGGGGCCTTGCAGACACCAGGTCACCCCAATGCAAGCGAATGTGGGCTTGCAGCACCAGGTCAACCCCAGGCAAGCGAGTGGGGCCTTGCAGACACCAGGTCACACCGCTTGCAAGCCTATGGGGCCCTGCAGGCACCAGGTCAACCCCAGGCAAGCGAATGGGGCCTTGCAGACATCAGGTCAACCCAATGCAAGAGAATGGGTCCTTGCAGCCACCAGGGAAACCCCAGGCAAGTGAATGGGGCCTTGCAGCCACGAAGTCAAACGCAGGCAAGCCTACGGGGCATTGATGACACCAGGAAAACTCAATGCACGTGAATGGGGCTTTCAGCAACCAGGTAAACCCCAGGCAAGTGAATGGGGCCTTGCAGCCACCAGGTCAGCCCCAGGCAAGCCTACGGGGCATTGTAGACACCAGGTAAACCTAATGCACGTGAAAGCGGCCTTTCAGCTACCAGGTAAACCCCAGGCAAGTGAATGGAGCCTTGCAGTCACCAGGACAACCCCAGGGAAGCGAATGGGGCCCTGCAGCCACCAAGACATCCCCCTGGAAGCCTGTGGGGCCCTGCAGCTACAAGGTCAACCTCAGGTAGGTGAATGGGGCCTTGAAGACAAAAGGTCCACACAATGCAAGTAAATGGGGCCTTGCAGCCACCAGGTTCAACCCCAGGCAAGACAACGGGGCGTTTCAGAGACCAGGTAAACACAGTGCAAGTGAATGGGGCCTTGCAGCCACCAGGACAACCCCAGGTAAGCGAATGCGGGCTTGCAGCCCCCAGGTCAACACAATGCAAGTGAATGGGGCCTTGCAGCCACCAGGTCAACACAATGCAAGTGAATGGGGCCTTGCACCCACCAGGTCAACCCCTGGTAAGCGAATGGGGCCTGGTAGTCCCACTTCAACTCCCTGCAAGCCTATGGGGCCCTGCAGCCACCAGGTCACCCCCCTGAAAGCCAATTGGGCCCTGCAGCCACCAGGTAAACCCCAGGAAAGCGAATGGGGCCTTTCAGATATCAGGTCAACCCAATGCCAGAGAATGGGGCCTTGCAGCCACCAGGCAAACCCCAGGCAAGTGAATGGGGCCTTGCAGCCACCAGGTCAACCCCAGGCAAGCCTACGGAGCGTTGCAGACACCAGGTAAATACAATTCACGTCAATGGGGCCTTTAAGCTAAAACGTTATCCCCAGGCAAGTGAATGGGGCCTTGCAATCACCAGGAAAACGCCAGGGAAGCGGCTGGGGCCCTGCAGCCACCAGGTCACCCCCCTGCAACCCTAAGGGGCCCTGCAGCTACGAGGTCAACCCCAGTTAAGCGAATGGGGCCTTGCAGTCACCAGGTCAACCTAATGCAGGTGAATGGGGCCTTGCAGCCACCAGGTCAACCCCAGGCAAGCGACTGGGGCCTTGCAGACACCAGGTCAACACAATGCAAGTGAATCGGGCCTTGCTGCCACAGGTTAACCCCAGGCTAGCCTACTGGGCATTCTAGACACCAGGTAAACCCAGTGCAAGTGAATGGGGCCTTGCAGCCACCAGGACAACCCCAGGTAAGCGAATGGAGCCTTTCAGCCCCCAGGTCAACTCCCTGCAAGCCTATGGGGCCCTCCAGCCACCAGGTCAACCCCAGGCAAGTGAATGGGGCCTTCCAGACACCAGGTCAACCCCAGGCAAGCGAATGGGGCCTTGCAGCCACAAGGTCAACCCCACGGAAATGAATGGGGCCTTTCAGACACCAGGTCAACCCAATGCAAGTGAATGCGGACTTCCAGACACCAGGTCAACCCCAGGCAAGCCTACGGGGCCTTGCAGACACCAGGTCAACCCAGAGCAAGCGAATGGGGCCGTGCAGGCACCAGCTGAACCCCAGGCAAGCGGATGGGGCCTTGAAGCCACCAGGTCAACCCCCTGCAAGCCTATTGGACCCTGCATCCACCTGGTCAACTCCACACTTGCCTTGGGGGACTTTTGGAGCCCAGGTCAACCCAATGCAAGCGAATGGGCCTTGCAGCCACCAGGCAAACCCCAGGTAAGTGAATGGGGCCTTGCAGACACCATGTCAACCGCAGGCAAGCGAATGGGGCCTGGCCCAGTTTTGGCGGCACACCTTGGAAGCTTAAACCCGGGAGCGGGGGCACTTGATAGAGTCTTAAGCCCCTGGCGCTTGTTGCTTGTCTTGCGTCCGCACTCCCGGTGGTCGTTTGGGAGTGAAGCCCAGGGCGGCAGCAAATCAGGGCACCAGGTCAACCCCAGGCATGCCTAGGGGGACTTTCGAAGCCCAGGTCAACCCCAGGCAAGCGAATGGTGCCTTGTAGCCTTGCAGCCACCAGGTCAACCCCCTGCTTGCCTATGGGAACCTGCAGCCATCTGGTAAAACCAAGGCTTGCCTTGAGGGACTTTTGGAGCCCAGGTCAAACCAATGCAGGCGAATGGGGCCTTGCAGACATCAGGTCAACCCAATGCAGGAGAATGGGGCCTTGCAGCCACCAGGGAAACCCCAGGCAAGAGAATGAGGCCTTGCAGCCACCAGGTCAACCCCAGGCAAGTGAATGGGGCCTTGCAGCCACCACGTGAACCCCAGGCAAGCCTACGGGGCCTTGCAGTCACCAGGTCAACCCAATCCAAGAGAATGGGGCCTTTCACCAACCAGGTAAACCCCAGGCAAGTGAATGGGGCCTTGCAGTCACCAGGACAACCCCAGGGAAGCGAATCTGGTCCTGCAGCCACCAGGTCAACTCCCTGCAAGCCTATGGGGCCCTGCAGCAACCAGGTCAACCCCAGGAAAGCGAATCGGGCCTTGCAGCCACCACGTCAACCCCAGGCAAGCCTACGGCGCGTTCCAGACACCAGGTATACCCAATGCAAGTGAATGGGGCCTTGCAGCAACCAGGTCAACCCCTGGTCAGCGAATGGGGCCTTGCAGCCCCCAGGTCAACTCCTTGCAAGACTATGGGGCCCTGCAGCCACCAGGTCAACCCCAGGCAAGTGAATGGGGGCCTTGCAGCCACCAGGCAAACCCCAGGTAAGTGAATGGGGCCTTGCAGACACCATGTCAACCGCAGGCAAGCGAATGGGGCCTGGCCCAGTTTTGGCGGCACACCTTGGAAGCTTAAACCCGGGAGCGGGGGCACTTGATAGAGTCTTAAGCCCCTGGCGCTTGTTGCTTGTCTTGCGTCCGCACTCCCGGTGGTCGTTTGGGAGTGAAAGCCCAGGGCGGCAGCAAATCAGGGCACCAGGTCAACCCCAGGCATGCCTAGGGGGACTTTCGAAGCCCAGGTCAACCCCAGGCAAGCGAATGGTGCCTTGTAGCCTTGCAGCCACCAGGTCAACCCCCTGCTTGCCTATGGGAACCTGCAGCCATCTGGTAAAACCAAGGCTTGCCTTGAGGGACTTTTGGAGCCCAGGTCAAACCAATGCAGGCGAATGGGGCCTTGCAGACATCAGGTCAACCCAATGCAGGAGAATGGGGCCTTGCAGCCACCAGGGAAACCCCAGGCAAGAGAATGAGGCCTTGCAGCCACCAGGTCAACCCCAGGCAAGTGAATGGGGCCTTGCAGCCACCACGTGAACCCCAGGCAAGCCTACGGGGCCTTGCAGTCACCAGGTCAACCCAATCCAAGAGAATGGGGCCTTTCACCAACCAGGTAAACCCCAGGCAAGTGAATGGGGCCTTGCAGTCACCAGGACAACCCCAGGGAAGCGAATCTGGTCCTGCAGCCACCAGGTCAACTCCCTGCAAGCCTATGGGGCCCTGCAGCAACCAGGTCAACCCCAGGAAAGCGAATCGGGCCTTGCAGCCACCACGTCAACCCCAGGCAAGCCTACGGCGCGTTCCAGACACCAGGTATACCCAATGCAAGTGAATGGGGCCTTGCAGCAACCAGGTCAACCCCTGGTCAGCGAATGGGGCCTTGCAGCCCCCAGGTCAACTCCTTGCAAGACTATGGGGCCCTGCAGCCACCAGGTCAACCCCAGGCAAGTGAATGGGGCCTTGCAGACACCAGATCAACCCTAGGCAAGTGAATGGGGCCTTGCAGACAACAGGTCAACCCCAGGCAAGCGAATGGGGCCTTGCAGACATCAGGTCAACCCAAAGCAAGCGAATGGGGCCATGCAGCCACCAGCTGAACCCCAGGCAAGCGGATGGGGCCTTGGAACCACCAGGTCAACCCCGTGCAAGCCTATGGGACCCTGCAGCCACCTGGTCAACCCCACACTTGCCTAGGGGGACTTTTGGAGCCCAGGTCAACCCAATGCAAGCAGATGGGGCCTTGCAGCCACCAGGCAAACCCTACGCAAACGAATGGGGCCTTGCAGACACCACGTCAACCCCAGGCAAGCGAATGGGGCCTGGCCCAGGTGTGGGAGTCACTCCTTGGAGGCTTAATCCCGGGAGCGGGGGCACTTGATAGAGTCTTAAGCCCCTGGCACTTGTTGCTTGTCTTGCATCCGCACTCCCGGTGGTTGTTTGGAAGTGAAGCCCCGGGTGGAAGCAAATCCGGGCACCAGGTCCACCCCAGGCATGCCTAGGGGGACTTTTCGAGCACAGGTAAACCCCAGGCAAGCGAATGGTGCCTTGTAGCCTCCAGGTCACCCCCCTTCAAGCCAATGGGGCCTTGCAGCCACCAGGTCAACCCCCTGCATGCCTATGGGAACCTGCAGCCATCTGGTAAAACCCAGGCTTGCCTAGAGGGACTTTTGGAGCCCAGGTCAAACCAATGCAGGCGAATGGGACCTTGCACATATCAGGTCAAGCCAATGCAAGAGAATGGGGCCTTGCAGCCACCAGGGAAACCCCAGGTAAGTGAATGGGGCCTTGCAGCCACCATGTCAGCCCCAGGCAAGCCTACGGGGCATTGCAGACACCAGGTAAACCTAATGCACGTGAATGGGGCCTTTCAGCTACCAGGTAAACCCCAGGCAAGTGAATGGGGCCTTGCAGTCACCAAGACATCCCCAGGGAAGCGAATGGGGCCCTGCAGCCACCAGCACATCCCCCTGCAAGTCTGTGGGGCCCTGCAGCTACCAGGTCAACACAATGCAAGTGAATGGGGCCTTGCAGCCACCAGGTCAACCCCAGGCAAGCCTACGGGGCGTTGCAGACCCCAGGTAAACCCAATGCACGTGAATGGGGCCTTTCAGCTACCAGGTAAACCCCAGGCAAGTGAATGGGGCCTTGCATTCACCAGCACAACCACAGGGAAATGAATGGGGCCCTGCAGCCACCAGGTCACCCCCCTGCAAGCCTATGGGCCACTGCAGCTACCAGGTCAACACAATGCAAGTGAATGGGGCCTTGCAGCCACCAGGTTCAACCCCAGGCAAGACAACGGGGCGTTTCAGAGACCAGGTAAACCCAGTGCAAGTGAATGGGGCCTTGCAGACATCAGGACAACCCCAGGTAAGCGAATGGGTCCTTGCAGACACCAGGTCAACCCAATTCAAGAGAATGGGGCCTTCCAGCCACCAGGTCAACACAATGCAAGTGAATGGGGCCTTGCAGCCACCAGGTCAACCCCTGGCAAGCGAATGGGGTCTTGTAGCCCCCAGTTCAACTCCCTGCAAGGCTATGGGGCCCTGCAGCCACCAGGTAAACCCCAGGCGAGTGAATGGGGCCTAGCAGACATCAGGTCAACCCAGTGCCAGAGAATGGGCCCTTACAGCCACCAGGTCAACCCCAGGCAAGCCTATGGGGCGTTGCAGACCCCAAGTAAACCCAATGCATGTGAATGGGGCCTTTCAGCTACCAGGTAAACCGCAGGCAAGTGAATGGGGCCTTGCATTCACCAGCACAACCCCAGGGAAGTGAATGGGGCCCTGCAGCCACCAGGTCACCCCACTGCAAGTCTATGGGGCCCTGCAGCTACCAAGTCAACCCCAGGTAAGCGAATGGGGCCTTGCAGTCACCAGGTCAACCCAATGCAAGCGAATGGGGCCTTGCTGCCACCAGGTCAACACAATGCAAGTGAATCGGGCCTTGCTGCCACCAGATCAACCACAGGCTAGCCTACTGCGCATTCTAGACACCAGGTAAACCCAATGCAAGTGAATGGGGCCTTGCAGCCCCCAGGTCAACTCCCTGCAAGCCTATGGGGCACTCCAGCCACCAGGTCAACCCCAGGCAAGTGAATGTGGCCTTGCAGACACCAGGTGAACCCCAGGCAAGCGAAGGGCACCTTGCAGCCACCAGGTCAACCGCAGGCAAATGAATGGGGCCCTGCAGCTACCAGGGCAACACAATGCAAGTGAATGGGGTCTTGCAGCCACCAGGTCACCCCCCTGCAAGCCTATGGGCCCCTGCAGCTACCAGGTCAACCCCAGGACAGCGAATGGGGCCTTGCAGCCACCAGGTTCAACCCCAGGCAAGCCAACGGGGCAATTCAGAGACCAGGTAAACCCAGTGCAAGTGAATGGGGCCTTGCAGACACTAGGACAACCCGAGGTAAGCGAATGGGTCCTTGCAGACACCAGGTCAACCCAATTCAAGAGAATGGGGCCTTGCAGCCACCAGGTCAACACAATGCAAGTGAATGGGGCCTTGCAGCCACCAGGTCAACCCCTGGTAAGCGAATGGGGCCTTGCAGACATCAGGTCAACCCAATGCCAGAGAATGGGGCCTTGCAGCCACCAGGTAAACCCCAGGCAAGTGAAAGGGGCCTTGCAGCCACCAGGTCAACCCCAGGCAAGCCTACGGGGCGTTTCAGACCCCAGGTAAACCCAATGCATGTGAATGGGGCCTTTCAGCTACCAGGTAAACCGCAGGCAAGTGAATGGGGCCTTGCATTCACCAGCACAACCACAGGGAAATTAATGGGGCCCTGCAGCCACCAGGTCACCCCCCTGCAAGCCTATGGGGCCCTGCAGCTACCAGGTCAAGCCCAGGCAAGCCTATGGGGCCTTGCAGACACCAGGTAAGCCCAATGCAAGCGAATGGAGCCTTGCAGACACCAGGTCAACACAATACAAGTGAATCGGGCCTTGCTGCCCCCAGGTCAACCCCAGGCAAGCCTACGGGGCATTGCAGACACCATTAAACCCAATGCTAGTGAATGGGGCCTTGCAGCCACCAGGACAACCCCAGGTAAGCGAATGGAGCCTTGCAGCCCCCAGGGCAACTCCCTGCAAGACTATGGGGCCCTGCAGCCACCAGGTCAACCCCAGGCAAGTGAATGGGGCCTTGCAGACACCAGATCAACCCTAGGCAAGTGAATGGGGCCTTGCAGACAACAGGTCAACCCCAGGCAAGCGAATGGGGCCTTGCAGCCACCAGGTCAACCCCATGGAAATGAATGGGGCCTTTCAGACAACAGGTCAACCCAATGCAAGTGAATGGGGACTTGCAGACAGCAGGTCAACCTCAGGCAAGCCTACGGGGCCTTGCAGACACCAGGTCAACCCAAATCAACCGAATGGGGCCATGCAGCCACCAGCTGAACCCCAGGAAAGCTTAGGGGGCCTTGAAGCCACCAGGTCAACCCCCTGCAAGCCTATGGGACCCTGCAGCCACCTTGTCAACCCCACACTTGCCTAGGGGGACTTTTGGAGCCCAGGTCAACCCAATGCAAGCAAATGGGGCCTTGCAGCCACCAGGCAAACCCTAGGCAAGCGAATGGGGCCTTGCAGACACCATGTCAACCCCAGGCATGCGAATGGGGCCTGGCACAGTTGTGGGAGGCACTCCTTGGAAGATTAAGCCCGGGAGCAGGGACACTTGATAGAGTCTTAAGCCCCTGGCGCTTGTTGCTTGTCTTGCGTCCGCACTCCCGGTGGTTGCTTGGGAGTGAAGCCCCGGGCGGCAGTAAATCCGGGCACCAGGTGAACCCTCAGGAATGCTCAGGGGGACTTTTGGAGCCCAGGTCAACCCCAGGTAACGGAATGGGGCCTTGAAGACACCAGGTCATCACAATGCAAGTGAATGGGGCCTTGCAGCCACCAGGACAATGACAGGTAAGCAAATGGAGACTTGCAGCCCCCAGGTCAACTCCCTGGAAGCCTATGGGGCCCTGCAGCCAACAGGTAAACACCAGGCAAGCGAATGGGTCTAGCAGACACCAGATCAACCCTAGGCAAGCGAATGGGGCCTTGCAGACACTAGGTCAACCCAATGCAAGCGAACGGGGTCTTCCAGCAACGAGGACAACCCCAGGCAAGCGAATGGGGCCCTGTAGGCACCAGGTCAACCCCAGGCAAGTGAACGGGGCCTTACAGCCACGAGGTCAACCACAGGTAAGCGAATGGGGCCTTACAGCCACCAGGTCAACCCAATGCAAGCAAACGGGGCCTCGAAGCCACCAGGACAACCCCAGGCAAGCCTATGGGGCCTTGCAGACACGAGGTTAACCCAAAGCAAGTGAATGGGGCCTTGAAGACACCAGGTCAACCCCAGCCAAGCCTGCGGGGCCTTGCAGACACCAGGTAAGCCCAATGCAAGCGAATGGGGCCTTACAGCCACCAGGTGAACCCCAGGGAAGTGAATGGGGCCTTGCAGCCACCACATCAACCCCAGGCAAGACTACGGGGCATTGCAGACAGCAGGTAAACCCAATGAACGTGAATGGGGCCTTTCAGCTACCAGGTAAACCCCAGGCAAGTGAATGGGGCCTTGCAGTCACCAGGACAACCCCAGGGAAGCGAATGGGGCCCTACAGCCACCAGGTCAACCCCAACCAAGCCTATGGGGCCTTGCAGACACCAGGTAAGCCCAATGGAAGCGAATGGGGCCTTGCACCCACCAGGTCAACCCCAGGCATCAAGTGGCACCTTTCAGCCACCAGGTCACCCCCCTGCAAGTCAGTCGGGACCTGCAGCCACCAGGTCAACCCCAGGCAAGTGAACGGGGCCTTGCAGCCACCAGGTCAACCCCGGGCAAGCGAACGGGGCCTTGCAGACATCAGGTCAACCCAATGCAAGAGAATGGGGCCTTGCAGCAACCAGGTAAACCCCAGGCAAGTGAATGGGGACTTGCGGCCTCCAGGTCAACCCCTGGTAAGTGAATGGGGCTGTGCAGCCCCCAGATCAACTCCCTGCAATCCTAAGGGGCCCTGCAGCCACCAGGTCTACCCCAGGCAAGTAAACAGGGCCTTGCAGCCACCACGTAAACCCCAGGCAAGCCTATGGGGCCTTGCAGACACTAGGTCAACCCAATACAAGTGAATGGGGCCTTGCAGCCACCAGGTCAACCCCAGAAAAGCGAATGGCGCCTTGCAGCCACCACGTCACCCCCCTGCAAGCCTATGGGGCTCTGCAGGCACCACGTCAAAACCAGGCAAATGAACGGGGCCTTGCAGACATCAGGACAACCCAATGCAGGGGAATGCGGCCTTGCAGCTACCAGATAAACCCCACGCAAGTGAATGGGGCCTTGCAGTCACCAGGACAACCCCAGGGAAGCGATTGGGGCACTGCAGCCACCAGGTCACCTCCCTGCAAGCCTATGGGGCCCTGCAGATACCAGGACAACCCCAGGTAAGCGAATACGGCCTTGCAGCAACCAGCTCAACCCCAGCCAAGTGAACGAGGCCTTGCAGCAACGAGGTCAACCCCAGGCAAGCCTATGGGGCCTTGCAGACACTAGGTCAACCCAATAAAAGCGAATGGGGCCTTGCAGCCACCAGGTCAACCACAGCGAAGTGAACGCGGCCTTGCAGCCACCAGGCCAACCCCAGGAATGCGAATGGCGCCTTCCAGCCACCAGGTCACCCCCCTGCAAGCCTATGGGGCTCTGCAGGCACCAGGTCAAACCCAGGCAAGAGAACGGGGCTTGCAGACATCAGGACAACCCAATGCAGGAGAATGGGGCCTTG
Organism: Crocodylus siamensis; assembly: GCF_052110815.1. Classification (NCBI taxonomy): domain Eukaryota; kingdom Metazoa; phylum Chordata; order Crocodylia; family Crocodylidae; genus Crocodylus; species Crocodylus siamensis. The sequence continues at coordinate 96,036,832 of NC_143399.1, read as the reverse complement.
CAGCAACCAGGTAAACCCCAGGCAAGAGAATGGGGCCTTGCAGCCACCAGGTCAACCCCAGGCAAGTGAATGGGGCCTTGCAGCCACCACGTGAACCCCAGGCAAGCCTACGGGGCCTTGCAGTCACCAGGTCAACCCAATCCAAGAGAATGGGGCCTTTCACCAACCAGGTAAACCCCAGGCAAGTGAATGGGGCCTTGCAGTCACCAGGACAACCCCAGGGAAGCGAATCTGGTCCTGCAGCCACCAGGTCAACTCCCTGCAAGCCTATGGGGCCCTGCAGCAACCAGGTCAACCCCAGGAAAGCGAATCGGGCCTTGCAGCCACCACGTCAACCCCAGGCAAGCCTACGGCGCGTTGCAGACACCAGGTATACCCAATGCAAGTGAATGGGGCCTTGCAGCAACCAGGTCAACCCCTGGTCAGCGAATGGGGCCGTGCAGCCCCCAGGTCAACTCCCTGCAAGACTATGGGGCCCTGCAGCCACCAGGTCAACCCCAGGCAAGTGAATGGGGCCTTGCAGACACCAGATCAACCCTAGGCAAGCGAATGGGGCCTTGCAGACACCAGATCAACCCTAGGCAAGTGAATGGGGCCTTGCAGACATCAGGTCAACCCAAAGCAAGCGAATGGGGCCATGCAGCCACCAGCTGAACCCCAGGCAAGCGGATGGGGCCTTGGAACCACCAGGTCAACCCCGTGCAAGCCTATGGGACCCTGCAGCCACCTGGTCAACCCCACACTTGCCTAGGGGGACTTTTGGAGCCCAGGTCAACCCAATGCAAGCAGATGGGGCCTTGCAGCCACCAGGCAAACCCTACGCAAACGAATGGGGCCTTGCAGACACCACGTCAACCCCAGGCAAGCCTACGGCGCGTTGCAGACACCAGGTATACCCAATGCAAGTGAATGGGGCCTTGCAGCAACCAGGCCAACCCCTGGTCAGCGAATGGGGCCCTGCAGACCCCAGGTCAACTCCCTGCAAGACTATGGGACCCTGCAGCCACCAGGTAACTACCAGGCAAGTGAATGGGGCCTAGCAGACACCAGATCAAACCTAGGTAAGCGAATGAGGCCTTGCAGCCACCAGGTGAACCCCCTGCAAGCCTATGGGAACCTGCAGCCACCTGGTAAACCCCAGGCTTGCCTAGGGGGACTTTAGGAACCCAGGTTAACCCAATGCAAGCGAATGGGACCTTGCAGACATCAGGTCAACCCAACTGAAGAGAATGGGGCCTTGCAGGCACCAGGGAAACCCCAGGCAAGTGAATGGGGCCTTGCAGCCACCAGGTCAACCCCAGCCAAGTGAACGGGGCCTTGCAGCCGCCAGGTCAACCCTAGGCAAGCCTATGGCGCCTTGCAGCCACCAGGTCACCCCCCTGCAAGCCTATGGGGCCCTGCAGCCACCAAGTCCCACTCTGCAAGCCCATGGGGCCCTGCAGCCACCAGGTCAACCCCAGGCAAGTGAACGGGGCCTTGCAGAAACCAGGTCAACACAATGCAAGTGAATGGGGCCTTGCAGCCACCAGATCAACCCCAGGCAAGCCTACGGGGCGTTGCAGACACCAGGTAAACCCAATGCAAGTGAATGGGGCCTTGCAGCCAGCAGGACAACCCCAGGTAAGCAAATGGGGCCTTGCAGACACCAGGTCAACCCCAGGCAAGCCCACAGGGCGTTGAAGACACCAGGTAAACCCAACCCAAGTGAATGGGGCCTTGCAGCCACCAGGTCAACTCCCTGCAAGCCTATGGGGCCCTGCAGCCACCAGGTCAACCTCAGGCAAGTGACTGGGGCTTACGAGACACCAGATCAACCCTAGGCAAGCGAAAGGGGCCTTGCAGACACCAGGTCAACCCCAGGCAAGCGAATGGGGCCTTGCAGACATCATGTCAACCCAATGCAAGAGAATGGGGCCTTTCAGCCACCAGGTAAAACCCAGGCAAGTGAATGGGGCCTTCCAGACACCAGGTAAACCCAATGCATGTGAATGGGGCTTTCAGCTACCAGATTAACCCCAGGCAAGTGAATGGGGCCTTGCAGTTACCAGGACAACCCCAGGGAACCGAAAGGGGCCCTGCAGCCACCAGGTCAACCCCCCTGCAAGCCTATGTGGCCCAGGAGCTAACAGGACAACCCCAGTTAAGCGAATGGGGCCTTGCAGACACCAGATCAACACAATGCAAGTGAATGGTGCCTTGCAGCCACCAGGTCAACCCCAGGCAAGCCCACAGGGCATTGAAGACACCAGATAAACCCAACGCAAGTGAATGGGGCCTTGCAGCCACCAGGTCAACTCCCTGCAAGCCTATGGGGCCCTGCAGCCACCAGGTCAACCTCAGGCAAGTGAATGGGGCCTACGAGACACCAGATCAACCCTAGGCAAGCGAATGGGGCCTTGCAGACACCAGGTCAACCCCAGGCAAGCGAATGGGGCCTTGCAGCCACCAGGTCAACCCCAGGCAAGTGAATGGGGCCTTTCAGATAATAGGTCAACCCAATGCAAGCGAATGGGGCCTTGCAGACACCAGTCAACCCCTGGCAAGCCTACGGGGCCTTGCAGACACCATCTCAACCCAATGCAGGAGAATGGGGCCGTGCACCCACCAGCTGAACCACAGGCAAGCGTATGGGGCCTTGAAGCCACCAGGTCAACCCCCTGCAAGCTTATAGGACCCTGCAGCCACCTGGTCAACCCCAGGCTTGCCTAGGGGGACTTTTGGAGCCCAGGTCAACCCAATGCAAGCGAATGGGGCCTTGTAGACACCACGTCACCCCCAGGCAAGTGAATGGGGCCTGGCCCAGGTGTGGGGGGCACTCCTTGGAGGCTTAAGCCTGGGAGCGGGGGCACTTGATAGAGTCTTAAGCCCCTGGCGCTTGTTGCTTGTCTTGCGTTCGCACTCCCGGTGGTTGTTTGGGAGTGAAGCCCCGCGCGGCAGGAAATCCAGGCACCAGGTCATCCCCAGGCATGCCTAGGGGGACTTTTGGAGCCCAGGTCAACCCCAGGCAAGTGAATGGGGCCTTGCAGTCACCAGGTCAACCCCAGGCAAGCGAATTGGGCCTTGCAGCCACCAGGTGAACCCCAGTAAAGCGAATGGGGCATAGCAGGCACCAAGGCAAATCCAGGTAAGCGAATGGGGCCTTCCAGCCACCAGGTAAACCCCATGTAAATGAATGGGGCCTTGCAGACATCAGGTCAACCCAATGCAAGATTATGGGGCCTTGCAGCCACCAGGTCAACCACAGGCAAGTAAACTCGGCCTTGCAGCCACCATGTCAACCCCAGGCAAGCAAATGGGGCCTTGCAGCCCCCAGGTCAACTCCCTGCAAGCCTATGGGACCCTGCAGCCACCAGGTAAATACCAGGCAATATAATGGGGCCTAGCAGACACCGGATCAACCCTTGGCAAGCCTATGGGAACCTGCAGCCACCTGGTAAACCCCAGGCATGCCTAAGGGGACTTTAGGAACCCAGGTCAACTCAAATGCAAGCGAATGGGACCTTGCAGACATCAGGTCAACCCAATTGAAGAGAATGGGGCCTTGCAGCCACCAGAGAAACTCCAGACAAGTGAATGGGGCCTTGCAGGCACCAGGTCAACCCCAGGTAAGCGAATGGGGCCTTGCAGACACCAGGTCAACCCCAGGCAAGCCCACAGGGTGTTAAAGACAGCAGGTCAACCCAATTCAAGTGAATGGGGCCTTGCAGCCACCAGGTCAACTCCCTGCAAGCCTATGGGGCCCTGCAGCCACCAGGTCAACCTCAGGCAAGTGACTGGGGCTTACGAGACACCAGATCAACCCTAGGCAAGCGAATGGGGCCTTGCAGACACCAGGTAAACCCCAGGCAAGCGAATGGGGCCTTGCAGACATCAGGTCAACCCAATGCAAGAGAATGGGGCCTTTCAGCCACCAGGTAAAACCCAGGCAAGTGAATGGGGCCTTGCAGACACCAGGTAAACCCAATGCATGTGAATGGGGCTTTCAGCTACCAGGTTAACCCCAGGCAAGTGAATGGGGCCTTGCAGTTACCAGGACAACCCCAGGGAACTGAAAGGGGCCCTGCAGCCACCAGGTCAACCTCCCTGCAAGCCTATGGGGCCCAGGAGCTACCAGGACAACCCCAGTTAAGCGAATGGGGCCTTGCAGACACCAGATCAACACAATGCAAGTGAATGGGGCCTTGCAGCCACCAGGTCAACCCCAGGCAAGCCCACAGGGTGTTGAAGACACCAGGTAAACCCAACGCAAGTGAATGGGGCCTTGCAGCCACCAGGTCAAGCCGAGGCAACTGAATGGGGCCTGGCCCAGGTGGGCGGGGGCACTCCTTGGAGGCTTAAGCCCGGGTTTGGGGGGCACTTTTTGCAGGCTTAAAGGGCCTGGCGGTTGTGCGGGCCCTGCGCCCGCAATTCCGGTGGTTTTTTGGGAGTGAAGCCCCGCGCGGCAGCTAATCCAGGCACCAGGTCAACCCCAGGCATGCCTAGGGGGACTTTTGGAGCCCAGGTCAACCCCAGGCAAGTGAATGGGGCCTTGCAATCACCAGGTCAACCCCAGTAAAGCGAATGGGGCATAGCAGGCACCAAGGCAAATCCAGGTAAGCGAATGGGGCCTTCCAGCCACCAGGTAAACCCCATGTAAATGAAGGGGCCTTTCAGACATCAGGTCAACCCAATGCAAGAGAATGGGGCCTTGCAGCCACCAGGTCAACCACAGGCAAGTAAACTCGGCCTTCCAGCCACCAGGTCAACCCCAGGCAAGCCTATGGGGCCTTGCAGACACCAGGGCAACCCAATGCAAGCGAATGGGGCCTTGCAGCCACAAGGTGAAACCCGGGCAAGCGAATGGGTCCTTGTAGGCACCAGGTCAACCCCAGGGAATCGTATGAGGCCTTCAGGACACCAGGTCAACCAAGTTCAAGCCAAAGGCACCCTGCAGCCAACAGGTCAACCCCAGGCAAGTGAATGGGGCCCGACAGCCACCAGATCAAACCCAGGGAAACGAATGGGAACTTGCAGACACCAGGGCAACACTATGCAAGTGAATGGGGCCTTGGAGCCACCAGGTCAACCCCAGGCAAGCAAATGGGGCCTTGCAGACACCAGGTAAGCCCAATGCAAGCGAATGGGGCCTTACAGCCACCAGGTGAACCCCAGGGAAGTGAATGGGGCCTTGCAGCCACCACGTCAACCCCAGGCAAGCCTACGGGGCATTGCAGACAGCAGGTAAACCCAATGAACGTGAATGGGGCCTTTCAGCTACCAGGTAAACCCCAGGCAAGTGAATGGGGCCTTGCAGTCACCAGGACAACCCCAGGGAAGCGAATGGGGCCCTACAGCCACCAGGTCAACCCCAGCCAAGCCTATGGGGCCTTGCAGACACCAGGTAAGCCCAATGGAAGCGAATAGGGCCTTGCACCCACCAGTTCAACCCCAGACATCAAGTGGCGCCTTTCAGCCACCAGGTCACCCCCCTGCAAGTCAGTCGGGACCTGCAGCCACCAGGTCAACCCCAGGCAGGTGAACGGGGCCTTGCAGCCACCAGGTCAACCCCGGGCAAGCGAACGGGGCCTTGCAGACATCAGGTCAACCCAATGCAAGAGAATGGGGCCTTGCAGCAACCAGGTAAACCCCAGGCAAGTGAATGGGGCCTTGCAGTCACCAGGTCAACCCCAGTCAAGCATACGGGGCGTTGTAGACACCAGTTATACCCAATACAAGTGAATGGGGACTTGCGGCCACCAGGTCAACCCCTGGTAAGTGAATGGGGCTGTGCAGCCCCCAGGTCAACTCCCTGCAATCCTAAGGGGCCCTGCAGCCACCAGGTCTACCCCAGGCAAGTAAACAGGGCCTTGCAGCCACCACGTAAACCCCAGGCAAGCCTATGGGGCCTTGCAGACACTAGGTCAACCCAATACAAGTGAATGGGGCCTTGCAGCCACCAGGTCAACCCCAGGAAAGCGAATGGCACCTTGCAGCCACCAGGTCACCCCCCTGCAAGCCTATGGGGCTCTGCAGGCACCACGTCAAAACCAGGCAAATGAACGGGGCCTTGCAGACATCAGGACAACCCAATGCAGGGGAATGCTGCCTTGCAGCTACCAGATAAACCCCACGCAAGTGAATGGGGCCTTGCAGTCACCAGGACATCCCCAGGGAAGCGATTGGGGCACTGCAGCCACCAGGTCACCTCCCTGCAAGCCTATGGGGCCCTGCAGATACCAGGACAACCCCAGGTAAGCGAATACGGCCTTGCAGCAACCAGCTCAACCCCAGCCAAGTGAACGGGGCCTTACAGCAACCAGGTCAACCCCAGGCAAGCCTATGGGGCCTTGCAGACACTAGGTCAACCCAATAAAAGCGAATGGGGCCTTGCAGCCACCAGGTCAACCACAGCGAAGTGAACGCGGCCTTGCAGCCACCAGGCCAACCCCAGGAATGTGAATGGCGCCTTCCAGCCACCAGGTCACCCCCCTGCAAGCCTATGGGGCTCTGCAGGCACCAGGTCAAACCCAGGCAAGTGAACTGGGCCTTGCAGACATCAGGACAACCCAATGCAGGAGAATGGGGCCTTGCAGCCACCAGGTCAACCCCAGGCAAGTGAATGGGGCCTTGCAGCCACCAGGTGAACCCCAAGCAAGCCTACGGGGCCTTGCAGTCACCAGGTCAACCCAATGCAAGTGAACGAGGCCTTGCAGCCACCAGGACAACCTCAGGCAAGCCTATGGGGCCTTGCAGACACCAGGTAAGCCCAACGCTAGCGAATGGGGCCTTGAAGACACCAGGTCAACACAATGCAAGTGAATGGGGCCTTACAGCCACCAGGACAACCCCAGGTAAGCCTACGGGGCCTTCCAGACACCAGGTGAACCCAATGCAAGTGAATCGGGCCCTGCAGCCTCCAGGACAACCCCAGGCAAGCGAATGGGGCCTTGCAGACATCAGGTCAACCGAATGCAAGAGAATCGGGCCTTGCACCCCCAGGTAAACCCCAGGCAAGTGAATGGGGCCTTGCAGTCACCAGGTCAACCCCAGTCAAGCCTACGGGGCATTGTAGACACCAGTTATAGCCAATGCAAGTGAAAGGGGACTTGCGGCCACCAGGTCAACCTCTGGTAAGTGAATGGGGCTGTGCAGCCCCAAGGTCAACTCCCTGGAATCCTATGGGGCCCTGCAGCCACCAGGTCTGCCCCAGACCAGTGAAAGGGGCCTTGCAGCCACCACGTAAACCCCAGGCAAGCCTATGGGGCCTTGCAGACACTAGGTCAACCCAATACAAGCGAATGGGGCCTTGCAGCCACCAGGTCAACCCCAGGAATGCAAATGGCGCCTTCCAGCCACCAGGTCACCCCCCTGCAAGCCTATGGGGCTCTGCAGGCACCAGGTCAAACCAAGGCAAGGGAACGGGGCCTTGCAGACATCAGAACAACCCAATGCAGGAGAATGAAGCCTTGCAGCTACCAGGTAATCTCCAGGCAAGTGAATGGGGCCTTGCAGTCACCAGGACAACCCCAGGGAAGCGACTGGGGCCCTACAGCCACCAGGTCACCTCCCTGCAAGCCTATGGGGCCCTGCAGCTACCAGGTCAACCCCAGGTAAGCGAATAGGGCCTTGCAGCCACCAGGTCTACCCCAGGCAAGCCTATGGGGCCTTGCAGACACTAGGTCAACCCGGTTCTGGCTCCGGGGCCAGGGCAAAGACACAGCCAGGAAACCAAGCCATGTACCCCTTCAAGCCCCCTGTAACTGTCTTATAGTTTTTAGCAAAGACTTTATATTATTTTCTCTTTTTTTGTGTAACTGCCGCGCGGCACTCTCACATTTATGTAACCTTGAAGTAGACTGTTAATCAAAATGAACGCTTTGTACTTCTCTCCACTGGCATTAAGCTACACATGCGCATTCTGTAAATTTCATTTCTTATCTAGAAGTGTCATTTCTGCAGAAATGAAACGTATGTAGAAAATCTGCCTAGCAATAATTATGTAAAAGAAAATTATCCTATCTGTATACTATAGTTAGTGTCATAGAGGCAGTCCAACAAACATTTATAAAAGAGGCAAAAAAGCAGGAAGCAGCAGAGACGACAACTGGAAAACTCTGTGGGCCTGATCACCCCGCAGACCGGTTCTCAGCCTCCCCGCCTGGGCGTAGCCCAGCGAAGATAAAGGCCTCAAAAATCCGACAACTGACAACGATTCACTGTGTTACAGTATTGCTTTGTGTTTCCCAATTATGAGCCGTTGACCAGTTCTGGGACTTAAGGAGTCGGCAGCCGCACCTAGCTTTGGACTTGTTCCACTGTTGGAACGCAAGGGCTGGCTCTGGAACCTCGTGAACCAACGGACACCCTATAGAGTATCCCATTCATGAGCTGTTGACCAGTTCTGGGACTACGGAGTCGGCAGCTGCTGGCTCTGGAACCCCGTGAACCAACAGACCCCTTTAGTATCCAGCATACTGTAACTGAAGAAACATCGGAGACTCCGCTTCTCGACTGCCTCTCATCGTAGCTTAGACAGCATACCTACGCTCGCTATACTTGTATTTACTGCAACTTCGTTCCAACCGGCCTCCCCTCTTACTTGTAAGAGGGTGAGGCCAGGTGAGTGAATAAATCTTTTTATTTTACTCTATATCTGCTCCGTAATAACTTTTATTACTAACATTCCATATCAATGAGCCGTTGACCAGTTCTGGGACTTAAGGAGTCGGCAGCCGCACCTAGCTTTGGACTTGTTCCACTGTTGGAACGCAAGGGCTGGCTCTGGAACCTCGTGAACCAACGGACACCCTATAGATTAAGAGACACTAACTACTTACTCTAAGTCGTCTACTTGTGCCAACTCGGCGAACCTCGAGGGCGGCTAAGAGCTACCTCAATCCCGCCCCACAAGCCGCACGCTTGCACAACTCTGCAAAGCCCGCGGCTCCCCTAAGCGGTGCCGGAGCCGCTAGCCCGGCATTTCGCCACATGGCGTCATGAACAGGATCCCAAGTAGACGATCAGGCCATGCTAGTCTGCATGTGTCCCTGGCAACTGGGACACCGTTCACGCCCATTAACCTCTGATGATCTTTGGAATCATCTTGCCTATCATGCGGCAGGCGATAGCGACCCTAAGACTCAAATCTCTGGTCGCATTTGGGTGAACGAACCAGGAAGTAGAATCTGGACATGCTCACTAGCTGCTGCTGCTCTGGGGTGTGTAATGGCCACCCCCAAAGTCATATTTTCCCCAACAAATGCAGGGGGAAACGGAGCCCTTGCAGGTATTCTCCCTTCTAAAGGAGATGCGTCACCGGCCAGTGAAGAACAAGCCTCTATTCTAGGGCTCCTTCATAATGTCATAGGAAAGCACCCCCCCGGCCAAATTAACCCCCAGCGAATACCTGAAACTGGGAAGGCCTATGATAGTCTAGTCCGCTGCCGCCGCGAACTAGAAGCCGAGAGGGGAGGCAAGAAAAGACTCTTTAACAAAACAGAAATAATTCCCAGTAGAGTGACAGAAGTTTTGTTGCGACACTTCATAAATGCTGTAGGAGCTATAGGAGACTTAGAGTCGCAGCTCCACACTGCATGCCGCAATGCCACAGAACTAGCAGCTGCAAAGGCATCAAGCGTGCTGACCAACCCAGAAGAGAGCCCTGAGTGCTTAAAGGAAGCGAAGTTACTTCCATGCCTTCCCCCAACTACTCCAACTGCTCCAGAATATACACTAACCGAATATAAGGAACCACCTCCGTATTCAGAGCCTAACCCTCCAGTTAACACCGCCACAAAGCTCCTCTACCCCCCAGTCATTGCTATTGTTCCTCCAGCAGCAGCCGCCGCTCCGCCAGCAGTTGCCGCCGTTCCGCCAGCCGTCATCCCGCCAGCCGCCGTCGCCGCTCCGCCGGCCGCTGTCCCGCCAGCCGCAGTTGCCGCTCCGCCGGCCGCCGTCCCGCCAGCCGCAGTCGCCGCTCCGCCGGCCGCCGTCCCGCCAGCCGCAGTCGCCGCTCCGCCGGCCACCGTCCCGCCAGCCGCAGTCGTCGCTCCGCCAGCCGCCGTCCCGCCTCCAGTCATCGCTCCGCCAGCCGCCGTCCCGCCAGCCGCCGTCGCCGCGCCGCCAGCCGCCGCCGCGCCGCCTGCCGCCGCCGTCGCACCGCCAGCCGCTGTCGTTACTACAGAACTTAACCCTTCTGCTACTACTACCACGCTAATATCATCAATTTATCCACCATTACCATCGACAACTCCGCCATTAGCCATCTTACCAGTTGCCACCCGAAAAACTACCTTACCAGCTGTTACTCGAAGAGCTGCCTTGCCTGTTACTACCCGGACTCGAAAAGTTATTACTGAAGAAGATGAAGAGGAGGATGACACACTTCCATTTTCTAGAGATGAAGGGGAGCAAGAGGAGGGTGAAAGGGGAGAAGGAGAAGAAAGTATAAAAGAAGAAAACGAGGGTGAGAGCAACCAACGACATACAGAAAATAACAAAACTAAGGGAAAGCGCGACCCCATGAAAACAGAACGTACAACCATCGTCTTCAGAACGCGCGACCGAAGCGAGTTACGAGAACTCTATTTGGATACACGAATTGGCCCAGATGAAACCCCCGCCATCTGGTTAGGCCGTCTCGTAGTCGTACATGCTATGGAGACACTGGACAAGACAGAAGCGCGATTTTTAATGCAACAATCCCAGTGGAGTGGAGGAATCTGCGTGAATACCGAAATTCTAGATGTAGAAGACTTACCAGTGTTATCGCCGGCTGCCCTAGCTGTCGGGGCACTTCTCAACTGTCCCTATAGAATCCATGACGGACTCTCTACTCTACTTGAACAACCAAGAGCTTTGTCACTTATTTATGCCATGATAGGCTGCTCTTTCCTGCGATGGGATCCTAGAGAAAACCAAATTGGCAGCGCAGATTTCAGGACCACTATAGACAAGTGGCCACATAAGTACCTACGAGATCCTAGTAAAGTCCCAATTACCCTAGAGGGAGTAGAAGAAGCATACCAAGTTTATGGAGCCGGGTTTGGGCAAGCAGCTCGCCTAGTAATGATTACTGCTGTCGGCAAGCCTAGCAGTACTGTTCTTCATTTACAACGCCAACTAGACTCCCCTGCCAGTCAAACATTAAAACGATTTGCTCTACTCGCAGAACCACAGTCTTTTTCACCCACCGGAGTTGTATCTCAGTCGTCTTCTCCATTTCCCCCAGCAGCCCTTACAACTCAATCAGTATGGACACAGCCCTTGATTCAACAGCCAAATCATCCCTCCGCTCATAATTTGCCACAACAACCACCAGCCCAAGGACCACCTACTCGAACGCCATTAGAGCGAGCAAGATTCGGCTTCCTATTGGGGCGATCCGGGCTAGATAAAGCGACTCTCCAAAAGTTATCAGAGGGAGAGCAATTAACCCTCGCCATCAAACTAGGATGGGATCCTAACCGCCAGTCAAAGCCAAAAAACAAGTAGAAGCCACCGAGGCAGTTAACCTCGGTGGCGAAACTCAACAACTGCATGATCAATGCCCCTATGCAACTATTTACATCAAAAGCAACTCATCCGATAAAGGCCCTCTAGGCCTCAAGATGGCAATAGCAATTAAGTTCCTCCTAGACGCTGGAGCACAAATTTCAGTCATCCAACCATCTACCCCCCACACCCCGCTTAAAAAAAGAATCCACGTACAAGGCCTAAACTCCATCGCCAGTGTCACGTTAGGCCGTTGTGTACAGCACCCAACAGGAAAGTCGTTCGTAGCAGCGATAGGAGATGTCAACCTACTCGGTGTCTCAGAGATCCTCAAATTTAATCTCAAGCCTACACTTTTACAAGCATTTCCAGTTGAACCCTGTAAAACATCGAGCATCGCACCCCATACGCCGAAAGTCATCAATCACCTGTCGTGGCGCTACACGCCCATCCCTACAAAGTCACATCTTCGAGAGTCACTCCAGAAGCTTCTCAATGAACTACAAGAAGCAGGCCGTATTTCCAAAATTTCACATGCTAAGTTTCTATCACCTGCCTGGGGCATTGCAAAACCCGGAAGCCCTAACGAAGCTCGACTCGTAGTTGACTATCGTCGTGCCAACAAGCAAGTAGAACCTTTATCGCAGCTCAGCCTTAAGACGCTACCACAGACTTTAAGTGAAATGATAGCCTACCAGGCAACCCCCTGGTTTGGAAGTACCTTAGACCTCAAAAACATGTTCTTTTCCATCCCTATTATCGATGACGTTGTGATACTTAACATGTGCGTAAAAGGACAAATGTTTAAATGGAACGTCTGTCCTCAAGGGTACTGCAATTCTCCAGCAGTAGCCACGGCAGCCATCAACACTACCCTTGAAGCCTTCTCTACGTCTGAGGATGTTCGCATCTGGAGTTACGTTGACGACATTGCTATCATGGGCAGAACTCCAGAAGTAGTAACCCAGACTACAGCAAAGTTAATACATCATTTACAAGCCCATCAATGGACTGTAAACATGCAAAAATCTCAACTCACTGCAAAGCCACACATTTCCTTCCTTGGCAAAGTATTTGATCATAACACTCGCAAAGCAACAACGCATACAACTCCAACCATCCCCTGGATCAAAGGTACTACCCCAACGAAAAAAGAAATTCAACAATTTCTAGGCCAGCTGAACTGGCACAGAGCGCATGTACCAACAAGTCACCTAGAAGTCATCGCATGTCTACATCAGCAACTATGTGTTAAAACTGATACTCGAAGCATATGGGACCCCACTCACGACTATGATAAGTTACAAGAACTCTTAGAAGCCACCTCAACTACAGTTCTCCACAGCGTCAGCCCCAATGAGTCTATAACTGTCGCCCTCAGACATACAAGTCAAATACTTTGGGCAACCGGCTCTACCAACGATAACAAGCTAGTATTTTCAACTTATAAAGCCATGCAACCGTCCCAACTTCGGTATGGAGTCACAGGAACCCTCTTACTAACATCTCAGCTCGCTACAGTTGCCTATCCCAGCATCTCTACAACCACCGGAACCCTCATCGGATCAGGCGTCACACTACTTCCACTCCTTATTCCCGACCGACCAGACCCAACTTTTCATGGCTTAAGTACCACCTGGCAAGAATTAGTACAAGTCTTCCATTTTCACTTCCACCACTGGAAGACAAAAGAAGCGCCAGCAAGTTCAACACCTTCCCTCCCTCACCAAAACCTCCTACTAATGTATGGCACCATCCTGCCTGCCTGGATAGCGTCAGAAGGAAGTACAGCCCATGGTGGAGCACATGGATTCTTCTGTAGCCCATGCCAATACATTGAAGTAGAACCTGCAGCCCCACCTCCAAACGCACAACTGGAAGAACTCCTCGCATTCAAAGGAGCCCTCCAACACTGCCTAGACGCTCATAATGTCCGTGAACCTGTCCCTGTAATAGCTGTTGACTCCCAATATATCTACAAAATATTAACTGGACAAGCACAAGCCACAGAAAACCAACTCTTGTGGAATGATATCTTTGCCATATTGCCTCAATTTAAAACCATACCTCTGTTACAACACACCCGCTCACACCGACCAGACACCGACCCAGTCCACGCCCACATCGATGCCGTGTTACAAGATGCAGAGAAGCGTGCAGAGGCCATCAAGAAAACAGCAAATAGACCACAACAAGTTGCAGCAGCCATCCTCACTAAGACAGATGTCAATAATCAACACTTAGTGCAATGGCTACATGAGTTCTGGGGCCATATCAGCCCCAACAAAGCTCATCTCAAATGGAAGCGAGTAACTGCTGAAACGCCACCATTTACCATCACACTTAAAGATTGGAAGGCACGAAGTCAAACCTGCTATATATGTAATAAAGTCAAGACTACGCCTACCGCATCGGCCAAACAAGCATATGACCCAAAGTACTTTTCCCCAGGAAAGACGTGGCAAGTTGATCTCATGGGACCACTCCCTGGAGTCAAACGTCAGGCTAAGGCATTAGTCCTAGTCGATCTAGGCACCAGACAATTGCAATGCATCCCGCTTACGAAAACCACCGCTAAAACCGTCTGTTCTGCGCTACTTCAGGCCATGAGCCTCTGGCAAGTGCCAAATGAGATCCAATCTGACGGAGGACCACCCTTTACGTCAAAGGCCCTAGCAGTTTTTTGCAACACCTATAACATCGTCTGGCACACTCACATCCCATATCACCCACAGTCAAATGGCGTCGTTGAACGTTTCATAGGCATCCTCAAAGAAAAACTCCGTCTAACAGGAAACGGCACATATTCAAATTGGACGAGCCGCCTACCACAAATTCTGATCCAACTAAATGAAGACAAGTCGTTATGGACTGACAGAAAGCAAGAAACACCAGAACCGTGGGAGCCTCGATTCCAGCCGGAGGAACTTGTTTGGGTAGCCATACCAGGGCCTAACGAAAAGAAACAGCTTCTATACCAAGGAACAATACAATCTGCAGGAACCTACCCAAACACTTATCACGTTAAAACTGACACGCCCAATAAGACATTATTAGCCCATCATAATTGGCTGAGTCGTCGTTCCGAGATAAAAGACTAGCTATTATTCTGTATATAACTTTTATACCCTGCCTTAATCAGTTTATTTTCTCTACAGGCAAGTGTATCGCATGGGACAGCCGTTCGGAAAACCTCCGTCACCTATCCTGTATACATGCCTTGACTCCGTAGAAACCACTCCTCCGAAGAAGTGGCCGTATTCCCTGCTACCGCGATACATCGGTGAGCCTATTCATCGTTCCGTTGACACTACCCCTGCGTATCACCGTCGTAACCACCATACAACACCATCTGTCACGTCTAAAAATACTCGTAAATGAACTATAGCTACAAGCTAATGCCCACCATGCTATGTCTATCATTAGTGACACACTCTGTTTTCCTGTTCCTAGTTACTACACCTGTCCTTATCTCTTCGTCTTTATCTGATTCACCCAACACTGTACTACAACTTTTATCCCTATGGGCCAATGCAACTGGGGAGGAAGAAAAAGGACAAGGATTAACCGCCTGTTTAAAAATTTCCATGTCTGTCCAAGATCCAGTCCTTACTCTTTACCCAGAACCATTTAATCTATCCAATTGGTTCTCTCAAATCTCTCGAAGTTCAAAAACTTCCATACATGTTTTCCTAAGTGAAAATTCCGGCTCTATCAATTATTCTTGGCCACAAAATTTTACACTTGCTAGTTTGTCCTCTGAACCAACTAAAACGGAATGTTTTCTTAACAAGACCCCATACGCTTGTTCAGCTATCCCATGGGGAATTCACCCTAATGGTAACGATTGGTCCCGACCAGACCAGTCACTAACATGGAATCCTCGTTTGGTTACTCCACCATGGCACCTTAATCTCACACCACATGGTCGAGCTGCCATATCCGTAGTTACCTTATCTCCTCTTATCCAGCCGACACCTTTAGTGAAATGGAGTAATTCTTTAGCTGTAAATTTATCTCAACCAGGTCCCTTCGGAAATGAATCCTGGTTTGGATTCTATTATCCCACGTTACGAGCAATATTGTTAAATGCTGCTTGCCATGGCGTCACACTCCCAATAAAACAGCCCGGCCCCCCAGAACGAACAAGACTCGCTTTTCCCTTTCCTAAACAGTGCTCAAAGTTGTTCACCCCAGCACCAATAGGCCTTGCCTGGGCCTGTTCTAATGGAAAGGTATATACAGCTTTACCTGCCACCCTTAGTGCTGTACAATGTTTTCTTGCATCACTTTTATTCTGCCCACCTCTAAAAGCATCTACTGCCAACCCACCGAGCCTTTCTATAAAACACAGAGAAACTAGATCACATGCGCCAGTATGGAGTTCCCTAACTCATGGAGAAAAAGTAACTCAAGCTCTTAGTTGGGCCACCGAAAGTCTATTTGTTTGGGGAGTCGGTATAACAAAAACCCGTATTGCCCTAGCCCAATTAGCTGAAGAAGTAGAATTATTAGCGAACCGCACAGCTGATAGTCTTTCTCTCTTTAATTAACAGTTACAAGCCACCTCCCAAATGACTATCCAAAACCGCCTTGCATTAGATTCCTTATTACTCCAACATGGTGGCCTATGTCAGTACCTCAATCTATCTAATGACCTATGTTGTATTGCAATTCCAAATGTTTCCATTCCACTTAACCAACAGGTTAATAGTATTCGCAAAATAGCTACCCGTGTCAACGGCATCGCTGGCGTGGGCAACAGTCTACTTTCTCAAGTCTTTAATGCGCTAGGTTTTAATATTTCATCTTGGCTATCTAACCTACTTTCAGCACTCCTCTTAGTATTTGTACCTGTTATCATTTTCTTTTGTATTTGTTCTTGTGTTATGAAGTATATCCAAAATCGTATAAACTCTGTAAGTGCCTTTGTCTATACCAAACTTTCTAATGAACCTAACGAAGAAGAACTATTCACCATCAACCCGTTTTTAAATGAGACCACTACATAAATGTTTCACTGCCCCACGGCACGGGGGCATGTAACTGTCTTATAGTTTTTAGCAAAGACTTTATATTATTTTCTCTTTTTTTGTGTAACTGCCGCGCGGCACTCTCACATTTATGTAACCTTGAAGTAGACTGTTAATCAAAATGAACGCTTTGTACTTCTCTCCACTGGCATTAAGCTACACATGCGCATTCTGTAAATTTCATTTCTTATCTAGAAGTGTCATTTCTGCAGAAATGAAACTTATGTAGAAAATCTGCCTAGCAATAATTATGTAAAAGAAAATTATCCTATCTGTATACTATAGTTAGTGTCATAGAGGCAGTCCAACAAACATTTATAAAAGAGGCAAAAAAGCAGGAAGCAGCAGAGACGACAACTGGAAAACTCTGTGGGCCTGATCACCCCGCAGACCGGTTCTCAGCCTCCCCGCCTGGGCGTAGCCCAGCGAAGATAAAGGCCTCAAAAATCCGACAACTGACAACGATTCACTGTGTTACAGTATTGCTTTGTGTTTCCCAATTATGAGCCGTTGACCAGTTCTGGGACTTAAGGAGTCGGCAGCCGCACCTAGCTTTGGACTTGTTCCACTGTTGGAACGCAAGGGCTGGCTCTGGAACCTCGTGAACCAACGGACACCCTATAGAGTATCCCATTCATGAGCTGTTGACCAGTTCTGGGACTACGGAGTCGGCAGCTGCTGGCTCTGGAACCCCGTGAACCAACAGACCCCTTTAGTATCCAGCATACTGTAACTGAAGAAACATCGGAGACTCCGCTTCTCGACTGCCTCTCATCGTAGCTTAGACAGCATACCTACGCTCGCTATACTTGTATTTACTGCAACTTCGTTCCAACCGGCCTCCCCTCTTACTTGTAAGAGGGTGAGGCCAGGTGAGTGAATAAATCTTTTTATTTTACTCTATATCTGCTCCGTAATAACTTTTATTACTAACATTCCATATCAATGAGCCATTGACCAGTTCTGGGACTTAAGGAGTCGGCAGCCGCACCTAGCTTTGGACTTGTTCCACTGTTGGAACGCAAGGGCTGGCTCTGGAACCTCGTGAACCAACGGACACCCTATAGATTAAGAGACACTAACTACTTACTCTAAGTCGTCTACTTGTGCCAACTCGGCGAACCTCGAGGGCGGCTAAGAGCTACCTCAATCCCGCCCCACAAGCCGCACGCTCGCACAACTCCGCAAAGCCCGCGGCTCCCCTAAGCGGTGCCGGAGCCGCTAGCCCGGCATTTCGCCACACCCCCAAGCAACTCAGCTACAGCTCTCACAGCCTCCTGCTGGTCCCCAAATTTTTGAGGGTCCCCAGTAAAACCAGTCATGCAAAGCCACCACCACCCAAGCCCTCGGGATGCGGCCAGCAAAGTCACATTCCACAAGGCAGAACCTTTCACCTGTTCCACAATCA
The DNA here is from genome assembly GCF_052110815.1 of Crocodylus siamensis. Taxonomy (NCBI): domain Eukaryota; kingdom Metazoa; phylum Chordata; order Crocodylia; family Crocodylidae; genus Crocodylus; species Crocodylus siamensis. Next base: position 96,018,919 of record NC_143399.1, on the reverse strand, counting down.
CCCAACACTCCCTCCCACACCCAAAGTCAGATCCCTTAACTCACCACACACCAGGCCAACCCAAAGCCTGAGCACCCTCTCCCCTATGGCCCCAGCTGCAACCCACCAAGCCAGGGTACCCCACCATCCCAAGGCCCAGAATACAGCTACCAGCCCCAGTGCACAGGCTCTGTAAGCACCTCAGTCATTGCATCCACTTACCACCCAATCTCCTGGCTGCACTAAGCCAAGCCAGCTCCCCTTTTCCCAAAATCTGAGTCCCTAACCAGCACCCAACGCAGTCAACCCCTTAAGTCTCTACATTTCTTCTGACCATGGCGGCCACACTGCACCAGCCCAAACAAAATCTATATCCAAACAACTGACTGGTCCTCTCTTAAGCACCAAATCTCCATCCACCTAAGTCACAGCCCCACAGTCTTCTGATTAAACCTCCCACTGGAATACCCACTATCCACCCAGTCATATTCATTCTTGTCCTGGCCATGTCACAAATACACCAGGCCTACAGCCTACAGAGCTGTAGCCATGCAAGCCAAGTGCCACCTGACCCACAAGACTCCTACCAACCCAAACAACCTCCCTCCCCAGCAATGGCACTAGCGGCCCCACATTTATGCCCAGCTAAGGCTACACTCCATCATGCAACCACATCAGTTTCCTAATGGTTCATATCAGTCAACTGCACCCAAGACAGCCACCTCCAGATGGCTTCAGAAAGACACAAACAGGCTTCAGCCAACAAGCTAAAACCCACCTGTCCCAAAACTGAGGCAACACCCAAACAATGTTGGCCCACACTGCCCTGGTTGAAGTAGGGACACCCAATCTTCACCACACCATGACATGACATCCAAGGCAGAAGCCAGTCAAGCCACTCTCACCACCCATTTGAGCCATATCAGCAGGGCACCAGCTGGTGCCTCCACTCTGATCTCATCCTCGAGAGGGTTGGTCCAGGTTGACCTGGGGTGAGTTGCCATCCTTCTAGAAGCCTGCCCCTCTTTCCCAGCGATGGCCCCTAGTTGCTACCCCACCTGCCACACACTTCAGCCCTGGCTGCAGTAGACAGAGGAGCTCCCTGGGAGTTCACCAACTTAGGTGCCCCTCTATCACTGTGATTTAGAGCACTATCCCAATGCCCAAGGTGCAGCCAACCAAGTCAGGACTCAGACACCCCACAATTAATCCCCAGCACATGCAAACAACTTAAGCCTCTGTGCACCAGCACACTATCTAGACACACTATACCAACCTCTGTCCCCTCCCATGCCACACACTTCAATGAACACAAACTGGAGTTACCCCCATACTTGGCAACATCCAAAGTGGCAACAAAACAAAGCCAGGGTTCCAAATAACCCCTGAACAAAGCTGGGTCTCTTATAGCACCTGAATACCAGGCTGAGCCAGAGTAACCTTAGCCCTGATGATCTGGACTACATTCACAAACATGAGCTCTCAGCCCATCCTAAACCCTGAGACCTCTGCCTACACTTCCCAAATCCCCAGGCCACAGGCAACTCAATCAGAGTCCAAGCTCACAAGGGATCCCCAACTTGTTCCCCCACCTAAGCAAGAACTGGCCCCAGTTGCCTAAATGGCTCTTCACCTAGACCAGTCCCCCAGCCTACCAATAGCTCAAATATCAAGATGACACCAAACTAAACAGCCCAGAGGCTGCAAGCCCTGCAATTACCTAGAACAAACAACTAAACCACATATCCATGCTGATGAACCATACTGGCAAATTATTATCTTGCTAGCAAGTAGGGCTGTGTGAAACAGCATCGTTCTGCTTTGGCTTCCCTTTTGATGTTTTGATGGAACAGTGTTTGGTTTTGGGTTTCATTTCATTTTGAAAGCACCGTTGCATTTTGTTTCATCGAAACTCTTTCACTGTTTCGATGTTGTTTTGATGTTTCACCCATACCCAGTGTTGGGAAGATTGATGCTGCTACTGACCCCAGCCGGCAGCACCAGCCTCCTGTCATCTGGCAGGCAGATCGAGGCCTGCACCTCTGGGAGCAGTCCAGCAAAACCCCTGCAGCTCTCTTGGGGTGACAGGATGACAGAAGACTGATGCTGCCAGCTGGGGCCAGTGGCAGAACCTATCTTGCTGGCATGAGCTGTGCCCAGCCAGCAACACCAGCCTCCTCTTATCCAGCAGAAAGGTCAGGGGCTCACCCACACCCCCAAGAGCCCTGGGGAAAATCAGTTCCCAGCAGCTCTCAGCCCCATGGAACCGAGCCCAGTAATGGGAGTCAGAGAGCAGCACCTGCTCTGCCCGCCTCCCGCCACTGGGCTGAGCTCCATGGGGGTGGCAGAGCCGATCGGAGCACAGCCCAACCCAGGAGGTGGGCAGAGCTGGTGCTGTGCTCCAATTGGCTCTGCCAGTCTCCACTGTGCTCAGCTCCCAGCAGCTCTCAGTCCCGTGGAACTCAGCACAGTGGAGGGAGGCAGGATGCAGGGCCAGCTCTGCTCACCTCTCAGAATCGGGCTGAGCTCCCAGCGGCTCACAGCCCTGTGGAGCTCAGCCCAGTCAGGGGAATCAGAGAGCAGTGCTGGGGTTGTGCTCTGCCTCTCTCCACCAGGCTCAGCTCCCAGCGGCTTGCAGCACCATGGAACTGAGCCCAGGGATGGGAATCGGAAAGCAGCACCGGCTCTGCCTACCTTCTGCCACCAGGCTGAGCTTCACAGGGCTGGCAGAGCCGATTAGAACACAGCCTGGTGGTGGGAGCCGACCAGAGTGCAGCCCGCAGGGGAGGTGGGCAGAACTGGCGCTTTGTGCCGATGGGCTCCACCAGCCCCACGGACTTGGCACAGAAAGTGGGGAAAGCTAGGGCTGCGCTTCCCACTGGACTGAGCTACATGGGGCTGCAAAGCTGCTCAGAGCACAGCCCTGGCTCTCCCCTGCTTCCCACCATCTGGCTGCTTCAAAATTCAAAATGTTTTGAAAGTTTTGAAATGTTCACCTGCCCTCATTTGGTTTCGAAGCCCTTCATTTTGTTTTGATTTTGCTGTTTCGAGCTTGAAATTAGTCGAAACAGCATTGCAACGAAACAGCCAGCAAAGCCTCGCACAGCCCTACTAGCAGGAGCACAGTAGTTGAAGAAAGGAATATTAGTATCATGGATAAGAAGGAAAATAACTTTGTTCAAGACAGAGCCAGCCCTTCTGCGCATGCACGCAGTTTAAAAAGGGCCCGGAGTGGTAGAAGCTGCATTAGGGACCCAGCTCCAGAGTGAGACATGCCTGCTATGCCCCCATGAGCTCAGGGACCCCCAGGAAGAGATCCCAAGACCCCCAGTGAGTCCTGACCTGCCCACAGGTAAGCAGGGGCTCATGGTGGGAGGGATGTAGCCAGCTGGGAGTAGGCTGAGTGGAGGCTGGGAGGGTCCCAGTCCCCCCAGGAAGCCATGCGACCAGGCTGCCAATGCACAAGCCAGGTTAAGGGGGTGCACTCACCTGTCCCCCCCTACCCCCCCGAGAGCAGCATAGCACTGGCCAGCCCTTTTGAAAAGCCTGCACAGTTTAAAAAGAGTAGAAGCCACATTAGGGACCCAGCTCCAGAATGAGACACATGGGTGAAAGCTCAGGGACCCCTGGGAAGAGACCCCCAGGACCCCTGGTGAGGTAAGCAGGGGCCTGTAGGTAAGCAGGGGCCATGGTGGGAGGGACATAGCCAGCTGGGAGCCCAGCTGAGTGGAAGCAGGGAGGATCACACCCCCCCCCAGCTCCTACATCGCCCAGCCCCCCAGGGAGCCATGAGACAGGAGCCTTGCAAAAAGGCTGCAGAAACAGGTGCACTTCTGGGCCCAGTGTGTGAGTCAGCATGGGAATTTGTGTAGGAGGGTGAGTGGGAGGGCCCATGGCCCTGCCTGTGGGCCCCCTAGGGTAGGCAGTCTGGCCTACTAGCAGCATCATGCGGATGGGCATGTGCCATACCCCAAGGGTCCCCTCAGGGTTTGCAACCCCCCTTTCTTGTACCTCAGAGGCCTCTACCCAGGTGGAGCCCATGGTTCCAGACTCCACGCAGATGCAGCCCCTGGCTCTCAGCTGCAGGGGCTGCCTGATGCTTTTTCAGGCTCTGGAGTCTGGGAGCATGGCCACCTCCCCTTTTGGGGTCTCTGGCATGCCAGCTGGAGGAGCTTCAGGCTGCAGTCAAGAGACAGCATGCCATCAGGGATGGTGAGCAGAAGACAAACTCCTACTGCCAGGCCCTTCTCCCCCTACAGGCGGAGGGTAGACCATGGTCACCCTTGAGGACAAGGGAGGACTCAGGGACCTCCCATTCTGACCAGCCAAGGGGTTAGACAAAGGTGGTCAAGGGCCCCAAGGCCTGCTGCACCAAGGTCCCCGCCCCGCTGGAGCTCTGCAACAGGTATGAACCTCTTGCAGCCCCAGCAGAGGCTGCTAAGTTGCCAGCTCCTGCAGGCAACACAGGCTCAACTGTAGCTACTGCCATCTCTCCCTAAGACAAAATGCGAAGTGTTTGTCTTGGGAGACTCCATTCTGAAGGGGACTGAGGGGGTAATCTGCCACCCCAACCCCTTAGCCCGGGAAGTCTGTTGCTTCCTGGGAGCTTGTATCCAGGACATTGCGGATGAAGATCCCTGAGCTCCTCCAGCCCACTGACCACTACCTTATGCTCCTTATCCATGTGAGCACAAATGACATGGCTCAGAGCACTCCCAGCTGGGTCATGAAGTGCTACAGGGATTTGGGAGCAGGGCTAAAGGGTTTGGAGGCACACGTGGTGTTTTCTTCAATCCTCCCCATCTCGGGCTATGGGCTGAGGAGGGGCAGGAAGATAGAAGTAGTGAACGAAAGACCACGGTGCTGGTGTCATTGGGAAGGCTTTGGCTTCCACAACCACAATCCACTCTTTGGTGAGAGACAGTGAGCTGCTGGGAAGGGACGGCCTCCACCTCTCTCCGCTGGGGAGGAGGCTCTTCTCAGCCAGACTGGCTGACCTGCTCCACCGGGCTTTAAACTAAGCCTGCCAGGAGATGGGGGGACTACCGCCACTGCTGGCCTGCTGAGCAACCCTTGAAAAGCCAGCAGGCCAAGGAACTTAAGGAAGCCCACCCCTGCCCCAGCCCTGGAGCAAGCTGCAGGCAAGGCAAGGGCCCCCAAGGGGACACTTGCCTGCCTGTACACAAATGCCAGGAGCTTGGGGAATAAACAGGAGGAACTTTTTCTCTTGCTTAACACTGTGGAAGAAATTAAACTTTGCATTGTGTTTTGGTATTAGAATTAACAGACCCAGTCTGAGTTTATTGGAGCTTATACAAGCAAACGCAGGGAGGGTTCTAAACAGAACTCCTTCTTTCTACAAGTTAACATACCTTTTTATACCTAAGACTGTGAGAACAGACACATGATTTAAACAAAGCAACTTTGAAAGACAGGAAGAGGTAGATCATTTGGTTTTTACACATAACAGTTGCTTGCTCAGCAACACATTTTGTTTTGAGAACTGTTATTACCTTTTCACTGATTTTAGGAAAGGAAGAAACATTTGTTCACAAAGATCTGTAAAGGACATAATAAAGCAGAAGGGTTTTTTTCTTATCTTAGAATATTCTTAAACATATAGCATCAGCATCTTTTTCTATCTTTTCTTCTCTCTCTTTTCTTAGTCAAGTTAGAAGCCTGGATAAATTTATTTCTACATCCCCCCCTTTTGGGCCTCTTAGGCCCAACATACTAGATATTTATAGCCATTAATTTTTTGACTTCTAACTCTTCTTCTTTTTTATCATTAGTTATTTTAACATACATGTTATACACTTTGTTTCCTTGCATGGAGGTTGACAAGCTATCTTGCATTTGTTTAGCGGCACAATTTAAGCAGTAACGTATGAGCATAAGCACTAGGCATATTCCAGTAAAAATAACAAACAATATTAATAAACCATGAATGATAGTAGCTCTTAAGGACCTAAAAATGGAGTTGAACCATGTACTTAAATACTGTCTGACTCATGTAGTTTGGCTGCTTCCTTTTGAATATGTTGGGCTAAATCCTGGATTTCTTCTGAGTTATCAGGGATAGAAGTGCAACATTCTGTATCTACTTCCATTCTGCACAGACTCCTCCTTTGCTAGCTAGCATATAATTTAAGGCAAGCCTGTTTTGTAGTGTCACATGTCTTATTTTCTTTATTTCATCATTTATGTCATGAAAACTAATGGCAGTTGCATTAGCTATTTTCTTTAGGGATGCTGCAACTTTTTTGATTTTGGACATAGCTAAGCCTGCACCGTTGTTGGGGAACATCATACCGCAGAATCTTTGCGTTTCTCTAATCTCTTGCACATTGCGAATCTTTCCTTTAGGCAAGTGAGATTTATAGTAAAGGCAGAATGTGCTGCAGAGACATAGTATGTTTCTTCCCAACTGGAAGAAAGATTTTATAGGCCTTATTTCCACATACAAAATAATGACCAGCTAATGCAGTAAATTTCCCTGTATTACAGTGTGGGGCCATCATCCATTGTGAATAATAACTTGAAAATTCACTTCGGGGAGAGTAATTAGGTATCTAAGAATTATTAGAGAGCTATGCACTATTTACCTTAAATTCTATGTTGCATTTACTGATTTCTACTGCAACATGGGGTCTGTTACAGCTCCAGCAAAATTTTCCTGGGGTGGCATACGCTAATTGTATATAGTCAGACCAATTACAATTTACATCTTGCCAAGTCTTGTTCCTATATAAATCTAAATAGTAAGGGGTTAACATTTGGGTTGCATTCAAAGGTACTGGTATCATAGGTATCCCTCTGGTGGAATGGAGAGAGACATGGCTACATATTTAGCAATGAGAAACATTTAAATTTATTGCATATTGGTATGATAGTTGAAGAAAAACATTTTGATGAACTTGCCAGGGAGGGAGCGATTTTCTTGACCTGTTTTTGATTTATAAAGTTCTTTTTCGCTGGTGAGTCTTTAAGTTCATATAAGGTGATCTAACTGGAAAAACTGAGAATCACTCAAGTCATGACTAACCAACCCACTTCAGCAAGTAGGAACTAGGCAGAGGCCTTTTTCCTATCTCTCAGGGCAGAGTGGTGTCATTGGGGCACATCTTCTTTGTTCTGTAGTGGCAAATCCTCTTTGCTGGTAGGCACTTGGCTCACTACTGGTTTTATGCTCTCCTGCTGGCAGGCACTAGGCTCACTACTAATCGGTGGAGGCTGATTACAAAATTGAAATGGAGGCAACTCTGGGTCTAACGGGGCTGATGTTTTCTTACTGTGTGAAGCGTGAATCCATGGGGGCAGTCCTTGACACTTTATTGTAGTGTTGGTGGTCAGAAGTACTTGGAATGGGCCTTTCTAGCAAGGCTGTAGTGATGATTTTCATTGATTGGACTTTTACATGGACCCAATTTCCAGGCAGGATAGAATGGCATGGCTCATCAGGTTCTTTGGGGAGAGCTGTGTGTACCTGTGAATGAAAATTCTTAACACACTTCATTAGTGTTTTACAACAGTTCAGAATAGTATTATCAAGTAAATGTATATCACAAAGGTGGGAGGTAACAGGTGGTGAGGCAGGGAGCCTCATGGGCCTTCCCAACAGGATTTCATGTGAGCTAAGCCCAGTCTTTCGGTTGGCAGTAGATCTCATACTCATAAGGGCTATGGGACATGCATCTGGCCATTTTAGGTGAGTCTCAGCACAAATTTTGGCTAGTTTATTTTTCAGAATGCCATTTTGGCGTTCCACTTGGACCGAGGCCTGTGGGTGTTATGAGCAATGAAAGTTCTGTTGGATCTTCAGGACTTTACAGATTTCTTTCATTATCTGTCCAGTAAAATGTGTTTCTCTATCAGAGTTTATGGATAAAGGAATACTAAACCTTGGAATAAAATCTCTGAGCAACCTTTTGCTTACAGTGGTGGTATTAGCCTTTGCACATGGGTAGGCTTCTACCCATCCAGAAAATATATATACAATAACAAGAACATATTCATAAGAACAACATTTTTGCATTTCAATAAAATCTATTTGTAAATTTACAAATGGTCCCCAATGTGGGGGATGCGCTGCCTGTTTCATTTTTACAGATTTTCCTACATTATGGGCTTGACAAATAGGGCAGGCATAACAGTACTGCTGAGCTACAGATGGAAAGGTTGGAGCAAACCAATCAAACTTAATAGCTTCTTTCATCCCCCCTTTGCTCACATGTGCCATGCTATGGTGCAGGCCAGCGAGGTAGGGAAGGAAGACCATTGGGGTAACCAGGAGGCCGTCCGGGGAGCATCACAAATGGTCAGGGTGTAGCAAACACCCAGCCAGTCTCCATGTATATTTCTCTGGTTCTGGAGTCTGATCTTGGAGGAGGGCAACGTCTTGAAGACTTGTCAATGGAGACTAGGCAGTTGGGATGAACAAAAACACAGGCGTGGCCTGAGGAGTGGAAATAGCTGCAGCTTTGGCAGTGGAGTCTGCTAGAGCACTCCCACATGTAACATCATCATAAGGTTTCTGGTGGACTTGGCATTTAATAATAGCAATAGCAGAAGGCAATTGTAATGCATTTAGCAAGACTTCTACATTACTGATTTTGGTACTTCTCAACATGAGGAAACCTAGTTGCTTCTAAAGTTGACCATAATCATGTACAATACTAAAAGCATAGTGAGAATCAGTAAAAATATTAACAGAGGCACCAGAGGCTAAGGTACAAGGCCTCGTGAGGGCCACAAGCCTGGCAACTTGAGCTGAATGCACATCAGGCAGGGGATGGCTTTTTATGACATTATACTGGAAACATACTGCATATCCTCCAGCAAGGGAACCTTTTGAGCTTCTGTGACATCATCCATCAACATAGAATACTAGCTCTGGGTTTTGTAAGGGGTTGTCCTTTAGATCAGTGAGGGGCATTGTTAGGTGAGCAATGACAGTAATACAATCATGGGGTTCACCATCTGAAGGGGTAGGTAACAAAGAAGTGGGGTTTAAAACAAGGCATCTAGTTAGAATGACATTTTCAGCAGAGAGGAGCAAGATCTCGTGTTTAGTCAATTTAGCATTTGAAAGGTGTTGGGTTTTAGTCTTTAGCAAAAGGGCTGCCACAGTGTGTGGGACAGCAACAGTGAATGGAGACCCTAATACAAGAGTACAGGAAAGTTCAACAGTAATAACCGTTGCAGCTACAGCACAAAGGCAGGGAGGAAAACCAACAACAACTGGATCAAGAGAGGAACTATAATAAGCGATGGGATGATGCTTGTCTCCATGCTTTTGAGTCAGCACAGCAAGTGCAAATTCATCTTTTTCATGACAAAAAATGGAAAAAGGGCTTAGTGTAATTAGGAAGGCCTGAGGCAGGAGTTTGTGATAAGGCTTGTTTAATAGAAACAAAAGCAGCTTCAGCCTCTGAGGTTCAGGGTAAAGGTTCAGGGGTACTAACAAGAGAGTTAGGTTTTGTAGTGGCTTGACTATAGAAGCATAGCCCAGTATTTACTGATGGCAGTAGCCAGCTATACCTAGAAAGGTATGCATTTGGGACACAGTGGTTGGCTTAGGGACTTTAAGAATGGCTTCTATTCTGGAGGAAGAAAGCAGTCGCTCTCCAGCAGAAATATCATGACCCAAATAGTGGACACAGGGAAGACAAAATTGTAGCTTTTCTTTAGCTGCCTTATGGCCTTTTAGGGCAAGAGAGCTGAGGAGAGGTAAGGAATCAGCTTTACAGGCTTTAAGGGAGGTAGATGCTAAAAGCAAATTATTTACCTACTGCACAAGCACAGAACCCCCCTTAAATACTATGTTATTCAAGGTTTTTTTTAGTATTTGAGAAAATAGAGAAGGGGATATGGGGCAACTTTGGGGCAATTTAGTCCAGGTATACTGGAGTCCTTGATAGGTAAATAGAGAAACTGGCTATCAAGCTGTATAGGGATGGAGAAAAATACAGAGCACAAATCTATGACAGTGAAATAACATGCATCAGGAGGGATACAGGACAAGATAATAGCTAGGTTTGGTACAACAGGAAAAGTAGGTAAAACTACAGAATTTACTGCACAGAGATTTTGTATAAACCGATAGGTGTTCTTTCCAGGATTTTTACAGGAAGAATAGGCGTATTACAAGGGCTTTTAGTCTGAACAATGATACTTTGCTTCAAAAGGGCAGTTATAACAAGGTGCATCCCAGTTTTGTCTTCTGGGCATAAAGGGTAATGAGCAACCTTAGGTAAAGGTAGCAGATCCGCGCTGTAGGCTAGATAGTGTCGGGAGAGGCCTGAGCAGGATCTGGTCGAGGGTCCCAAGAGTGAGACCCCACCCAGCTTGCTATCGCTACACAGAAGGCATGAGGCCGGGGTATAGGGGTGGCGGAGCCCCTTGAGTAAACGCTGGGAGGAACCTTGGGTCAACAAGCACGCCCGATGAACGGTCCTGGACGCTGAGGTCATCAAGTCGTGGCAGGAAAGCACGGGGTCAAGGATTCGGGTGGGAGTCACCAGCTCAGACAGAGGCGCGAGCCCAAGAGGTGTGTAACATCAATTGCCCAAGCGAGAGCGGCACGAGAGCGACTGGTTGAGGCCTGGCGGCGACATATACCTATTCTATTGGTCTAAAACCTTACAACTTTTATGTCCAGAGTGTGTATACATGTACAATGCTGGAGTCCCTTTTGGCAGAGCCGGTACATCTTTAGATCCTCCGCTCCCCCTTTCTTTTACTTAATTTACGCAGGTCTTTCACACAGGAATGGCTTATTGAGGGTGTCCGGTTAGGTTGTGAGATTTGCTAGTGGCACAGAAATGCTGTGGCTTATGTCCAAAGACAAGACTCCACTGCAATAACAGCACACAATGCAGTTACTTATGGTTAGACATGGCTCATTTATGAGGGTGGGGAAAGGGTAAACCTGTCCACTGGGTCACAGGGTTCCAGTTGGGCTCTCTTGTATTTAAAACTGCCCTTCCAGACAGCTTTGGCGCAGCTGAATTTAACCTTAGTCTCAGACCTGGTCAGTGGCTCATATTTCTTAATTCATACTTTCAATTCACACAAGAGAATTTTTGCATTGAGGCACGAGGTTCAAGAGCATTTTTTTTAGTCCCAGCCTTGGTCAACACTTATTGTGGAAAACATTCACACTCTAAGAGTTTTCACCTTGCACCCTTGCTTTTGAAGAGCACACAGAACAAGTCCTGTGTCTTCCAAGCGGCTGCACAAGGTTTTCACTCCTAGCCTTAGAAAGACCTCATAGTTCTTTACAGAACTTAACTTAATTCACACGGGGAAATACATTTACTGACAACAGCAACACAGTCTTTAACCTTTTCTTACTCACAGTTACTACTTACAGTTTCTACTTACAGGTGGGTCTGAAAATTCTGGCAGCACAAAGGTCGGATAGAGTAAGCTTCAAGCAGTGAATTAGGAAGACACAGAGGCAGTCTCTCACTGAAAAGCCCCAACAGAGATTTCAAAAGGTCTCTTACCTTGGTTTGGTGCCAGGGCTTCAGTGAAGAGATGTCTGTGTCCCAACAGATCACTTCATGTGTCCCTATCTGAGTCATAGCACCATAATTGTGGAAGAAATCAAACTTTGATTCACAGACTCAGTCTTAGTTTATTGGCGACTATATCATACGATCGTAGGGAGGAGATTTAACAGAACTCCCTCCTTTTACAAGTCAATATACCTTTTTATACTTACAATTGTTTAAACAAAGCATCCTTGAAAAGAAAGTCAGGGGTAAATCATAACAGTTGCTTGCTCAGCAACACGTTTTGTTTTGAAAACTGTTGTCATCTTTTTTGTCTTTAGGAAAGGAAGAACATTTGTTTCAAAAGAACTGTGCATGGAGTCATAATAAGCAGAAGAGTTTTTCTTATCTTAAAACATTTTCAAATACAAAGCAAGACTTTTTTTTTCTTCACTCTTTTTCCTTAGTTAAGTTAGAGGCCTGGATTGATTTATAGTTGGATAAATTTATAGTCAAGTTAGAGGGGCCTGGATAAATCTACAGCTTTTACTTTTTGAAAAGCTGTAACCACAACCATGCCCTGTAGGCTGCCCCTTTATTGCACAACTGGTCTCACTAAGTGCAGCAATATCAATATCAAATCATGCAAGTTTTTTGGCCATGACTGCTATCCATCAGTCTGTTTGGTCACTGCTGGGGCTGGTCATCAGTGTGGATGTTTCAGGTTGCAAACTTAATTACCTGATTAGGACCAGATATAGAGTGAACCCACTGCACATAGTTTTCCATTCAGGTATAATGAAACAGACTGTGTTTAGGGGACCTTTTCTAGCCAAATCCCCATCTAGCATGAGCAGTACTGATCTTAAATGGACCTGTTCAGTCACAGTTCCAGCTGTCAAAATTGCACATGTGCCTTGGTTCCAAGTACAAAATAACCATCATACAATGATTGCACCTGTGTGGGTCTGATTCAGGCTTCCAGTAAACATTAGCATCTACCCCATTGACATCCATCCATCACTGTAAGACTTGCTTTTAAAAGAAGATGCCTTTTAATGTGGGGGTGTCATTGCGCATCATCACCACATGATACTCTGCAGGGAAATAAACTTAATCCAATGGCTAGTAAAACCAAGACAACCAGGGGGTTCTATTTTGCTGCAACCTTCATCATCCTTTGCAGCCATTGTGAAGTATTTTTTTTCTTCATCCTTCTGCTTTGCCACTGAAAAATTTTAATTTTGTTTTGCATCACTGTTACTCTGGAAACCTCACTCTTGGTAGGGTCACCCATGGTGACAAGGTCAAAAGTACAAAACTCCAGACAGCATTGCTTTTTAGGTCATTTGCAGCACACAAGTCTCTCTACCACATTGAGATTGTGAGCCATGGGAGAAATGTTTTGTTTGCTGGACAGTGGAACTAAGCATGACCAACAGAAACCCTTATACAAATTGATCTTAAGCACATATTATGTGAATAAGGAAGTTACAAAAAATGTAAGAAAGAATGTAGTGATTTACCTGTTAATGGAGAACACAGCTAAAGCTTTATATATCTTGCAGCTAATAACAGTGTTCTCACTTTCTTTGCCCCTTAGGGAGAAGGCAAGATAAGGAAGAAGCAGGCTGTTGGCTCCAAAGTTTATGCCTCTCTGCAGGAGTTAAGTTGCTAAGGGTGTTATGCATGTTCTCCAGGAGCTGGGATGTTTGGGGGTGGGGGGGAAGTGCTTTAATTAGAGCAGCTCTGAGAACTGCTCTAATTAAGTGCCCAGAGCATCACATGCATCAGTGCCCATGTGTTGAAAAATGGCGGTGGGGGCACTTTAACTAAAGCTTGTCAAATGAGCTTTAAAGTGTCTGTGCTATCATTTTTCAGTGTGAGGATGCTGATGCATGTGATGCTGGAGTTGGCTGGAGCACAGCAATTACTACGCTCCAGCAGGCTTGATTAATCGAGTCTGCTCCAACACACTATAATTACAGTTGCTGTCCATGTATAGGTGACCTAAAGGTGCTATTTTGCCATCCCATTGCCTGACTTCAGACTAACACAGCTATCAATCTCTCTTCTCCCTTTAGGGGAGACAAAAATACTGACAGTGCAGTGCATAGAAAAAGAAAGCTTTACCATACTTGATAAAATGGGTGGAGCATTAGTAGTGGGAGACTGGTACATGAGAATGCAGCCACGTTTTGGCCTGCTAAGGTTGCTTTTTTGTTTTGTTTTTTAAACTTATTTTGAACACCAGTTGGTAGGTTCTCTTAAGCCAGGAACTCTTATCTTTTCAGATAGTAAGGGCCAAATGAAATCATCATCATCAAAAATCCATCACATTTTAAGTGAGGTGTAACAGGGTGGTCTGGCACTTAGACAGTGAGGGAGTGTCCCACTAGGACCTTAAAACCCCAAGGAGAAAGCAGAAGAGTAACGAGCTGGGGAAACAGTTGCAAGCTGAACGTAAGCCCAAGGCGGGCAAGGCTGCTGTGCTGGGGCCAGAGCCAAAGTGTTCCTTTCCTAGTGCCCAGAACAGGGCAGAAAATTTGGCTGTGTTTGTTTATTTGTTCATTTGTTTGCTGCTCAAAGACTGTTTTACTTGGAGGAGTGGCCAAGGAGCTCCTTTGGAACCAGAAACTGCCTGGCAAAGCAAACAGGCTAAGCCACTGCTTATCTGAGGGTAGTTCACTATTGCGGAAGACTGGAGCTTTATTCCTAGATTGTGTCTAGTCCAGTAGTTTTCAAGCTTTTTGGACTCGAGGCTCCCCACTCCATAGTTTTTGCCCATTGAGTGGGATCAGATTTAAAAAAAACCTAACTGATATATTACAGAGGAATTGTCTAGGCAAGGGCGAACCGGAGCCTGTGCTTATCTGCTTTATCTCCTCACACCTCATGATACCTTTCAAAGGGTCTGATGGCATCCTGGTTGAGGATCAGTGACCTAGTTTCAGTCTTCAGCTCTTGTTATGTCCTTTGTTGGGTTATAGTAAAGAAACCTCTAACATCAGAAATCTATCTATGTATATGTTGATACACATTAAAACTTAAATTTAAGGCAGTTTAGGAAGTAATAAGAGAGGGGAGAGAGACAGAGAATGTAGAAGCACAGCCTTTTTGCAAAATCTAGGCCCCAAATCACTCACAGCTCTTTCCCAACCCATATCCAACTTATGACAGCACTTTTTAAAAGTGCTGACATCCTGATTGAGATGAAGGTGATGGTGATGGTGGGTAGATAAGCTGACTTGGGGGTCTGGAACACATATCATTGATTGGGTTCAATCTCCCTTTGTAACTCAGGCTCATAGTCTTTGGGTGTTTGTGGATCCTCTGCTGCACCTGGATCTTCAGCCTCTGAGGATGAGGTGCCTTTAAGTATTTTCTGCCTACTTCATTTTGAAGATTGAGAACCTAGGCAGAAAGTGACTGCCTTGTACAAAGACTTGTGGCAAAGCTGGGAACTAAACCCAGACTCCTGAGCCTCACTCTCTTCCACTGCATTTCAGCAATTTCATTGCATGTCACCTCCTGCACTCCCCTTTTCATTGTATGCCTACTTCCATTTGCAAAGGCTGAAGGGTCAAAGTCATACAGATGAATAAACAGTTAACTTTGTAAAGAACTTTCAAGTACTAAGTGCTCAAGAGTTAAGAAATACCAAAATTAAACCCTTTCTACATAATCTTAAATTTGATCCCATTCCACACTTCTGTTCCAATATAGCCTAATCACCCGAACACAAACTAGTGTCTTCAGCCTGTTCTAAGGATGAATGAGGATTAATATAATCGCAGGAACTAGTTGGTACAGCATCGCTGCCTCACTGGTTGTAGAAGTTGGAGGGTATGTAATGAAATGGGATAAAGGATTGCAAGGAGAGAAGTGACATTACAGGGGTAGATGTGGTGGGGAAGAAGGGGGTGCAGTGGTGTAGTTTTACTCCCCCTTCCACGGTGAAAGTCATGTGCCAGTAGCTCCATTTTCCTGTGGCTGGACCCCTGTAGTGTCTGAGGCATGGCTGCAGCTGCAAACCTGGTTTTAAGTAAAATCCACTGCAAGTGCCTGAACACTAGATAAGAATATAAAATAAGTCAAGTGATACCACTACTGATGCTTCCTTTGTTGGGGAAGTGATTGAACTACCTGAAATGTGTCAAGGAAAATTCTAAACATTGAGCATAGAGTGAAAAGGTGGGTAGGAAGAGGGAAAGGCATGCAAGACTGCTACCTCACTGCTCAGAAACATACTGCCTCTTTTTAGGAAACCCAAATCTACATTGGTATAAATTGCAACATAAGGTTTAACTTCCAGTTCATTAATTCCACCGCTTCAGCATCACCACTTGCTCTCTTCAAAATGAATTTTCCTTAGCTGAATCAGCTTAGATTTTCCTCAACCAGAATCCCTGTTTGAAATTTTACAGCTATTTTTAAATTTATTAAAGAACCAATTGACTTCCTGACAGACATGATAAAAGTGCTACTGTATTTAGTTCCATGAATTTCATCAGCTGACACTAGAAGCAAATCCAGAGTTCCAAGATTACTCAGTTTAACTAATTTATTTCACTTCAAAGCTTGCATTGCATGATTTTCAGAAGTTCTCAATGTCAGTTTAATTCTGCCCCCACTGAAAGCTCCACCTCTGGGCGGCGGGCATGAGGTGGGGGTTAGCCTAGGAAGTTTCATGAATCAGTGAACATCTAATTCTCTTAAGAAACCTAGAACCTACTTCAATGGTCCAAATTGCAAAATTAATCTTTGAAAATCAGACCACTTATTTAGGTCTCTCAGTGTGGACTTAAAATCTCAATTTAAATAACTTATATTGAAAATGTTTGCTATTGGGGTTTGCATTGCTAGACATTTACTTAACTCTGGTCTGCATCTCTGCGCTGAGAGACTACCATAAATTAGAAACAAATCTATGTACAATCTAAAAACTGAAGCAGCAACATTGCTTTTCTTCTTCAGTATCTTGCAGTCACAGCCTTCAAAACATTAAGATCTAACAAATCACAAAAGCCCAGGCTTCTGCAAAGAGAATGTTGTAGTAACATAGGAGAAATTGCTCATAACACATTTCGACCAACCGAGCCTGAAATACTGTACAGTCAAATAATAGTATTGAACTGGTTTCCCAATAAACAAAGTACAAAATGTCAAAGGAAAAAAAAATGAAGACCAAAAAGAAAGTAATCCGAGTAATCAAAAATTTACTAAACACAGAAAAATGTTAACATTATATAATTGGATAGCTAGGAAAGAAGCAATCTTCAGAAGGAGGGTGAGCTATTATTTCATAGTTGAATCTGTTTGATGGATTCTTCCAATTAATACTGGAATGTTTTTACACATGTGCAACCAGGCCCAAACACCTTGGTGCTAGCTTATTTTATTTACAGAACATAATTAAGGCAATGAAACATGCAATCCCATACATACAAAGATTCTATTGTCTTGTACTTTGGGGAAATTGTTCTGATTACATTTCAGAGCAAGAACTGAAACAGAATTGAAATTCAGGGATTATCATCTCCTGCATGGTTACTTGAGAACTATAGTACAACTAGACAGGAGCATTGTAAGGTTAAATGTAGCAACACCGCAGAACTTACCCTTAGACTATTATGAATTAGCCTCATGCCTTATTTCATATAAATATCAATGTCCCCTATATTTGCCATATATAAATCAAGACTTGACAGAATCCTGGATACCATGATAACCCAGTGTGTATCCATTTTTAAAGTATAAACATTTACACTAATTTTAACATCCTTTTAATTTTGGCCCAGTTATGGCTTCTGATAAAGGTAGAAAAACCTAGGTCACCCGTCGGTGGTGGTGGGGAGCAGAGGATGCTGTTCCCTGGGCACTAGATGGTCACTTCTTTAATATTAATGCAGTAATGACTGGTAGCTTTGTGTGTGCCCAACTGATTCTTTTACTCCAAACTTAACTCTTTCCAACTGATGAAGAAATACATATCCCTTTTAGGGCTGTGCAAAATTTTGCCGGCAGTTTCATTTTGATGCTGTTTTGCGTTTGAAACAGCAAACGAAACGAGGCAAGTTAAAACGTTTCAAACTTTTCAAAATGTTTCAAGTTTAGAAGCTCAAGGTGGGCTTTCCTGCAAAACAGAAACTAAAGTAAGGAGAGGATGGACAAAGAGGGGAGAAAGGAGTGGTCTCATTATTAACTGTGTAGCTGGCCAGTGACTCTCATCCTTTCCTGAGGTCCCTTCCAATCTCAGTGCTCTGGGAGAGGGATGGAAAAACAGCATAAAAGGCAGCATTGTTTGAACTTCCCTGCTTTCTGCCTTGGTGTCAGTTGAGTGAGGGTGCACCTTCACCCACCCACCCACCCACCCACCCATGTCACGAATTTCGCCTGTCAGCAGCTAGAGGTGCAGGGCCCCAGAACGCAGAAGCCCCTGCATTTATCTCCTTGAAAGCTGGCAGGCTTTGTGGCTTCAGCAGGCACTAGCATGCCTGCAGTTTTCACCCCACTGTGGCTTAGCACATACATGTGACATAAGTTTTGCTTTCAAGACTATGAGGTGCAGTTTACCTGAAACTCCTGTACCTATCTCCCTGAAACTTGGCAGGCTGCGAGGCCACAGCAGGGGTACCATTCCTGCAAGTTTCATGCAGATCAGGCCAGAAATGATAAAGTTATAGGCTGTTTTGAGCTTCCCCATTATAGCCTATGGATGAAATGTCAAAACAGTGTCAAAAAAGTGAAACAGAACAGTGGTTTCAAATCAAAACAAAATTTGAAATGAAACGCTGTTCTGTCAAAATGTCGAAACGCAAGTTGAAATGGAACAGTGTTGTTTCTCACAGCCTTAAATTCTCTTTGTAAACTGTAGGATTCTGGGATTATCTGAAATTAATCTCTGCTGCAGACTTGTGGCTGGATGAGAGATTATTGTAAAACTCAGTCCAGGAAGAAAGAAAGAAAGAAACCATATTTTGGATTGAAATGTGGCTGTAAATCAATAGAAAGTCACAACCCAGAGGTAAACCAGGAGATTCCATATATGGCTTGTAGCCCTATCTTCTGGGATAATAAATGCTATATAACCAAGCTGCTTCCTGAAGTAATGCAATATACTAATTTTTGCAGCAACCACCAGATTCCATAAAAGGCTCAGGAGGGTCAGATTCGCTTTTAATAATTCATTCATCTCCAACAAGTTATGCTGCTGCTCTTGGGAAGTTTGTTTTTCCTCAAACCTGCAATGGTTAGCCACTTCTTTCTAGGAGAAAAGCAGTTTCTACATAGGGGCCCAGCACAAGGAAACACTTACTTCCCCTCAGCAGTCCTCATGCTGGCGGAATTTACATTGCAATGAGCATGGCACAGCAGGAATTTACAGGTTACTTACTCAATGCAAACAAACATCGCAAGAGAATGTTAAGAGTTTCCGACAGGGATTTGTTTGGATTCTGTTACCTTTATCTAGTAGCACTACCTATGACTTTTGAGGTACATTTTTATTTATTTAGTTAGAAGCTTTAAAACTTCTCTCTTTAAAAATCAGCTCAGCCTTTCCATCATTTTTCATCCTCTTCTTCCAGCAGCATGCTACACCAGACTCTGCAGGTTCTGAACCGAGTTGGTCTGCAACAGCAAATAAACATTAAAATTAACCGAGTAGGACTGGATGGTTCATGGGTTGCTCTGCATTTCTTCTTCTAATGGTAGAACTGAGCTCTCAAGTGGCCTCTATGTAACATCACTTTTTCCGCATGCTTGCAGCTTGGTACCTGTGGCCACTCTGAGTAAGGGTAGATGGAGTTAAGCCAAAACAACACAAATTCCAACAGTGAGCCTTCACTTGTGCATTGCAGCTACAACTACAGTGTTTTATCCAATAGCATCAACTGATGTCTGCTTCTTTTAATTCAAAATGGGATTATATGTGTACAGTATACAAGTCAAGGCATGAAGAAATATTTATCTGTTGCTGAGAATTTTCTGCACTATTACCGGGGCTGTTGGCTGAAGCTGTATTGGTCTAAGAACATAGGCAGACAAGGTTCTTTGGGTACAAATTTAGTTGGTCTAATAAAAGATATCCCATGTACCTGAAGAACTTTGTCTGCACTATTATTGGACTTTTCCCCCGTTTTTCACCATGACCAAAGTTTTTTGAACATTCTCCAGAACTCTTAGGAAGACTGGGTAAAGAGTTGTACTAATGATTAGGAAGACAGAGCACAAGGACCGGTGATAATATGTTAGATGGCCAAATGGGCTTCAACCAAAGTTCCTCCTGATTATGCAGCAACACCAGCAGTTGAAGATAGTGAGAGGTGAATATTTAAATAGACAAAATTATCTTGGTTCAAACTTTGAAATAGTTTGTACTCAAAAAGTATGCATACAAGTATTTGTGCATAACCCGAGGCTGTTTCACAGAATACCCCACTATGTTGAGCTGATACTGATTTATCTTCTGTGCAACTATACCTAAAATCTGTTAGAAAGCAATTAGGTTTGATCTACTAGTTCTCCTAGAAAGGTCATAGGATCGTGATTTTCCATTATCAGAAAAAAATAGACAGGAAAGGATCATATCTAAATATACAAAGAGTCTTAAAGGTTTTCTCCAGTCCACATTAGAAAAATAGCCATTCATTGTTCTGAACAGATATTGGTCTTAGAAGACAACATTTGTCAAGCATGACATCAGCATTCTGACAATCGTTGTACATTGGATCCAATTCTCTCTCTTTCTCCAACTCCAGGAACCTGACTTTTATTCTCTTACGCCAGGCACAGCTTTCTAAACCTGACTTTTGCTAATCAAATTCAAGCTAGACTTCCCCAAAACCCTAACTGAACCTATGTAAACTTGTAACTGTTTAGTTATCTCTCTCTTGTATGGCTATTACTGCTGGTATCATCATAAGTTCATATACCTGGCAATACATAACTTATGGTCGAGCTGGTTGCTATACTTTTTCTATGAACTTCACTTACTCTTTCTTCCCCTTGATCTCCCCATTTGCTCTGCAGCAACACTTCTTTTACCTATGCCAAAGATCCCTGTAATGCCCCAAACCAGAGAGGGGTCTGCTCATCAAGGGAGTTACTACTAGGATAGTTAGGGCAAAAGATTGGAATGTCCCGAGTTTGAGACACATAAGGGGATCGGCTTGTACAGGCTGATTGACCCAGTTTGGCTCAGACATGCCCTAATGAACTGAATGCTGGCCCACGAGGGTGTCAACTGGACACCCAGGTGGATTCAGAAGTATTCTGTTTACCTGTGTACTTGTGTCTGACTGCATTTTGTTGTTACCTTAATGAAGTGATTCCTGGCATATGAGGCTGTCAGCCTATCCATGCTGATCGACCCGGCCAGGTCAGGCATGTCACGTTAATCTGTGTGTGTATTTGACTGATTTGGTGTCTAGAAGAACCCAGCCCCATTGAAACTGAGTCCTGCATGGTAGCTCCATTGGGGGTGAGGACTTGCAGATGGGAGAAATACAGCTCTGTATGGAAACACAAGCAGCACATTGACAGAATTACAGAGACCCCCAGAAACATACCCCAAAGGGACGGGCAAATCTGGTAACAGAGTGGTGTGACCCCCCTCCCCACCTCAAGTGGCACAGTAAAGTGACAGCAAGTGGCAATGCAGCAAGCAGAAAGTCTTCCCTCATGACCAGGCAAGGTACCTCTTTTGACCCCCAGTAGACTGTTGTGACTTGCAAGGTTGTGACTCGCAATGTTGGGAGTTGGTACTTGAATCTGCAGCCCAATAGGCCAAATACCCAATATCAAATAAGGTATTTGATATTTATGTACTTAGTAAAATACCCCACAATATCAAATATACTGTTTGGGAAAGTTTGACATTTGAAGTAACTGGTATTTTGGGTTTTGAGTAGTTTGAAGTATTGGACATTTGGGGGCTGTTTGCTATTTGAGGGTTTTGGTATTGAGTTTTTCCTGTTTTGGGGTTAAAATAGTTGGGGAGTTTAACAGCTGAAGGGGGGATTAGGTAAGGCTCAGTTAGTGTTATTATTTCATTACCTTTAATAAATCAGTCTATTTGTTCAAAATGCTTGCTAGTGGGGAAGTTGTTCTTTGTAGCACCCCCAGTAGGATAAATTCTCTCAAGTTTCTGGGTGAAGACTTGAGCCAAGTACCCACAAATTTGAACCCAGCCCTTTAACTGCTACCAACGCCTAGCAAACGGGTTATACTGCAATTAAATTTTAGGAGCGTATAAAACTTGCTAAGGCATATCAATTACTGAAAGCTAATAACTCCACAACACATCTGATTGCACAGAATCTTTTATACAAGATATGAAAAAACAAAGTATTATTTTGAGCTTTTCTGTTAGTTTCACTCCTTTGAAGGTAATTTCATTAAGTGTTTCCCATGATCGTGGCTGAACGGTCACCACTTCAAAATGTCCCCACATATGCTAAACCTAAGGTCTGCTTTAAGACCAACACATTTCACCTTTACTGGCTTCCATGCTGTTCCCTGAGGGTGCTGCTCCACAGTCTCAAAACTGGGAAAAAAGAAAGGAGAAACAAAAGGGAAAAGGAAATTGAAATGCTTACAGCTTGCTCACCTTTCCATACTGATATTCTTCCCAAGTTAACTGAAACCAAAGCCAAGAAATGCTTGTTGGGATAATTTTTTTCCCCTAACAGATAGCCTGCAGAGCTATACCAGGCAAGTCTCAGTTATCTGCCTGCTGGTAAGAAGGCAGAAATATTGGCAGAGTCTTTGTGAAAAGAGCCAATCTAATGCAACCAATGTAGGATTGAATGCAGCTTAACCAAACTGACTCAGCGCTTATGAATAACATTTTTAAAAGTCCATAAAGCAATCCCAGCTGCATTTTGGTGGGACTGAGTACGCAAACATGAGGAGAGGCTGAGGGACCTGAATCTCTTCAGTCTCAGCAAGAGGAGACTGAGGAGGGATCTTGTGGCTGCCTACAACCTTATCAGGGGCCACCAGCAGGGACTCAGGGAAAGTCTGTTCACCAGGGCCCCCCTTGGGGTCACCAGGAACAATGGCCACAAGCTGAGGGAGGATAGGTTTAGGTTAGATATTAGGAAGAACTACTTCATGGTAAGGGTGGCCAGAGCCTGGAGTAGGCTCCTCAGAGAGGTGGTGCTCTCACCTTCCCTGGAGATCTTCAAGAGGAGACTGGATAGGCACCTGGCTGGGGTCTTATGACCCCTGCCACCCCCAGTGCTCCTTCCTGCCCATGGCAGGTGGTCAGACTAGATGATTTGTCTAGGTCCCTTCTGACTCATTGATTCTATGATTCTATGAAACACAGAAAAAAAGGACAAAATCTGAACTGCTTGGCTTTTCCAGCTCAGCAATTAAATAGGCTGCGATAGGTGCCTGCTTTTCTAATCAAAAACGCCTCACCATATTTTAGAGATTAGAGTTTTGAGAGATATTAAATACCCATCAGTCCATCAGGTATCAAGTTCCAAGAGAAAAAAGAGTCTTCAATATGAAAAAAAAAAAAAAGAGAAGCCAAGAAAAGAGAGTTGCTAAATATGCAATAGGCACCAAACCCACAATGAGAGTGATTAAACACTGAGCTCTAAGGCTGAGGCTGAAGGAATGTATAAAACTGCCAGTTACCAGAATATTTTTATGTTTATGACTTCTGCTTGTGACCATTCAATGTCCCTGTGTTGTTTTCTGAATGTGCTGATAAACACTGTGTTATCAATTCCCTACTGGGCTGGTCAGAAGGGGCAGGGGCAAGGGGAAGCCAACCCCAATCAGAGCATTCTGCCAGGTGTGGCCACACCACCTCAGCTCTGCATTGCAATCCAAGTCAGGCTTTGTATACTGTAAAATGGACTGTAGCCAGCATGTGGTCTGCTAGCTAATGCTGAGAGGTGTCTGTGTAAAGGGGTGGGGCCAGTGGGGGGGAGCAGGGTGGAAGCCAGGCAGCTGCCTGTAGACTCTGCTGAACTCAAGCCAGGGAGCAGAGGGGAGGGGCCAGCCTTACCGTGGAGCAGATCCCTGCCCACCTCAGAGAGCATGCCAGGATGCTGGGGCTATCTGGTTTAAACTTAAACCAGCAAGGGTCCTGGGACAGATGCTGCATAAAGCGGTTTGACCCAAATCAGTTAAGTCTGATACTATATGCAACCAGGTTTATCATCTCAAACCAGTTACAGCCATTTTCAAACTGGCTTATGGGCACTGAATGTCTGTTCTGTTACATGTTTAAACCAATTTCTGATCACTTAAACCAGCTCGTGTGTAACATTTGTCCCTAGCCTGCAAGTGCACTTTATTTATAAGGCTGACTGAAGAGACTAATATTTAAAAGTATCCAAAAAGGGAAAAGGAGGTATGTAATCTATTACTGCCTCAACTCTATGTAATATATCATTTAGACAGATGGCATGTGTTAAGTGAGGCTTGCAAGTGAAAAACCACCACAGGCTTGCTCCAACACTGGTTTAAAAAAATTCTATTCCCCATAATGATTATTTCAATAAAATTTATTGGCTTCAATCTGCAGCTAAGTCAAGCTTTGTATACCATAAAATGGATAGACATGATGTACAATTAAGTGTCATGCTCCGTTAATCCTAGATTTATTGGCTCAAATCATTTTGTGCTTGAAACAGGTTAAACGTGTATTGAAGAAGGGAATTTCTCTAACTTAATAATCTTGGAAAATTCTCTAAACTGCTAGAGGAAAGAGGAGATGGAACAATTTATTCTGGACATTCAATGCGGGGGGAAACGACACTATGGGAACAGTACATTAGGAACCTGCCCAACAACAACAGCACCAGATAACAGTAGCTACTAGGTCAGGACCCCCACTGATTTTGGTATTGTACAAAGAACTACAAATAAATTTGTAAACACAAATATATGAACATTGAACATACATTTTTCTTACTGTAAGAGAAAGAAATGACTGTGTCACAGGCTGGTCCAATACCATCTCTGAAAGTCTAAATAATTCAGACCCCCCTTGCAAGATCCAAGGCCAGTCTCTGGTACACAACATGGGGGGAAAAACTAAGGCCAGCATTTTAAAAATACTTTTTTCTCCCAAGCAACTGTTATTCTACTTTAGAGTTGTGCAAATTCATTTCTTCTGGTAGTTCTCCTATTTCAGGCAGCAGATCAAGTAAGTTTACAATTTTATGTACCTTTCCAATTTGTTCTTAGGATTATTTGGGTCAGCATTTTAAGTATTCAGATATAGTATTTCAGTACAAATTAGCTAGAATAATATAAGGTTTCAATTTGCAGCCTGAGTCTTGACAATGTCCCCACTGCCTTTGCTTTCGTATCTGAATTACAACTCTTAGACCATTGCAATGGTCTTGTTATAATTAGCAGAGTATCTTTGTAGGAATACAACCTATTATATAGCAGATTGTGCAGTTAAAGCATGAAAACAGTCAAATACTTAAGAGCCAAGCTCATGTACTACTTTGTACTTCTACATGCGTTGCTCGAACTGATTACACTTGCATAAGCATTCTGATAGGCTCCGTTTATTGTGCCACGGTGTTTATAGCTTCAGATTTAAACACGACCCCTTCTTCCACCCCAATTCTTGGCTTCAAGGATTCCTTTTAAGCACAGTTGGCAATGCAACATTATACTCATCCAGAGGCCTGCTGTTTGCAAAAGAACACAAAGCCACAAGAAACTCACCTGGTTTCTAGTTTCATTACCAATTCAAAATTCAGTTCATCCAAAGTTTCATATGAACAGTGGTAGTTTTAGAATTTCATATCAAAGCCAGACAAGATTTTTTGCATGGAACAAAAGCTGTTCAGAAGACCTATACGAGTCAGAACCAAGTGTGCAACACCCTGGCTTAAACTTTGTGGCTGCTGCTACTGGAAGCAGTTGAGAAATAGGATTAAATCAGAATGGACTCAGAGGATACAAGTATGTCAATCAGCCATTCCGAATGCATGAGGTTACCTGGATACTCAATACAGACAGTAAAGTAAAAAAAAAAACCAACCAACCAAACAAACAAAAAAAAGAACCCCAAGGTTGATGAGTAGGCACTCAATTAGGATTAGATTTGGGAGCAGATCACAAATTGGTCCTTGTTTTGCAGTAAATTCACTAGGCTAGAATATGAGAGCATCCTCTTCCTTTGGCTCTGAATATCACTCTAGTGTTCCATTCATTTCTCATCTGCAGAAAAGAACAAATTCAAGGTGCCCTACTAAAGGACCTATAGCAAAACATGAAACTGTCTATATCACACCTGTGCTCACGGATGGGCAATGGCTATATTCCATGAAGTGGTTTTGGTCTTCAAAGATTCTAACTACTTTGAATACTGACTACCAGAAACCTTGTTGCCTTTATATAGCAATTTGGAAACTGAGATCAGCCAACACCAAGCTAGCCATTACCTGATTTAAGCAAGAAGAGCATTGCTAGTAGGGTATTATAAGGAACAGGTCCTTACACTTGGACATCCTGTTCTTTGTTTTACCATCTGCACCTGTTTACTTTCAGGGCAATAACCCCTCTTGCCCCTTCTCCTACCTTTCCTGGCCTTCTGAAAAGAATATGCATTAGGGTGAAGGACAGGCAGTGCCCTTGATTAACCCTGATTTGAGTTCACATCCAGGATAAAAAGTTACTACTTTGTGCATTTTCTTACAGCTATAGTGTTTATGCATCTACACGGTGAAAGGAAAAGCACATATTAAGTCGTCCCTATAAAAATATTTCTACACTGAGCTCAAGTAATGTCATGTAATACATTCTCATGTGAACTACTGATGAAGGTTTCAAGTGCTCCTGGGAAGAAAGGTTGTGCAGCATGTGGTAGGACTAATGAGTCACTCGAGCCTCACTCAGAGCTTGCCTGCCACAACTTCGAGATGGGAGAAACAGTAGTTGTTATTCCCTGAGTGAGGAGAGTCACCATAGACTACCCAGGCAGTTCTTAACCAGGTGCTGCCTTTATTCACATTGCTTAGTTACATTGTTCAGTGGACTGCGGCTCTCTGACGCTTCTGCCGAGTCACGTTTCTTTCCCTCCCCGCTGTCCCAGGCAGCTCAGGCATTCAGTACCTGTCATCTTATGGGCTCCCCCCACCTTTGTCTTCATCACTGTCCACGACCCAACAGGCAAGAGCCCCCTTTCTTACCATCCATCGCTGAGCCTCTGTTCTTCAAAGCTTACTGATTTCAGCTTGGTTCGCCATTTCCCACAACTGTAACATGTCCTCTCCAGTGCCCAGGAGAGCGAAGTGCTGTTTCCCACTGCCTGCCTTTTAAGTGCAGCGATCACTTCAATTAACCCTATCTCCTTCACCGCTGTGACCCCGCCTCACTCCATTGCCCATACCTTGCGCTTGTAGCTAAGTAACAGCTTTAGCCCCCCGTTACATAGGGAATGCAAGAGTCTATATTTATGAAGGTCCTAGCAAGAAAAAGTTAACAGGACAAAACTTTCAAACAAACACTGAGAAATGTGTTCAGAGATTTATGGAAATGTGAAATCTTTCATTTATATCTCTAAAACGCCAGTTATTTCTTCTCGTTTCATTAAAATTATGTGACAGTCAGAGGCTTATTCCATTATTCACTGAAACTCCCTAATATAAATAACTGGTTGACATAAAAGTTTCAGATATTGACTGGGAATGGTCCATGAAATATGTTAAATTGTATAGCTGTAAGAAAAAAAAAGTACACCTTTTAAAAAAACATATTCATGCAGTTTAATAATAAAAGGTCTATAAAGTGCCTTGTAGTTTGAGCTATAGGGGTCAGTTTTAAAAGTCACTTGAAAATAACTACATGGGAAGAGTCACAATTCTTGGAATTCTAGGGAAAGCTATAAATGTGCTTAATATAGTATGTGAACTATATTAGCACATTTAGGTACCTATTGTTATTTTACTCTTACCCTGCCCTACCTCAGCTATTTTCAGAGATTCTTGTATAACTTCTTTCTGGGACAGAAATAAGGTTTGAATTGGCTGTAGATTCTAAGTACCTTAAGTGCTTCCCAAATGAAATCAAATCCATTCTTACTTCCACAGGAAACTTATGGTAAGCGGTGAATAGTTACTATCA
The DNA here is from genome assembly GCF_052110815.1 of Crocodylus siamensis. NCBI lineage: Eukaryota > Metazoa > Chordata > Crocodylia > Crocodylidae > Crocodylus > Crocodylus siamensis. The sequence goes on along the minus strand of NC_143399.1, from coordinate 95,991,329 downwards.
GCTTTTGCACAGATGTCCTCTGCTGTGTATAACACGCTAGATGAGATGGGGGAAAAAGGATGCTATAGGCAGAGACCATGGCAGTACTGCTCTGTTGGGTTGATTTTGCTATCTCAAAATGCCTCATCATAAAGATGAATCATCCTGTGTAGGGGTACTTGTACATACTCTAGTATCCCCTTTAAGTTCTTTCATCATTGACACTAATCATATACTTCCTAGGTTAGACTGAACCAATCTGCAAGTGAATAGACATTCACTTTTGATTCCGTAAATGCAGGCACATACTCAGGCCAGAGGGGTCACTATGTAACACAGCAAATGTGAACTTCATCTGGAAGAAGGTTAATCTAGGATGCCACATTATCTTATCTTCTGCCTAACTTCAGAATAACAGGCTAACTACCTCTCTTCATCAGACAGTTAAAGCAAAGGACTGAACCACAGCTTCTCAGCTTACTGTAGAAGCCTGCATGACTTTCTCAAAGTTTACATACATAGATGGCACCCTTTGCCACTGGAAAGCAAGAAGTAGATAAAAAAACTCAAGCTCTGGTGGTGGGTAAGTGTTCCATTCAGGTCTCTGATTTTGACCTGCCTGTGGCAATTTACTAGCAGAGCAATTTACTATTAAATATTGTACTATTCTTCATCTGTATAGCTGAGTTCCTCAGGATTGTAACTATCAGAATATATTGGGGAAAGGAATATATAAAGGAATATGTAGAAGACTCCCTTAAACTGATTATTTGTAGAAGTGTCTTAAACCCTCATGCATTTAAAACCTGCATTGTACCAAATACAAATGGAAACATGTTACAGGAAGAGGACTTTTATTTTTAATTTACAGGGCTCTAGAGGTGCTGTGGGAAGAGAGGGTTACCCTTTCAAAAATAGACAACATTTTGTAAAGGTTGAAGAGAGGGACAACTGATGCATATAATGAACACCAGATGCCTACCTTCACTGGTAGCCGCATTCTTTTGGGCTTGGGTCGGTGTGTGATCTGTACTTAAACTCAGTCAGATGAGATACTTGAGCAGCTTTTGCCTGCCAAGGGAAAAAAGGTGGGGGAGAGAGTAACAGAAAGTTTTAATAGCAGAAGGAAAAAAATCCTTAATATCAAAAGTTTGGGATGATGCCAGAGAACTGGAAGCTTCAAGTTAGAGCAACTGAACTTCATTGTGTATGTGTACGGTGTGGGGATTAGCTTCATTATAGCCTCAGGTATATACATTTTTTGTATTAGGGGTGCAGTTCTGAACTCCTGTGTTTTGGGGCTCCATTTCAAAATCTGCTCAGCTCTATCACAAGTCAAAAGTTCGTCATTAACATTTGTAAGATAAAAACAGGACTTTCATCATTAGGCTGCCTGCTGAGAGCCACACCTCCCCAAGATTTCACAGCACACTTGGACATGTCCAATGGTACACCAGTGTGCCATGGCACACCTGTTGGGAAACACTGTCTTAGACCAACACTCAGAGCTAGGAACTAAGCTACCATCCTCCATCACAGGCCTCCTGTGCATCCCTGCTTTGTCAGGCCTATTTTATAGACATGACCTAGAAATTCTCTCTTACCACAGAAAGATATGAGAACTTAAATTTTCTATTGTAAGTGTCAGGTATTGCAGTCACTTGCAGACCTGTAGGACACCGCCTGCTGCTCAACTAGGATGTTATTGGTTCTAATTGATGATCTACACGCCCACATTTTTCCTACCATGACTTGATGTTAATGGAGTTGGTTCATTACCTGTACGTGTAGTCCAATTAGTAGTCTCACCATCATCCCGTGGGGTCCTGCGTTCCTGAGGGCTCCACCACCCCTACACCCTCACCTGGTCCACCGGGTTCTGACCAGCCAGTTGGTCCTGCCACGTGTCCTCAGTTCCAAACAACCAACAAAAGACCAAAAAGGAAATAAGAAAACAGAGAAGGGTCTCCTGTCCTGTGTCACTGTTCCTGCTGTTTGCAGCCAAAATCTAAACCAAAATTGACCTTCATGTGGTCAGTCCCACTTTGGTGGCTCTCTCTCTCTCTCAGAGCCTCTTGTGGAGGTTGCCATGATTTCTTTTAGCACCTTGAGTACATCTTATTGGCTTGTGCCACTTTTACATGTATTACGGTACCGTGGAAGTCTAGAGTGCCCCTCAATTAGGGTTATTACAGGACCATTCTCAATGCCAGGCTCCGCCAGCTTCCAGCACATAAATAAACAGTTCTGCACTCCACAGGCCCAGTAGACTTGGCTCTAAGTCCCCACTGGGGGATTTACTCTGCGCAAGAGTCTCCTACCAGCACTCCACATCACTTTCAGAGTTCCCTGCAGCGTGTGTCGGCTCGCTCCTCCTCCTCTTTCCAGTTCTGCGCTCCTCCTCCTTTCCTGTCACAGGCTCTTCTTTATACCAGTGCAGGAGTTCTCTGCCCCTCCCCTCCCGAAACACCTGGGCAAGGGAAATTTCTGCTCGGCTCCTTGGGGCTGCGGACCTGGGGCTGCTGAGCCTTTGTTTCGCCCGTGTGCTTTGGAGACCGGTAGCTCCTTCTCTCTCTCACAGTAAGGTTTTTGGTTGTAGCGATGTTGGTCTTACCATGTTGGTAAGGAAGAGGTCTGCTCTTTTAAAAGTGCCACAGAAAAATGAGGATTTTTGTATTTTAATAGAAAATGACTTGAATGTGCAAACTCAAGCTTACAGGGGTGTAGCTGTGTTAGTTGTAGTCGTGTAGGTTGTAGCCATGTTGGTCTAAGGACATAGGCAGACAAGTTTCTTTGGGTGAATCTGATATATTTCTGAGACCAACTTAAATAGTTGGAAAAAAATTTTAAGCAAGCTTTTGGGTTTAAAAGCCCTTTGTCAGGCTGAGGAAGTTTCTGCAGTTGGTATGTGCTTTTCCTGGATGGAATGAAAAGTAAAGAAGCCAGAAGCTGGGCTGGTATGCATACAAGATAGGCAGTCAGTGAAGATGTAAATTGAGGAGTCAGTGGGTGAGAGACAGGTTGGATGGGAGGGAAAGAAGGGGGACGTATAGTAGAGCGGTACCTGGGGAGTCAGATGTCAGGCAGGTTATAATGTGTCATAAATACAATGTCTATATTTAGCCCATTATTTTTAGTATTCAGGAAGCTGATGAAGTGGAGTTCCTAGGCTTGTCTCTGAGAAGTGTTGGTCTGTGGGTTTCTTGTATAACATGGCCTGTATTTTATCATCCTAGATACTGATCATCGTGTCTAAAAAGAAGACATGGCAAAGTTTCTTAAGTTTAACATATATGGATTTGCTATGTGAACAATGGAGTGGGGGGACATTAAGGAGCCAGGAAGAAACTAAGAGATACAGCACAGCCAGATGATGAGGGTGAGGAAGGAAACACATTTGTTAAAATCAGAGCCCATGTTCCCAACAGATATTCATTAATTTGGTTGCCACTTTGCTTTATAAAAACAATCGTACAGAGTATCTAGCACATCACCTACTGTTATAAGAGATGGAGCAATACACCACTGGGTTCCATTTCACAGTAACAGAATCCTAACACAGCTTGTCAGGGTTTGTATTAGGGGATGTAATAATTTACATTCGATTGCAGAAAGGTAGGCCTACCAGGCTTTTATTATTATTAATGTTTATATTACTCCAAGGAAAATTACTAGAGATTCAGGACATTATCACTAGCAGAAAAAGACAAAACTAACGAGTGGTTTTCACTGGGGTGGCACTTGATGGCAGAATTACCACACTTCCAACCTTACCACAAAAACTAAGTATTAAATCTTGCAAAACCAAATAGTATTTTCAAGGAATTCTGTCACATTCTGCTGTAACATGGGAACTGCAGTGAAGCCCAAAAGTAAAATAACAGCATGGAAAGATGCGATTAACAGTATTTCCTCTAATTAAAGGCGACAATTCTTTTGGGAAAAATTAAGTCACACATACAAACAATGTACACCACATTTGCCAGCGGCATAAGACAAAACTGCACTGCTGGAATTAGGATACCATTTCCATCAGTTATCAATAACAGTAAGATCCGTACCCTTGGTAGAGAAGCCACCAGAATATGGGAAACACTTCGAGCACAGGCAATTCCAGCCAGTCCTTAGCATCAATACTCAACATTCACAGTGGCAATGCATTATGCAGAAAAGCATGAACATATATATGCATTAACACATTTCACAGGCTTTGTATAATAGCATCACTTAGAGGGAATGAAAAATATTTCTTATACAGAAAATGAGATGAAAAGGAGAAAGCTCATTAGGATTATATAGAATTACTATCCAATTGCTTGTCAGGAATGATGGGGGAGCATGCAGGGATGGAGCCCCATGGCCCCCCTGCATCCCGGCCCACTCTCCATTTGCCTCCTGCTGCTTGGGGTCCAGGCCCACTCCCCTCCCTCCTCGCTGCAGCAGCAGGGGGAGAGAAGTGGGCCCGGGCCCAATGCAGAAGAGGACCAGGCTCAAGGATGTGGAGAAATTGGACCCACTGTGGCGGTGGGGGAGCAGCAGGCCCAGCCTGATGCAGCAGCAGCTGGGGGAGGGGAGAAGCGAGACTTTTCCCCTCCTCAGGCCCAGGCCCACTCCTTCCCCTCCCCCCCGTCTTCTCCTAGCCTGCTCCTCCCATTCCCCCACCACTGCAAGGTCAGCCGAGGCCGCTGCTCCTCCCACCATGGCAGGCTGGTCCCCAGCTCGGGCTCAGTCCTCCTACCTGCTCCCCACAGGGGCCTGGGTCTACTCCTCCCCTCCTGCCACCACCACCACCACAGTTCACCCACTATTCCCCAAACCTGTGTTGGGCCCGCTCCTCTCCCCACCGCCACTGTGTTGTCCTAATGATAGAAGGGATGAGGGGTGGGCCAAAGCCAGAGCCATGGCCTCACCCCCTCACAGTGTCCCGACTCTGCTCCCCCCTGCACCTTGCCCCCTTTTCACTCCATTATTGTGACCTGCAGGGAGCAGAGCGGGGCGGGTGAGGCGAGTCTTCACTGGCCTCGCCCCTCGCCCTCCATCCCTTGTGTCCCCACCATCACGGCAATGCTCCATTGGTTGCCAGCTCCTGTTCAAACACTTGTTTGCACTGTGACTGGATGTTTGTCAGAGTATGAATACAGTATTATGGACAGACAGACAGACTTAGGCTTTTATAATATTAGAATTTTAAGTTAGGCACCAGGTCTTCTGCATTCTGATATTGTTCCATTGATAGTTTATCATGTTAGATTCTTCCTTTACAGGATGCAGCCCTCAAAACAAGCTTGTTCCCCTCAATGTGTCACTCTTCTGAAGAAATGGTCTCCAGGGCTAGGGACAGACATTACACATAAGCCAGTTTAAGTGATCAGAAACTGGTTTAAATCGGTAACAGAACTGACAGTCAGTGCACATAAACCAGTTTGAAAATGGCTGAAACCTGTTTGAGATAAACCACTTACCTGATTTAGCTCAAACCAATTTTTATGCAATATCTGTCCCAGACCTCCTCCAGGTTCAACTTAAACCTGAATCCCCCAGAATCCCAGATGCTTTGCAGTCCTGGGTGGGGCTCTCTGCTCCAGAGAGCTAACCTGGATGTTGAGGTCTGGTAAAGACAGCAGGCACGGCAGCATCTGCCTGGCTTGCCCCTGCCACCCTCCCCTCCCCCCACTCCCTGCTTAAGCAAGGATTCCCCCTCCCCTCTCCCAGAGCATGGACCCTAGCCAGCATGTAGTATGCTAGCTAATGCTGGGAGCTGTCAGTGTAAGACAGACAGGACAAAGGCAGACAGGACAGTGTCTGCTCTGGGCTTTTTGGAGCTAATCAACAGGCAGCTGGTAATGACTCTCCTTTCCTTCCTTAGAAAAAGTTGTCTAAGATGACCTTGAACTAATGAGAGGGGCTTTTGTTTTCTTGACAGGCTGATAAACACTGAGTTAAAGGTGATAAACACTGTGTTATCAACTCCCTGCTGTGCTGGCTCCATCTCTGGTCAGAAGTAGCTGCTGGGGAAGGAGTGAGCCCCTCCCTAATCAGAGTGTCCTGCTGGGACCTGGCAACACCCCCACCCCTCAGCTTAGCACTGAGGAAGGGAAGGGAGGGCTGCTCTTGCACACACACACTCCCAGCTTCTAGCCTGAGTCACTGCAGACGCATGCCTGCTTTTCTTCAGTCCAGAGGAGATGTCTGTGCAGTTACAAACCAGCTCAACCTAGCCAGGTTAGACTCACCTGCAAAGATTGAATCAATTCAGGCTCAGGCTTTTTGAATGTCTGTCCCTAGCCCCACAAATTCTGAACACTGCACACTGGATGTAATCAAAATGTGAGAAGCATAATTTTTTTGTGTAACATACCCTCTTCTCTTTTTGAATGAACTAGGTTCAGCTAGCACAACCTTTCATGCTTGCTCTGCAACTTACCACCAAGAAATTCCAAGCAGTTCCAAAAATGAAATAATCTGCAAAAACCCTGGGAGGAAGACTTTATGCTATTCATTTTACAGAGCAGTCAACCACGGTACAAAATGTTACTGTCTTTTAACCCAAGATTTATATCAGAGCAATGAACAGAAGCAAGGGTCAAAGCTCTTGCTGAACTGATTGTGCACACTAGTTAAGTGCAGCAGGGCTGTGAAGTTATGGCAGGTCTCACAACCCACTCACCCTAGGAAGTCTCTTGCAACTTGCAAGTATGTCTGGCTCTGCAGTTCTCACAGCTCGGAACAAACACAGAAAGCTCTTTCTTGCTTCCTAATAAACAGACATTTAACCTGCTTATTAAATAGGACTGGCAATGAGCAGCAGCCACTCTGCACTACACTTATAAATAGCATCCATTAAATTAAACAAACAAACAAACCTAAACTAATAAAATATGACTCAGTAAAAAGCCTAAAAGTTAGGAATAATTCCCAAGTAACATGGGAAGGAGACCATAACAACGGAAAAGACTTCCACAAAAACTCTGTAATGGGGGTGTGCGAAGCAGGCCGGATTTGATTCTGATTTGGCCTGAATCAGGGACAATGATTTGATTACTTGATTCGGATCACTGTCCCTGATTTGATTTGGCTGAATCCGAATCTGAAGACTCGATACAGATTCGGAGAATCAGCGGTTTGGACATAGACACAGCTTTAAATGTTTTTTCTACATACCTCAAGATACCAGTGTGGGTTGTGATTGCTGCAATGCTGGGGTGCATGGAGTGTCCCACAGGATTGTAGGGGGCCCTGGCAGACTGGGAAGTGGGCAGGTGCTCAAATGGCCGCTGCCCCTCTGTCTCTGGGGCTTCTCACTCACCCCGAGCCTCACTGACACTCAGGTTCTCCATGACCTTGTTTGTTCTGCTTTCCGGGGTACTTGGGCTCAGCCCTCTCCCAATACTGCGCCATTGGCTTGGCGCTTGGGGATGACACCTCCCCCTCTGCTACGCTCTTGTGGATGCTCTGGGTCAATGCCTTCCCTGCACTGTCCTTTCTGGCAGTCTGGGAGGCACACTCCCTCTGCTGCACCCTTTTGGCTTCTCAGCAGTGTTGCCCCTCTCTTTGGGGCTTCTCAGCAGTGCTGCTCACTCTCTGGGGATGGGGTCCACACTTTAATGTGGTTCGCCTATAAGACCTCCTCCATCCCCTTATAGCCTCGCCCAAACCTCCGGTGTAACAACAACCAAAACACAAGCCCCTTGGCTATAATACAAATCTACATCTCATGGCTAAAACATCCTCCGAACCACACCACAGGTGTTCCATCTCTCACTCATGTCACTAGCTGCTCGCACATCCAGACCTTTTCCTTTTCACACATTCAGGGCCAACCTCTTTCCTCCTTGGCCGCAGGCTGCCCATCTCTCTCTGGGCTTTGGCCTGCGATTTGTCTGAGCCAGGCTCTGCCCCTTTCATTCACCTGACCAAACAGGTGTGTGCCCTTAGCTCCCTCCAGTTGCCCCTAGCAACCAGCACCCAAGCCACTACTCCGCTTTCCAAGTAGCAGGCACCTTAGTGCCCTGCTACAATAACATTTTTTCTTATGAGAAAACTGGTTCTGAGATACGTTTCGACTTAAGACACAGTTTTCAGGAACCAATTGTGTCGTATGTCCGAGGACTGCCTGTAATGATATATTTGCCTTCATACTGATGGCTTAGTTTGCTAAGGAAAACAAAGAAAACAAAAGCCTCTCATTAGTTCAAGCTCTTCTTAAACAACTCTTTCCAAGAAAGGAAAGGAGAGAAGATACCAGCTATGTATTGATTAGCTCCAAAAATCTCTAAGCGGACACTGTCCTGTCTGCCTTCATCCAGTCTCCCAGAACATGGACAGTAGCCAGCAGGTGGTCTGATAGCTAGTGCTGAGAGGTGTCTGTGTAAGGTGGAGGGGAGGGAGGAATCCCTGCTTAGCAGGGAGAGGTGAAGGGAGGGGAACAGTGCGATCTCTGCTGGAGCTCCAGCCAGGGAGCAGTGGGCAGGGGCCAGCTCTACTGTGGAGCAGAGAGCCCACCTCAGAGAGCATGCTAGGATGCTGGGGGAGTCTGGTTTAATTTAAACCAGGAAGAGGACTGGGACAGACACTGCATAAACTGCTGTGATCCAAATCAGTTAAGTCTGATACTACATTCAACCAGGTTTATCTCAAACTGGTTTCAGCCATTTTCAAACTGGTTCATGTACACTGAACATCTGTTCTGTTACAGGTTTAAAGCAGTTTCTGTTCACTTAAATTGGCTTATGTGTAATGTCTGTCCCTAGCCACAGTGTTCCTTCATGACTAGGGCCTGGTTTAAATTGAGGACCCAGCTCATGGCACAGTAGCTCCTTTAAACTTTAAGTTTCCCCTACTGCTGATGAATGGTAGAGGGGCCCCACAGCCCTTCCACTTGCTCCTGATGGCTGGGAGGCAAAAACCATGGTTTTAAATATGCTACCTTTTTTGCCTCCAGTCTGGCCAGCATCAAGCAGCAGGATGTAAAAACTACAGCATATTCAAAACAATCTTAAAAATATAGTGCACAGGTCATGTACCCGTCACCAAGCTCAGCTAAGTGCACTGCAACTCATGTGGGCATAGTTTTTGATAACACTGTCAGATCTAAGGAGCAGCAAAGGATGTGTCACCTGGGAGATAAGAAGCTGGACTTTGAGAAGCATTCTGCAAGCATTTTGTGGCCAGTTCCATAGCTATGAGAGCTTGCCATCAATTCTGGACCTACTCTGACAGGCTGCACTAAAATCTACTGAGTTAAGCTGCTGGACACAGCTGCCAGAATTGCAGCAAACAACAATGAAGCCAAGCTTTTCTCTGTAGACTGAGTTAGCTGGCTTGTCTCTTTTACAGCATATAACCTTTGCTCCTAGACTGTGTTCCATGTGTTTTGTCATGTGTGATCGCTCTACTGTTCTGGAGTCATGGCCTAGATTGACTCTGTTTGCATAGCTGATGATGGCAAAAATATGTTGGGGCGACTGTAACAGGTGACAGATACTAACAAATTATGGCAAGTAACAGAGCAGAACTGAAATTTTCCAACGTTAAGTCAAAGGGAAATGGGAAACAAGGGACAAAACAGGCTATGGTAGAAATGAAATAAAAGTCCAAAAAGAAATTGAAATGAAACTCCACTGAGTTGCACCACTGAGATTATGCACCACTGATTATTTTGATATTTTGTAAATGTCCATTAGACAAACTGGTACTTTTCAGTGAGAAGAATTTCATAGGAAAACTCACAATCTGTTGCAATGAATATGAACGATGCCACTTATTTGTAAGCACAACTCCTTTTCTTTAGAACAATACAGCACATTGATCTTTGCCTGAATGCTAGTGAGTTTTTTTTTCTAACCCCTTTGAAGAAAGTTTTTAATAAGGTGTATAAGCAGGCTCTCCATCAAGAAAGTATATGTTAATAAAACCTGTTTCTAAGAGCAAACAGGTCTTTTCCGTTTCCACCTAGTGACATGAAAAACAGATCTGGTCTTTACACTTTTAAAAACATCGCTGTACCTTTTTACACAGGCAGCTGCTTTACTTCAGTGCTGCCTTGGAGAATCCCTATTATATTTTTAGGTCTTCATTGTAACTGACAAATTGTTATAGTGATTGGCTTTGCATTTTCCAATTTCTCTGAGAGATAAGTCAGTCAATAAGCCTAGCAAATGAAGCACTGAAATATAAACTAAAAATGATCTTTTCCGCCTCATAAAAACTTAGTCTTTGTCCCAAAAGAGTTTATATATCACAGAAATGTCAAGGTTCTGTTCTCTCTGTTGGTTAGTAACTTGAACTTATTTATTAAAAGCACAAAGTTACCGCCAAGCCAGGGGCAGGCAATTATTTCATCTGGATGGCCACTTACCAACTTATGGCAAGCTGTCGAGGGCTGCAAGGGTAGCCCTGCCCCTTGACTGGTGCCCCGCCCCTGAGTCACCATCTTGAAACTGCAAGTCCCGCCCCCTCACCTCTGATTGTTGCCACCAGAATTCCCTCCTCTTACCCTCAGAAGTACTCCTTTCAGCAAGGGGGTCTGATATCTCAGAACCAGAAAAATACCTAATTATGTTCTAAAAATCAAACATTTACTACAACATTCATTAATTTGATTTAAAAAAATATTTTTGTCCTGATTTACATGCGTTTGTGTAGTGTACATAGAAGTGACTGTATAATAGCTTAAAATGAAGTCTTAGTCATACATTGTGAGGAGAGGTGTCGGGGGTGTGGATGGGTCAGGGTGTGTGTATGTGTGTGGGGAGCACGTGGGTGCATGTGTAGATATGTGCTTTGTGGGTCAGTATGGGGTTTGTGGGGGGTTGTGAGTTTGTGGGGGAAGACAGCTGGAGAGGATTGCGGCACGTGTGGAATGGGAGGGTGGCTGGAGTTTGTGAGGGGATGTGGGTGTGGGGTCTGCATGTTTGGCAGTGTGATGGAGTGTGGGTACATGTATGTGGTGGGATGTGCATGTGGGACCTCTTTCTTTCTCATTGCCCACAGCCTCTGCCAGCACTCCTCCAAGCCTTGATTCCACACTCTTGGTGTTCCTGGCCCAAGGCACTGACATGGGTCCCATGCCCCTTCTCACCACCACTTCCCCCTCCCATCTGCCACTGCTGCTCTTCTTCTACCACTTCCCACTTCCTCCCCACCACCCCCAGCTCACTGCTCTGGCACCATGTCCCAGCTGTATGGCTGAAACTGCAGGACACAGCAGGAGCTGGCTCAGCCCCCATGATTCTCAGCTGGTTCCCTGCAATGCCAACCAGGCCAGCTCCTGCTGAGTCCTGCAGTCTGGCGATGCAGCTGTGAACCACATGGTTCCAGAGCAGCCAGCAGGGGGATGGGAAGAAGCAGCAGTGGCAGGAAGGAAATCAGAGAAATGGCAGTGGCAGGTGGAGTGGCAGCTAGCAGGAACACAGTAGCACAGCAACAGCTGGGTGGAAGCGCAGGGCTCATATTGATGCACCAGGGCTGGTGCCAGTGGAGGCCCAGAGTAGGGCAGCAGGAGTGCGGGGTCAGGCTGGCAGGGGCTCAGTAGAGCCAGGCTGCCTCCCTCCTCTCCCTGCTGGTGCAGACCATCCAGGCTCTGTAGAGCCCCTGCCAACCTGGCCCCATGCTCCTGCCATCCTGCTCTGGGCCCCTGCTGGCACTGGCCCTGGCACACCAGCATTGGCCCCATGCTCCTGCCCAGCTTCCACTGCACTCCTGCTTGCTGCCACTTGCCCCCTCCACCTGTTGCCATTTCCCTGCTTTCCTTCCTGCCATTGCTGCTTCTCCCTGCTCCTTCCCGTCCACCTGGCCAGCCACTCTGGCACCATGTGGTTCCCAGCTGCATTGCCTGACTGCAGGACTTAGCAGGAGCTGGCCTGGCCCAGCCCCAAGGACTGGGACAATTGTCTGCAGTCCTTCCCTGCCTCCCTTCTCCCCTCCACGCTTCTTAGCTGAATTTCCCTCTCCAGCGGAGGGAGGTGGGGAACAGCTCCCTCTCCAGCAGAGGGGGGGGGAGTCAGGCTTTGCTGCTGTGGCTGCTGGGTCCTGCTGCTGGATCCTACTCCTGCTAGCCCTGTCACCTTTGACAGGCAGCCAAGGGCAGATAAATATTACATTTTCTAAATTTTTTAGGGGCCCCACAGGCCAGATAGACTATCCTGGCAGGCTGGATCCAGTCCATGGGCTGTATTTTGCCTGCTCCTGCTCTAACTTTGATGTATTTAGAATGTAATCAAACAAGACTGCCATTTTAGGCTAGATATCAGGAGGCATTAGGCTAGGTATCAGGAGGCACTACTTCATGGTCAGGGCAGCTAGGATCTGGAACCAACTTCCAAGAGAAGTGGTGCTGGCTCCTACCCTGGGGTCCTTAAGAGGAAGCTAGATGTACACCTTGCTGGGGTTGTTTGACCCCAGTACTCTTTCCTGCCATGGCAGGGGGTCAGACTAGATGATCTACACAGGTCCCTTCTGACCCTAGAAACTATGAAGACTGATTAATTCACAACACATTTAAAATTTGAGGTTCAGTATGCCTGGGTGATAGTAAAGGTAACTTGCACCCTAAAACAACTAACATATACTGCCACATCCCTTCTACCAACCTTGAAGTAAAAACAGATAAAAACTGGATGGAGGAGAATGTCAACAGGATTTAGACTAAAAATTAAAATTATTCTGTAATAACAAAAGTCAAAAGCAGCAAAGTATGTTTGCAGCGTTCAAACTGCACCCAAAAAAGGAATGATAATTAAATGATTCATTTAGTATGTTGGGTGAATCCAGCTGCAAGTGATCCAATTTATCTATCTAAAGGTGATGTAATCAATGACTTGTTTTTAGAAGATAGTAACAATAGATTAGGTTTGCACATGAAGTTATTTTAATTTGCTGACCCTTTTGAGTATTTTGGCACTTAATGGGCAGTTTCAAGTTAAAAAATTAATAAAACAGCATCAAAAGGCTCCCAATTTGAGACCTTCTGGATCTGGTCATATAAAATATAACTAAAACACACTTTACAGGAAATTACTCAAAACTGAAGTAAACTAAAACACTGTCCCTGCCTCTACTCTTATTTGTTACAAATATGAATGGGGGAAAAAAGTCAAAGTTTAATGTCACCTAAAAAAAGGCAGTGATTAGAAGACCATAGTACCCACTACAGGCAACCCCTGCTTAATGCTGTTTTGCTTAGTGCTGTTTTACTGTAATGCTCATTTTAAATTGATACCTGATTTCACTTAGCACTTAACAAGTTTAATTATAATGCTCATCTTGAGTCATTAAAAACACCTGTAGTTGCCATCTTAGGTTGTCAAAAACTTTCAGTTTCACTTAATCCTCAGTTTATCAGGAACCAATTAAGAGCACAAACTGTGGGTTGCCTGTACGATGAATGTGTGTGATAAATCTTGTGTGTTTTATTCATAGCATGAGTCTATGGTTTTAGATTCCCATAGGCTCTCTAAAGACAATCCATGGGCCACTGGTGGCCTGGATAGTTATTACATGGAGACAAACTAGATGGTTACTACATGGAAATGAGAGCTAGAACTATGCAAGGCAGACAATGCAGTACAATGAAAAAGTACAACTAAGAAAGAAAGAAAGAATGGTATTTGCCATAGGGAGGCTGTAAGATCAAGAATACAGGGGGATCCAGTCAGAGCAACTGTGACTGTAGTAAGAGATTTCTACAAACACAGTTTGTATTACAGTAAGAGTCACATGCCAAAAACATTTCTGAATGCATTAATATTTAATTTTAAGACACAATTATGAAAAGTGGAGTCAACTGCTGATGACTTCTAGAGGTGGATGCCCAGTAGATTTCTCTCAACAACTGTTTGAATTATTATATTTCTGCATATTGAGACATTCTGCCTCATGTAAGTTACTTTCAAGAAATTCAGTTTTGCAATCTATATCGCAGCCAACATCCAGGAGTTGACTAATTTGAGTTCACATGGCAGAATTTTCATCAACAGGATATACAAGGAGTAAATGAAATCTGAAGTAGATTGTACTTTGCTCAGAGAATTGGTTAATTTAATTAAATAAAAGTAATATACACATATTTTAGCTTAGCTAAAATAGGCTCTCTAAAGACAAAGGTTCTCAACCTTTGGTACCTTACATGCCTTCTGCCAATTGACGTAGCAAAAGCAAAACTAGAAGTCCCACTGTGGCACTTCCAGTGTTGCCACCATGAGCTGAGTCCCACCTTTTCTTCATGGACCACGGCCCAGGGTAAAGCAGCCTGTGCAGAGCCTCCCTCCCTATCTACTGGCACACTGACACTGGGGAGTGAAAGCCCCAGGATACCAGACATGGCAGGAGGGGCAGTGGCTGGAACTTCCAGCCCAAGCAGGCAAAGATGCCCCCAATCCATTGGGCGGCTGGATGGGGGCAAACTCAAAACGCGCCACCCATTTATCCCCCTCCCATGTCTCATGTACACCCAGGGGTACATGCATCATGGGTTGAGAGACACTGTTTTAGGTCAACAGGAACAGATATTAATGAGTGATGGAGATATCACCTTTGTGTGCAAAAGGGAGAGAGCCTGAAGGTTATAAGTAACACAAGAACGTTGCTAACAGGTGGATGTTAGGAAGGTCATATGAGGGTAATCCGTCTGCACCCCCAATCAAAAAAAAGAAAATGCAATGTGCCTCATTTCCATAACAATAATAATACAATAATAACAATAATAATAACTGCTGCATTTCCATAACATATCAAACTTGTGGAAGAAATTAAACTTTGCGTTGTGGATGAATCAGAACTGACAGAGCCAGCTTTTCTTTGTTTAGGGCTATACTGTGATCACAGGGAGAATTTCGCACAGTAAGGGAATCACTCACTTGTCTGTTTCAAAGGAATCCTCCCCCTCCCTCAGTTTTTAAGCATTTTTATACTTAAGACAGATAAAGAGAAAAAAATACGACCTTGAAGAAACTAAAACAAACTTACTTAATTGGACATCTGTGCACAGAGTAATAATGCAGGATTTTTTTATCTCAAAATATATAACTGAAATAAGCAGTATCAGCACTTCTGTTGTCTGTCTGTTTTTCTAGTCAGAGAGGCCAAAAGCCTGACTAAATTCACTTTAACAAACTTTAGAGATGAAAGATAACCGATTTCCCATCTACAACTCAGGCTTGTTAGTCGAGACTGGATAGGCCTAAGACACAAATAATTCTTTAAGAAGTTCAGACCAAAAAACAGCCCAGATACCTATCATCTGTATTGGTTTAACATTGCAAATCTTTGTCATCAATTCAAAATAAACTGTTAAAAAACAGTTCATGCCCCGCTGTCAGCTGGAGTGGGCACACCACTCGCTGCATCACCAGCCAGCAAGGGAAGAACATGTCCCTGCTGAGCTCACTCCTTTGCCAGGATGAACTTGGAGGTATAGGCTGGGGCTATGGGGAAGGAAAAGACCCCAAGTCCTGGGCATGACCACTAAAACTGCACCCTGCCAGGGTAGGAGGGCTGGTGGGACTGCTGGCAGTGCAACAGCCCCGTAAATGCCAGGACCAATGATCCCCTGGTGAAAGGCAGGTAGGAGGTGCCATAACCTCCAGCTAATGCACACACACACACAGTCCTAGCTGGGGAAAGTCCAGACCTGTCACATCTTTGACAGGCCTGATGCTTGCTGGTTGCAGTGCAATTGTGAGGCTCCAGGTGAGCTCAGTTTAGCTGCCTGGGATGCCAGCTTTTGGACTGAAAAACTCTTTGTCAGGCTAAGAAAGCCCCTGCAGTGGGTGTGTCTCCTGGTCCTGGATGGAAGGAATAGTAAAGAAGGCAAAGGCTGGCCTGGCATGCAATGCAAGGAAGAAAGCCAGTCAATGAAAATGGAAATGGAGGCATCGGGGGGGAGGGACAGGCTAGGGGTAGGGGTGGAGAGGAATGTAGCAGCGCAGATAAAAGTGCAGAGGTACATCTGGAGTCAAGATGTCCAGCAGGTTGCAGTGTGTCAGAATTCCACTGTCTAATCTATATTGAGCTCATGAGTTCCTGTACCTAGGAGGCTGAAGAAGTTAAGTTCATAGGGCCGGCTGTGAAAAGTGGTTTGTAATTTGTGCTCTCTTAGGATCAGTCCTGAAAGACTGGGGGCAAAGTGTTTTTTCGGTGAGGAATGTGCCCTCACAGGTAGTTGGGTATTGTTGTCTTTGATAGATTCTGGTCCGCAGTTTGTGGGGGTACTGGAGATTGTTGGAAGGTTTTGTGTTTTCATAGATTTCATAGACGTTAGGGCTGGAAGGGACCTCAAAGATCATCACGCCCAGCCCCATGCCCAGGGGCAGGAAGTCACCTAGGGACAAAGGATACCAGCAAGATAAGCATCCAAACATTTCTTGAATGAGTCCAGAGTAGGTGACTGCACCACTTCTGGAGGGAGTCTATTCCAGGTCTTGGGGGCTTGGATAGTAAAGAATTTTTTTCTAAAAATGCCTAAAACCGTCTTGGAGGAGTTTACGACCATTGGTCCTTGTTTTTCCTTGGGCCGTTCTGGTGAACAGACCTTCTCCCAAATCCTGATGTACTTATGAGCAGCCACCAGGTCCCCTCTGAGCCTGTGCTTTTCCAGGCTGAAAAGTCCCATGGCTCTCAGTCTTTCTTCATAAGGCCTATTCTCTTGCCCTCTGATCACACGCGTGGCTCTTCTCTGAACTCTCTCAAGCTTCTCTACATCCTTCTTGAATTGTGGAGCCCAGAATTGGATGCAGTACTCCAGCTGCGGCCTCACCAAGGCTGAATACAGTGGGAGGATGACATCCTGAGATTTACTTGAGAAGCATCTATGGATGCAAGCCAGAGTTTTGTTTGCTTTACCAGCTGTGACATCGCATTAGTGGCTAATGTTCATCTTGTGGTCAGTCGTGACCCCCAAGTCTCTTTCAGCCGTGTTGCTAGAAAGCACAGCACTGCTGAGCCTATACAGTGCAGATTTCCCCACCCCGATTAGTTTTGAGCTGTAGGAAGTTGGCTTCAGTTCAGCCTCCTAGGTAGTAGGTACAAAAAACTCATGCACTCAATATAGAGAGTAGAATTCTGATACACTACAACCTGCCGGACATCCTGACTCCCCAGGTACCTCTGCAGTTTTACCTGTGCTGCTACATCCTCCCCGACCCCCAGCCTGTCCCTCAACTCCCTGATGCCTCCATTTCCATTTTCACTGACTGGCTTTCTTGCTTGCATTGCATGCCAGGCCAGCCTCTGCCTTCTTTACTATTCCTTCCATCCAGGACCAGTAAAAGCATTAAAAATAAAAAAAATCAATACAAACATAATAATTATCACTTATAAAACAGTGGATATCTATATCAAAATAGCAGGGCACTTATTTGCTAAGAGGGGAGAGAAAAATAAAACTTACTGCCTAAAATAAAATGTTAAAGCTTATCCTACATCTTAGCTTACTTATACTTATCTATAGGGAATAGAGAGGGTGAAACAAAGTCAGAAATGGTTGGAGAAGGGGAGGAAATGCATTTCAAAAGAAAAAAAAAAAACTGGCGGTTTTGCTACATATTTCCCCCTTTGACCTTACACAAGGGCGATGTCACTATACTGTTTGAACCCCATTGTCCAGCTATATAGAAAGGAGGTGTGTCATTTTCAGCTGGTTTGAAGTTAAAACAAAACTTAGGCAGTTTATAGAAATTAAAAGAGAAAAATCTTGGAGGGTGGAAGAGAGAGAAAATAACATAATAAGGTTGCTTTGAACAGTTACAATGATATAGTCTCTTTGCTTATTAAAATATGACTTTGAATGCAGTTTTTACACACATCTTGTTATACTGATATCCTAAATAGCATTTAAATCCTTAAAAGGAGTACAACAAACCCCCCCACACACAAAAAAAACCAAAACCAAAACCAAAACATTTTGACATCTTATCACATAGTTTAGAGAAGGGGGGGGACGACAAAATACACATAACCTTTAATAAATATAATTTTGCTAACCATATGGAATTTAAAAAACCTTATATGAATCAATGCCCTTGTTTCAAATAACACAACAACTTTCCAGTCCAACTGAACGAAAGTGTTCTGGTCTGGGATCCATAGACAGATTCAATTTTTAGAGGAGGTATTACCAATGACTTGTATTATATCTTTATGATACTCATATGTATTTAAACAACTTAAAACAAACCAAATACACACAAAACATATAACAAGACAACACAAACAGACAAGAACATTTTTTTTTTTTGTGATTTTTGCCATGGCTTATATGCGGAAGGTGCTGCTGGTGGTAATGAGGCGTCATGGTTATCGGTCACCTTTGATTACACTGTGGTTTCTGGAAAAGAAAACAAACACACACAAATCTGCCAAGAAAAAATCCTTGCAGTGGCTGATTATTCATATTTACAAATGTACTATGCTGACAAGTGCAGTGGGAGTGCACACATCATTTTCCATTCTTGGGGTGCTTTTCTTTTATACTGAAAAAGTGGAGCAGCTACCTACAGGAGGGTGGCCATCCTAAGTTGAGGACTTTTCTGGCCTTTTCCTGCCTCAACACTGGGGTGGGCACTGATCAGCTCGTCCAATGCATATTTTCCATAGGCTCAGAGCCGTTCCTTCCTGCTAGCCAAGAAGGGTGGCCGGCAGGAGAGAGAAGACTTTTTACCCTATTCCTTGAAGGTCAGGTGATTTATTTAACAAGGGGGCTCCCAAAATTAATTGCTCAGTGGAGCCCTCCTGAAAAACTCATCTTAAAAGTGACAACCTGGCCCAACTGCAACAAGGGCATTGGTATCCCTCAGAGGGACACTTTCTCCCTGAGAATTTTTGCTTAGAAAGCCCTTTCCATGTTCTTACATCTCACCCCCATTACCAATAAGAGTATACTTTTACACTATTAGCAGTCTCTGCCTTCCAACACAGACACAACGCAAACACACAACACTGTTTTGCACAAACACCTCAACAATCTCTGCAATCTCTTGACTTTACTTGTGTTGCAAACATTCACAGTTTCTAGCACAGAAACTGTCTTCTCTGCTAATGACTTTTTATTGGACCAGCAACATAGGGTGGTATACTTAACCCAAACAGACCACAGCATGACCTCAGGCACTCTGAGATCAGGACACAACTTTTCCTTAAAGCAACTGCATCTTTTCCCTGCTCTAGAGCACTCATTCCTAAAATTGTATTCTTACTCTTTCCTCCTACCTGCTCTAGCATTCAAACTCTGTTAATCTCTTATTCTCTCTTCTCTTTCTAGACACTTTCCACATCTCTTTCTATAACAGCTGCCTCACAGCCTGTTTTTCCACTTCCCTCTTTTTCCTTTTCTTTTCTCTATCACAGCTCCTTGCCTTCTGAATCTCTCTATGCGAGGAAACAAACCTTGAATGAGCAAATCACGCGTCTTTCCTAGTGAAATTTTCGTTAACTCCCTCACATAGGGCTGTAACAATACAGGCACCAGCTGTGGGGGCAGTTTCAACCATAATGGTTTTCAACCTGTCCAGACCCAGCACCTTTAAAGAACTGGATCTCCCTTATGTCCAAATCTGGCACAAAAGTGGGAAGTCAGAGAACCAGGTTGCTACCCTTTCTACTTAGGTCTAAATACTGGACTATATTAGCTCTTCGCAGCAAACAAAAACCAGTGTCTTGCACCAAACAGTAGCTTATAGCCAGCAATAAACTCAAAACTCAAAATCTCAGACACCTCAAAGCTCAAGACACAAAATCTCAAAAGTCTCACCTGCCTCCTCCTCTTTCACCCACGTAGCCCTATGATCACTTATGTCTGGTGTGGGGGGTCTTCTGCCTGAACATACTGGTTCCTGGACTTCTGTGCCCTACAACAACCACAACAACAACAACAACAACAGACACAATAATAGCAACAAAGAAAGCACTGTGGGTGCTGGAGCCCCTATCCTGTAGGAGTTCCCCTTAACAATGTTGACCCTTCACTGGGTATGCCCACCTCTCTCTGGGGCAAGTCCTATAGTGCTGTGGGTGCTCAAGCCCCTGTCCTGCAGGAGTTCCCTTTAACAGTGCCGACCCATCACTGGGTATGCCCACCCCTCACTGGGGTGAGTTTTGTAATCACAATAACAGTAACAGTGTAGGCATCCCTACAGTAACAGCAACACTTCAAATACAACACCAACACACACACAGAACACACAGTTACACTAGTTCACCCAACCCACACTCTCACACTCACTCCCACTAACACCTGCAATATGCCTTCATTCTCCACCATAAAATGTTGCCCTGTGGGTTCAGAACAGCTCTCAGGATCTCAATATTGAGCTGTTAGAGGTACCAAACATGGGTGGCTGATGCCAAGCCTAGGATAAGTCAGCTCTTACCTAAACATAGACAAATTCAAGAACTTAAAAACTAAATAGTAACAAAAACGCACCACATGCTACACAGCTGCATGTTACTGGATTTGTCTTGTTATCAAAACAAACTTTATTTTGATTTGCATTTAATTTAAATGACACCTTTTAATCACCTCTGTTTTCCAGCTAGCTTTCACTTGGGGCATCACAAGTAATTAAGTTGAGAGGAATGCTAATTTAATCTCTCTCTCCTTGTGTCACATGCAAGCCTACTAGCACAAAGGAAAGATATGGCCACTGTAGTCTAGGAACTAAATATCATCCTTGATCCATGCACTGACATCTGCTGATTATCAAAAGGCAAGATGTGTAACCAAACCATCCAAGTAATGATGAAGACACCGATCAATCTAAAAGCAAAGAACTTATTATGTAACTTGGAACTACAGGAACCGATACAATCATCTGAGCCTATGTGGGGTGCAAGGCCCTGGAGAGTGGAAAGTCGGGCCAGGCATAGCTGCAGCCACCTAAGTCAGTGTGTGGGGGGGTGACCCTAGGCCCCAGCACAGGGGGGCAGTGTATAGGCCTCAGTGGAGGCAGAGGTGTAGAGCACCTGGGGTACCTGATAGTCTGCAACAGAGTGGCAGTTGGGGAGGCCTGGAGAGCCTAGCAAGGGCTATGGAGCCTAGCAGAGGCAAGGTGCCCAGAGCTAGGAGCCCCGACGTGCGTGTGTGGGGGAAAGAGCCAGTGAGAATGAGAGGCTCAGAGCTTAAGGAGAGAGGCCGGAGTTAGGGACCGGGATATAGTGGGAACATGTGAATGCTGAGAGAAGCATGCAGCGAGGCCCTACAAACAGGGGGCCTAAGATGAGGCCCTGGGAGGAAAGAGCAAGAAGTGGGTCCCAGTGAGCAGGGGGCTTGAGGCTAGGCCCTGATAACATGAGGATCAGGTTAGGTCCAGGTAAGCCTTCAGACACCTGAGGCCACAGGTGGGCCAGAGGCTGATTGGGTGGAGCAGCTGAGGAAGTGCCACAGGCAAACATGGGGGTGAGTCAGAAGCCCCTAATTCAGAGCTGCTGAGGGAGTGACCTGGTGAGGGACTAGGGGCAGAGTCACTCCAGTGTTCTGCAAACTGCCCAGTGCTCACTTGAACGAGAGTTGTGGGAGAGGCCCAAGAGGCCACGCACGTGCTGGCTACAGAGTACAAAGAAACAAGCAAAAGGACCTTTCGAGCAAGGGCAAGGTGAGTGTAGCCCCAGAAAAATGAGAGGTGGGATGAGCGTGGTCCCGCAAAGGGACAGTATGAGAGAGACTGTGTGAGAGATGGTGAAGTGGGAGTGGGAGATGGTATAAGTGTGGCCCGTAATAGGGCAGAAAGCGCGAGGCCTAACACTGGGATGAGTTGAGCCTGGCCTCACAGCTCAGCTTTTAGGAACTTCTGCAAGGCTTGGAGTGCAGTATAGGGGTGGTTGGAACTGCATACATAGGCTTAGGAGACCAGGCATCCAAAGGGCAGCCTCCTGCCTAATTAACACCTTAATTGTGTGTCATCAAGGCATGGCAGGCGAGAAAGGTGGACAGTGTGCCCAGAGGCAAGTGAGGAGCCTAGCACTATGTCTAGTCAGGGAGTTCCCAATTTGCCACAGGTTCACATTGTGCTTCCCCTATAGCATGGGCATGAAATACTACATGTACCTACCTTGGGGGAGGAGGGGAGTGGGGGAAGAAGAGGCACATAACCATGGATCCATGTTACATTCAGATGTACTTACAACATAACTGTTGCACAATATGTAAACTCTTCAATTTTCATTTGGGTCCCTCAATATTATTAAAGTTAACCTTCCCCCTGCCCCTTCCACGCAGCTATGGCTGGAAACCAAGGGACTGGGCTGTGCAACTGGCTACCTGAGTGACCCGCCTTCAGTTTGCCTATCAATAAAATGAGGCTAAAGATATTTACATAAAAAGAACTGACATCTATCAATAAAACCCTAAGATGTTATTACTAGCATCTATTTTGTGAAGTGACCACATTCACTTTTCCAAGACACTATGAAGTCCACAAGAGTGTTTCAAGATTTCAAACACACACTATGCTGTCTTTGGACTTTAGTAATTAGCTCCAGCTCAGGGTGTCACTGAGTGCTGCAACAGCCCACTCCCCTCCAACTCTACTGGGAAGCTTACATGCTCCAGGTACCACAAGCCTGAATGGAAGCACTGTAAGCACTTCAAGGACTCTTCTCCGTGGTATTTAAATCTTGGTAATTTACCATAAAATGCTCCAGTTTCTCATCAAGATTCTTCTATGTAGGAAATAACTTTGGAGGCACAAGATCAAAAAATCCAAATTTGCCTCCCCCATGGGACAAATTAAAGACAGAGCTGTTATGCACTGAGCTGCCCCACCCACCTTGCCTACCATCTGAGATATTTGGTTTAGTTTGGAAACAAAAAGTACAATCCACACCTTCTACAATCTAGAATTTAGAAATCAGTTCTGCCATATGGTTTCACATTTTCCAGGCTTCCAAAGCAATTCAGGAAACAAGCATGTAAAATGCAATAAAAAAAGACTATGAAATTTGTTTCTAACCCATAAGTTTGGTTTTAATACATTCAAAGATTTTCCATGATAAAGATTTAATACATTCAAAGATTTTCCATGATAAATCACTGCTTTTGTTTAGAATATTTTGGTAGCTAAAATTTTACTTTATTAGCACACAACATAACAGGCTATGCTGTCTAAAAGATGTATTGGAAGCAAAACATTCAGACAAGTTTTACAAGCTTTAACCTCACATCTTTTTAATTCAATCAATCAACAAGATCAACTAACCATTGTGCAAAGGGCTGAAAATAAATGCCTGACCCAAAGCAAAATCGAGAAGTGTTTCTGGTTTTCTACCATGGTTGAGGATGTCACTTCATTGCCAAAAGATTTCCACTGGTGGCTGCTTCAGATTTATTTTTCCACATCTCCTTGAAATCTAAATTGGATTCTTGTCTCTTGCATAAAAGGAATGCATCAGTTATTCAGTTCAGTGCCAAACACTTAAAATTAGTACAAACATTTACACAATGCTGTAAGAAAATCACTGCTGTGGGTGGAGGTCATTTAGGACCTAACTCAGACTACGCGATACCAGAATCTATTGTTGCCCTGAAGTGCCAGCAGATCTTCAGTAACGTGTTGAGCCTCCCACATCCCGTGAAAGACACAATTCACAGCAGTCTGCAAAAAATAAACTAGGAATACATTACTACACTTCACAAAAAAGAACTTTAAAGGACTAAGACCTATAACATTGGCCTCAAAGTTTTGTGCCTTTAAATGTTAAATTATTGTCATGATTGCTAGAAGAAATTCAAGAGAATATGTAGCATAAATTTAACTAAAAAGGCAACAAACTACAAGGGGAAGAATGAGAAAAGATTACATAAAGACATTTCCCCCCCATCGATACTTCACACAGAGCACCAAAACTGAAGCATTCTCCATAGCAGCCTAAACCCAGTTCTTACTCTGAACTGTGCTCCAGGATTTGGTTTGTTTTAGAGCAAAAGAAGGACTTCCATTTTAGCCATCCTAAACTTTCCTTTGACACCTGCATAGACTGAACCAAGCCCTTGTTTGCTTTAAACATTGTATGTGAAAACAATGCATAATTGTTCTGCAATAGTCTGATGGTTAATAGCATCTTAAGAAATTCCTTTTTTAAAAACAAAAACTAACAATTTGTGATCTAAAGCCTACATGCTTGTACCTTACTTTTATCTTAGGTGTTTGTCTAGATTCAGGAGTCATTATTTTATATCGGAAGAAAAAGTGCACGCTTTGTAACTATAGTGAGGGATGTTGAGATTAATAAAATAGTTGTACGTTATTAAGGAACACAATTTTTCATGAGGGCCAGACTTTCTACTTTTGCAGAAAGATTAGGCCATTAAAATATTTACACTCAGTTCTTAGAAAAAGCTATGTGATAAACAGAAATGGTTCTTTCCAAGTCTGCAGTTGTTTTGAATATTCTGGTACAGATGGTTTGGATGAGTGTCCTTGAGAATGTTACTATTAAATAGTCTTTTATTTTAGTGATCTACTTCTTATGAATTAAATTTAGCAGCCTTCATTTTCTGTTTTGGAATATTCTTTTTTTCTGATGATCACATCTCCTCTTCCCCTAAAACTTTATGAAAGACATACTCAACACGGTAGGTTAAATTTTATCTACAAAAAGCAGGCAAAGGTTTCTCTCTCAATGGATGGTTTGTTTTATCAATCCAGCCCCCCCTCATCCCAACGCCTGCCCCTTATGACTGTCTGATCCAGACTTTCTTCTCCATTCCCAGGCCCAAAATCAAGCCTAGCTCTCAAACTGCCTATATCCATGGCTTTCTTTAAACCTACACTTCTCCTTCAGCTGAAGTGTCCAGAGACAAGCCTAGTCCCATTCACCCTCCTATGTCTGACAATTGTCTTGGTGTTTACATGTCAGAACTCAGCCACACTTTTCCTTGGCTACCTTGGCCCCTGAAGGTAGCTACTTCATCTGCTGTCCCCAATTCCTGACATTCCCAGAAGAGATAGGATGACCACCTTTTCAAAAGAGAAAGGCAGGACACATTCCCGTATCCTCTCCCTCCCCCTTTGGTAACACAGACAACCAGAGCCAAGTGTGGTGGGGCCAGATGTGGGCTGCCTCCTGCAGATCTGGGGCTCCCTGCCTTGCTACCTTGCTCCCAGAGCCCCATGCTGGCTACACACTCCCTACCTGCCCGACAGAAGTCAGGGGCACAACTCCACACCGCCACCACCCCCCTGTTACTGCTGGGCTGGCAAGGGGCACCTTGCCATGGCTGTGTGGCCAGCATGGGACCCCTGGGGGAGGGCAGTAAGGTGGGGAGCCCCAAGCCCACCTCAGGCAGCCCACATCTGCCCCCACATGCACATGAATTGGGGGAGCACATCCCCCCATGAACCCCACCATCTGGATGAGCCACCTGTGGCTCCATCCTGCTCCCAAGCCTCAGCCCTATGCACTGCCCTGGTTGGGCAGCACCCCCCCTTCCCCACTCCCTCCCTGTGGGGGCCTCAATCTGCTGCTTTGTAAAAAAAGATAAAGGATTAGATCATTAAAACTCTAGAGGAAAAAAACATACTATTTGATTGTTTATTATCTACAGCTTTATCACACCTCAGAACCACATCACTAAAGCAATTGGCAGGTATAAACTAACTGAAAATTAATTAAAAAAAAATCTACTGCACACCAAAAGTTGTGATAAAAGAATCTACGAAGTTCTAAGATTTGGCAAGCATTTCCAGAATGCACAATGGTCCAGTATAATTGTAGCCTGCAACAGGCCTAAATCTGACAGGCAGGAAAAAAAGAGACAATACTCCTATCCCTGCCAACTAAAGCTGGAGTAGTAAACAATGGTGGAAAAAGTATGACATTGCTTAGATGTCCATCCAACTAAGTCACCCTTACATTTAGAAAATCTTGGGGTAAAAAAGCCTTTCTGCATATATATGCACCTTAGTGCAGACAAACAGATGTAGATTTAAAGAAAGCAATCGTCAGATATTTACATATTTATCCCTTTTGCATGCAACCCCCAGAGATGAGCAGTTGCACATATACTGTAGTTTAAAACTTTCTCTCCCAGTTCTAAAAACTGGTCTAAGCTCTACTTTGGTCAGTTGTGACTCATAACCAAATTGCTACTAGGAGAGAAATTTCTGCTACTGAAGAAAGGGTTCATGCCCAGCATTCTTTCTCTGTCTGGATTGAGGTTTCAGAGAAATGTGAAAGACATGTCAATGCATGTGACAATGCTATGAATGAGGTAACTTTCTTCCTCACCCATCCAAAAATCAAATTGTCCTTTTAACTGACTATTCATAACATTAGCAGAGTTCACCCTCAATTTTAACTAAAAATGACATTCTTATTTACAGACATGTTCCATACATGGGTTAACAATTAATACCGTTCTGCAACAAGTATCACCACTTAAATATGGAGTCTCCCTTCCTTCTCCCATCACCAAATTTGATTTTACTCAGTTACTGCTTAACTGGGCTACACAGTTCAGGTCTCTGTCAATGCTTATATTCTGCAGTGGTGTATACAGGGGCAGATCCTGAGGGGTGTACTTGCACCCACCTTTAATTCCTCTCCACACCAAGTTTAAAACCAACTGCCTGGCAATAGAAGCAGCATTCCTAGTTAGGTAGTGCTGAGGGAGTCAATTGACTTCATGTCTTTTATAAATCTACCTAATTCTTTCCAAACTTGTCATTCCACAGGTGTTAACAACCCTCTTCTTTCTAATGGTCCTGATGTTCCACCAATCAAGCTATCCTTTTTTCTGCAATTCTTCTGTCTGTTAGCTGCTCCAAGTAACTAAGCTCCTTGTCCCAGGGAGATGGTCACCGGGGGACGGGGAACCCTTCCCGCAGCAGGACAGGGGATGAGGGTGACCCACCTCTACAAAGCAAGCCCTGAAACTAGGGTAAACTTACCAGTTTCAGGCCGGGAAGCACAGGATGAGCCACGCCGGGAAAAGCCACCCCCGTGGTTATAAGCCACATTTACTTCTGGTTGAAGCCGGCCCAGGCGGCTGACATCATTGTAGAACACAGCCTGGCCGGAAGAAAAGCCAGCACTGGCAGAGATACAGGAGACAGCTGGCGAGAAAGGTGCTCTCCATGCCAAACACAGGCAGCACCAGCATGCAGTTGAAGAACTGGCACAAGGAAAGGAAGAGCAGTCCTTGGCAGGAGGGTGGACCTGGAGCAACGTCGAGGGACATTAGGGGCTGGAAGGGACCTCATGAGACCATTAAGTCCAGCTCCCCCACCATAGGCAGAAAGTCAGCTGGGATTAAGTAAACCGAGCAAGAAATATATCCACCTGTTTTTTGAAAGAGTCCAGAGTAGGTGCTTGCACCACCTTTGGGGGGAGTTTGTTCCAGACCCTGGACACTCGCACCATAAAGAACTTTTTTCTTATGTCTAGTCTAAAATCGGCCTTCTTGGAGTTTATGGCCATTAGATTTTGTTATTCCTTGGGAAGCTCTGGTGAACAACTGTTCTCCCAGGTCCTGATGCACCCCTCTTATGTAATTGTAGGCTGCCACCAAGTCCCCCTGAGCCTTTTCTTCTCCAGACTGAAGAGTCCCAAGTTCCTCAGCTTCTCCTCGTGCGGCCTTCCCTCCAGGCCTTGGATCATATGAGTGGCTCTCCTCTGGACCCTCAAGATTCTCCACATCCTTCCTGAAGTGGGAGATCCACTAGTAGAGACAGTACTCCAGCTGTGGTCTCACCAGGGCCAAGTGAACAGGAAGATGACTTCCCTGGTTTTGTTTGAGATCGATTGGTTGATGCACTCCAGAGTTGGTTTGCTTTGCCAGCTACAGCATCACACTAGCGGCTCATATTCATCTTGTGGTCAATCAAGACCCTGAAGTCCCTTTCGATCATGGTGCTAGCAAGCGTAGCACTGCAGAGCCTGAAAGTATGCTGAGAGTTCTTCCTACTGAGGTGCAGCACCCTACACTTCTCTACACTGAAGGCCATCACGCTTTGGTCGGCCCACCTTGACAGCGTGTCCAAATCAGCCTGTATCCCCAGCCTGTACTGTGGTGTGACCACCCTCCCCCCATAGGAAAGCGTGTGGAATTAGCAGGACTAAAAAACAAGATGTCTCAAAGGGCAGGTGAGTTTCCTGCAAGCCAACAACCATCCATATCTGGAGAGGAGATTGGGCAAAGTCTGCTCCAGGCAAAGTGACCTGGTGGCACCTAAGAATCACCAATGAAGCAACAGCATCTAAGGTGCCCCAATGGTTACAGCAGCCTTGGGACTGACTTGACTTGAGGCACAAAGTTTACCTGGCAGCTATAAGTTACCATTATGTTAAGCAAAACCTCTCAAACACACTATATGGAGAGTATTTTAAAAATAATAATCAAAGCTTCTTCCACAGGGATCAAGGGAGTTAGCTGGCTTCAACTACAGAAATACTATACTTCAAAAACAATGATGTTGTTTCCAGTCATATCGCAATATCAGTCCAGGAGAAAGGGGGGGGGAGGGGAGAATCTCACCTCTTGGTTTCCAAATAAAGCTTCTGAAGAAGCCATAAGATGCAAACAATAAAAAAATAGCCTCCAAACACCACTAAACATCATGATAATACTGTTCAAAAACTTAATATGCAACATAATTCTTCATAACCTTGTACAGCCATCTAAAAGACATTTTTACACGTGATCCAAATGCAGCACCAGGCGCTTTTAATTAGCAAGCCACACTAATTAAAAGCACCTGCACATCACATGCATCAGCAAAACAGCACATCCCCACAATGAGAATGGTGGTGGTGCAGTTTGAGCAAAAGCACATCAAACATGTTTTAGTGCAAAGTGCACCGTTGCCATTTTCTCAGTGCAGAGGCTTACTGCACCGCTGATACACATGACACATGAAGCTGCCAGAGCACATCAATTTACATGCTCCAGGAGATTTGATTAATTGAGTCTGCGCCAATGTGCTGGATTTCCAGCATGTCAGAGCAAGCTCCTTGCATGTGTGCAAATGTCCCTACACTCCAAATTTCAACAGCAAGAATATAAATTTCTAACACCTTCCCTTTACTGAAAATCTTTTATAGTAGATTTTAAAACACCTCCTCTCCCTACTATTTTATTTACTTAATTCTAAGATGAGGTTCTCCCCCCAATTCAACAGGAGTACAATGAACTAAGTACAAGGGCGGGGGTGGGGCAGGGCAGGCAGGCAGCTGCTGTGGCTTGGGTTCCAGCCTCTTTCTGGGGTCAGGACCATTGCCACAGCTGTTGCCTGCCAGCCCCACCACCTCTGCAGCAGGCTATTTCCCCCCTACAGTCCCTCCCCTGAATCTCCCCTCCCCATGCAGCCATTGCTTCTCACATCTGGCCACTCTCTATGCTCTGCACCAGAAGGCTCCATCCACACTGCAGCCTGGAGCACTGACCACAGCTACAGCCCATGCCTGGAACAGTGGTCCACAGCCCACATGGCTGCTACAGGAGCTGGGCTGAGGCTGTCTTCCATGCTTGTGACCTAGGTTAGAAGAGAGACAGCCTGGCAGAACATAACAAAGGTAAGAAAGGGTAGAAACATGGAGCAGAGCCTGGAAGGGGAGAGGCAGAGGAGGAACAGGCTGCAGTGGGGGAGGGGGGAAGGTAGAGGGCAGGAGGTGGCAGGGGAATGGCACAAGTGGGGGCAAGTTGCTTGACCTTCCCACACCATCTGCCCTTCTGACTGACTGCCCCTTTGCAGTGATGTGGGGAATGAATTAAAGATGGTCATCCAGTAATTAGATTTTTTTCTACACTTGATCTTAGCCCACAAGAGGCTGAGAAGTGATTTATCATATGGAAAATTTATAAATTTTCCATATATAGAATCTAATTATTGCAGGGTCATCTTACAATTCAGGCTCATGAAGATTTGGGTAAATATGGTAATGCAGGATTAGATTTGGGTAAATATGGTAATACAGGAATCCAGAGAAGGCAGTAACCAAGATCATCTCCAGATCCTCTCATTGCATTCATCACCACTGGATTGGATCAGTAGGAATCTTGGTGTCTCTCAGTCTCCCCATAGTCACACTGGCTTTAAAATTAAGGATGCAAAAAATTGCTTCAGGTAAAACAAACCCTTGTCCAACAAGGTGCCCAAAGATCAAACTGGGAGAAACAGAGCTCACTGTACAAGTTTTAATACAGAACTCGGAAACCTCCCTATCACTGCCTCTGCTGCCACTGTCCCAGCTGAGCCCAGCCCCCACACAGTACAACTGGAGCAGGTAGGAGTGGCTCTGAAGCTTCCCCTGCTTCCAGGACAGCAGGGAAAGCAGAAATGGCAGGAGGAGACAAGGAAACAGAAGGGAGAGGCCATGCCTCTGAGCATTGAAGGGGGGGAGGGGGCAGGGCATGTGGATTCTCACCTTCTGAGGATTTTAAAACAACTCTCCCGAGACTCCCAGCTGCACACCATCTGGATCCACCCCTTGGATGCCACTAAAACCCGGTGAACATGAGGAGAATGGAACTGGATATGAATACATCAACACTACCTTTCAAATTAAATCAAAGTGGCAATAACAGTGATACCACAGGCTGATACCAGCTGTCTTCCATTTTCTTGCATTTTACATTCCATCTTCAGTGTTTTTACTACTTCTCACTTGATCCTGAAACCAACATCACCCAAAACCTGAGAAGGACTAATGATGGAAAATACCTTGACCTGCCAGAAAACACGGCAACTTGAAAAGCACATCAGGGTCCACAGATTGCCTGTTAACTCAAAACATCTGCTTGTGTCTGAATGCCTTGCCACCCTGAGAACTTCAAAAAAAGCCATTTCTCCTTCTGTGTCAATTTGGTCAAAGAGAAGAAAAGTACCTTTGACCATGGTCAACTCAAAACGCAACAGAAACACTTGCATCCCTAACACAGCAAAATAAGACCAATAACTTCACTCTGAAAAGGAAATTTCAACATTTTGACTAGGTACAAATGTTACACCTATCGCATTATAAACACAAAGAAAGCACTCTACAGTCATAGTACAGCAGAACTTCACAGCTCATAGACTGCTTTAAAAATGCCAGATCACACTCTAAGTTAACCCTTGAGATGTGCTATCAGACTAAAGCACTTTAGGGTACAGCACTTCTTTGAAAGTCTGGTGCCACATCCCACTGGATGTTAAGCTAGATCACATTTGCTAGCATCCCAGGAGCCCCTCGCAGGGCGGCGTGCTCACCTTGGGCAGAGCTCATCTGCTCTGCCCAAACACCAGTCTTGCTCTGCCCCCTCAGCTGCCACTGACCCAAGTCAATGACAGCCTCTGATCCCAACCCCATGTCTTTGCTCCAACCAGCGGTGAGCCACAGCAGGCAAGGAGGCAGAAGGGGGTTCTGTTCCTGCAGTGCACTATACCACAGCCTGGCCAAAGGGGCTCCATTCCAGCAGGTGCAGCCAGGGGCAGCAGTGTGGGACTGTGCCACTTTTTGCTGCATAAGGAACTCTGGCAAGGGGGAGGGGGCAGTGGAAAAGTGATGAGTCCAGCATGATTTGACAGGTCCTCACCAAGATCTGAGCCAGGAAACTGGGCTCGGGGGGAGGGCTGCCCAGGAGATGGGCTCCTTTTCCACAGCTCCCCCACCACCAGATTTCCCAGAGCAGTGAAAAAGCGGTGCAAACCCAGGCTGCTGCTGTGCTCCTGGCTGCACCTGGGGTAAAGGAGCCCCCATCAGGTTCCCCCCCACACTGCCCCCCAGCTCAGGTCTTGGTGGGGGCCAGACCAGGCCCCCCAAGGCAGGAGGCTCCCTTTCCATACACCCCTCACTCCTGCCAGAGTTCCCAGCACAGCAAAAAGAAGTGCAGCTCCACCCTGCCACTCAGGCTGGCACTCTGCAGGGAGCAGGGCTTGGAGGGGGTGGAGACAGGGTGCCTGCATTTGTGCTCATGTCTCCAGTCTGGCCCCGAGCAGGCCCATGGCATGGCTCAGCAGAGTGGGGAAAAGAGCTGCTGCCACTGGCATTCAGTGGGGCAATGTGTGCATGTGCATGCACGTGCATGTGCTTCCAGCCTGGCTCTGAGCAGGGTCATGGAGCAACAGAACAGAGCTGCCGCCACTGCTGTTTGGGGGGGAAGGCGCGCATGCAGGGCGTGTGTGTGTGCATGTGTGTGTGAGTGTATGTGTCCATCCAGCCTGGCCCTGAACAATCCTGTCCTGAAACCCTTCCCTGATCCGTGGCAGACCCAGGCAGAACAGGCACACCCAGCCCCCATCGCAGACGGCTCTGAGATGCCAGTGCCCAGCCTACTCCCACTGGCACTCAGCAGATGGGCTCCCCTGCCTGGATTCTGGCCTCTGGCCAATCCCAGCTAGGCCCAGGGGTCCCTTCCAGCCCTGCTTCTCTGTAATTCCCCGATTCCTGTCACTGACTGAGCAGCAGGAGGGGGCACTGCTCCCCTGTATCAAGCAGCCAATCAGAGATGGCTAACCCATTCAGCTATGCTCAGGAATGTCCAGCAGCCTAGGGAGTAATAGACATGCACAGGAAAAACAAACACAAACAGTTTCAGTATTACCTTGGTTTCACTAAGTATTTGGGGAAACTTAAGCTTGAGCTTAACTAATACAGTTCAGGTTCAGAAATCTATGCTGAGAGAGAGAGAAGAGAAAAGAGAGAGAGAGAGAGAGCGGGGATCTCACCAGTCCAAGGCACTTGGGTTGCAAAGCTGACAGGTTAAAGTTCTCGGCACGATCCTTGAAGGGAGATGATCTGACTCCTTCAGCCTCTCGAGAAGAAAGCGGGTGGTGTCAGCACACACACAGTGCTGCTTCTTACAGATTTTTATACCTTCAATTCAGCTTCTTTCAAGCATTCCCAATAGTATAAATCAAATTGCCTTTTCTATTGACAAGGGGTTATCTGGTTGGAACATCTCAGGAAACTGACTGATACTCAGGAAACACATACTTAGAAGCCAGCTTGACATTCCTATGGATAGCAGATATACTGATAGGATATCTCCTTGTTTCTTCAGAAACAATAGATAACTTGCAACATCAGGGTTTTGGATTTTTACTTGTTGTGAACAAGCCTAAACTTACCATGACTTTTCCAGATCTTACTATAGTCTTTTAACAGACTTAAGGCAATTATTGGAGTGTTCATAACCTTTTGTGGAGAGGACTTCCACCAGTCATCCCAGGAAAAGTATGACAACACTTGTGGTCAGGGCTCCAACAGGCTGGATGCTGTGATGAACCCTTTACCATTGCTCAAAAGTTGCCCATACCCCCAACTTGGTCTATTGCCTCAGCATTCCCTAACCCGGTAACCAAGTTTTAGCCAATTAAGTTTGCATAGGCCTCCCATAGTGGGACCGGGGAATGTACTGGCCTGTGACACACACCTCAGAAGTGTAAAGTGGGACAGGTTAGAGGGGCATCAACCCCAGGCACCAAAACCATCTTCCAGTCCTGGCAGAGCCCATGCCCCAGCACTCAGGGGCAGAGCTACACTTGTCTGTGCACCAGTGGCTGCTGCTACAGTGCTGCAGCTTTTAAGAGGAAGAGCTGGGACGGGCAGAACATGTAGCAGTACAGCCAGGGCCTGTTTTAGAGTTTCTGGCATGGGTAAGACTCCTGTGGCTCTCCTGCCCTGTCTCTTAGAATCATGTGTGCCTACTCTGCTCTCCCCACAGGGTTTTCCCAGGGTACAAACCCTGCTTGTTACGCTGCAGGAACATACACTTATTTCCCCATCCTTTTCTGCCTCATTCAATGTATGGAATTGATAGTACTCACTTAATAATCAGTTAGTTATTTCATCTTCTCCTCATTGTTCAATGTAATCTATTATATTCACTTCAGGCCTGCTCATTGCATTTCTAAGCTTGTTAGAAATGGAATATTGTTAGAAATGCACAGCTTGCATCTTGCACCTGATAAGAAAGAAACACTGCCAAGGACTTTTTTCCTTGGCCAGCCTTGCCACAGCTCTTCTTATACTAAATCGCAGACTCTCCCCCAGCTTCTCCCTAGCCTTTCTCATGCAGATTACAGAAGCTGGAATTCAACTGACTGTGTCCTTGAAAGGGGGGGGGTTTAAACTCTTGGTGACCTATAGTACTCTCTGAGCATGCACAATTAGCTGATGCATATTTACCTCTCCGCCCTGCATACTTAAGTAGTTAATTATAATATACATGCGATGGATGTAGTGATGTAACCACATGTATGCTTGTATGAAATGGAAGTGAGCTGTAAGAGTTCCTGTTTCTGCACACGTGCCCAGGAGGAAAAAGATAAATACAGCCTGCAAAATTCCTTGGGGGGTTCAGAGTAATCTGAGTTTTTGATTCTGCTCTGACCCTATTTGGAAATACACCTTTTGTGCCATCTAATGTATGTGTGTCTGTGATACTTTGCGAGCCTCCAAGAAACGGACCGCAATTTTTTGCATCAAATTTATGCGAGCCAGGCAGGAGCTTTCTTGGACTACCCCGGAATTCAGTGACAAGATCGTCTCTGCCACCACGGGGAGAGCGCACCGAGCCGCCTTTTTAGGCTCACCCAGGGGGCTTAAGACGCGAGTTGGGCTATCCGGGAAGTTAAAGGCTCCCGTGCAAAATTCTTGGTTTCTGAGGACGCCAGACACACATTCCGGCATTCTGATCAAGATCTCTGGGGTATCTGAGTGAGTATACGAATTCCCTTGCCCAATTTGGTCTGAATCCAGGAACAAAGACGCGTTCGATTTGGTTTAATACTGGGAAATTTTCGGCCTGGTATATGCGAACCATCTGTAACTAGGATCTTTTGGTATTTGGTGTGCGTTGGACGCACTTTTGTGGGCATATGGGTGCGGGTCGCTCCCGTGTAGAAAACTCGGATACGCCTTTAAGTTATATATTACAAAACTTCAGTAAATTTGGAAAGCAGGCAGATGATGGAGTGAAGATGAAAAAGGGTGATTTAATTAAGTTTTGTCAACTCGAGTGGCCAACATTTGGGGTCCACTGGACCCCGAAAGTATCCTTTGTAGTAAAAGAAGTGATAGCTATCCGTGAAACAGTTATGCAGAACGGATATTGGAATCAATTTCCTTATATCGATTGTTGGTTGTGGGTGGTTCAAAATCAGCCACCTTGGATTAAGAAATGCTTAGTAAAGTCTCATGTGATGGTTGTTAAAGGAAAGACTCGAGAAGGACCGCCTGTACTCTCTGAGTCTAATGAGGGGGGGAATTCTGAATTGGCTGAGTATCGGACCCGCTCTCTGGTCACCCTGTCAGGTAGCGAGGATGAATCAGACACCTCCTCGGGATCCAGTCCCTCTGCACCACCACTCCCTCCCTCAGGGAAACCACCACCAGCGTATCAAAGCATACCTAATGATTCAGAGCGTGAGCCTCAGCCAAGCACCCCATCTGAATCAGGAAATAAGGGCTATTATTTGCACAAGACTGTAGAATCACAGCCGGTGCTGAATTGCCCGATGCGAGAGGTTATCGGAGAGGGGGGCAATGCAACTTTTGTCTACACCCCATTTAGTACTTCAGATTTATTTAACTGGAAGAATCAGAGCCCCTCTTTTCGTGAAGACCCTGAAAAGATGAGGGACCTGTTTCGATCTATTGGACAAACCCATCGACCCACTTGGGCTGATGTCCAGATGATGCTTCAAACCCTCCTGACCCCGGAGGAGAGGAGATTAGTGTTGGGGACAGCAGAGCCCATTGCAGCAGCCAGGGTAGAAGCGGAGGGAGCTGCTGGTCGTACCTTGCGTGATACCTGCCCTGTTGAGGAACCAAGATGGGATAATCATACTGCAGAAGGAAGACAGCTGATTGCACGGTATCTGGGGATTATAGTGGAAGCAATGGGGAAGGCAGTGCCTTGGGTTACTAATCTGTCTAAATTGTATGAAGTGAGACAGGGAAGAGAAGAGGAACCCTCAGCTTTCCTCAGGAGGCTGTATGAGGTGTTCTGCAGGTTTTCGGACCTAGATCCAGAAGCCCCAGATAATCAACGCATGGTAAATCTTATGTTTATTGGTCAATCCACTGCTGATATTTGTAAGAAGTTACAGAAAACTGAGGGAGGTGCTGGGAAACCGATTTCAGAGCTGGTGGAAATTGCATATAAGGTATATGGGAATCGTGAGCATATGCAGGAGCGCAAGGAGGATAAAAAGGCTCAGCGACAGATGGCAGCACTGGCAGCTGCTATAACTGGAGGTAACCCTGGAAAGGCTGGGATGCAAAAAGGGAAAGGAAAAAGAGTGGGAGCAGACGTTTGTGCTTACTGCAGGGAGAAAGGACACTGGAAGAGGGAATGCCCAAAGTTAAAGGAGAAGAGAGAGGGTGAACCAAAAGGT
This sequence comes from Crocodylus siamensis, assembly GCF_052110815.1. Taxonomy (NCBI): domain Eukaryota; kingdom Metazoa; phylum Chordata; order Crocodylia; family Crocodylidae; genus Crocodylus; species Crocodylus siamensis. The sequence continues at coordinate 95,955,039 of NC_143399.1, read as the reverse complement.
CACCTCATGCGAGCAGAGGAAAAGGGTGAGGACACAGAATGAAGGGGACAGGGATCTAAGACCACTACCCTTCGGGTTGGAGCCCGAGAAGATCCCATGGTAACCATTAGGGTTGGTGGCAAAAACTTTGAAGCCTTGGTGGATACTGGGGCTACATTTTCAATGATTCCAGAAAAAAAACCCTGTGCAGGAACTAGTGAACAGCATGTACTTGTGGAAGGGATTGAGGGAACACAATCCCGACTCCCTGTTTGTAAGCCACTTCTCACCAAAGTGGGGGACCATTTGCTTGAGCACTCCTTTGTATATTCTCCAAGTTGCCCGGTTGCACTACTTGGGCGGGACCTACTCACAAAATTGCAAGCTGAGATATTTTTCAGAGACGACCAGATGGTGGTCCAGCTACCTGTCAAGCAGAGCTTGAACTATCAGATGGCTCTCCTGGAGGACCGACGCCCTGTAGTAAGTTCTGAAGATCACATGACTGGAGTAGACCCTTTGGTATGGGCTGATAGAACCCCTGCACGAGCTAAGTCGGTCTCCCCAGTAAGGATCATACTCAAGGATGGGGAGGGGCCCATTCAGGTAAAGCAGTATCCACTCAGCCGAGCGGCCAGAGCTGGACTCAAGCCGTTAACAGAGAAATACAAGAGGTGCGGATGGCTAGTGGAAGGGTCCTCACCCTATAACACCCCCATTCTTGGAGTGCCGAAGGCAGATGGGGTCTCATACAGACTGGTCCAAGACCTGCGAGCAGTAAATAAGAAGGTCCTTTCAGACCATCCTGTAGTCCCGAACCCACACACGATTTTGACACAAGTACCGGGGGAAGCTGAAATATTTTCAGTGCTAGATTTGAAAGATGCTTTCTTCTCCATTCCCCTTCACCAAGAGAATCAAAAATTGTTTGCTTTTGAATGGGAGGATCCAGATAGTTTCCATAAAACCCAACTCATGTGGACAGTTCTTCCACAAGGATTCATAGCAGCCCCCCATATTTTTGGACTTGCCCTTCAGAAGGACTTGGAGGAGTGGAAGGGATCACACCCCGCAGTGACTCTCCTCCAGTATGTGGATGACCTGCTAGTTGCAAGCCCAAACTTGCAACTCTGCGAGAAAGCCACCAGGTCACTCCTAAACACTCTAGGGGAAAAAGGATATAAAGTCTCTAGAGAGAAAGCCCAAATATGTCAACCTCAAGTTACATTTTTGGGATATAAGCTCTCAAAAGGAGTCAGAGCCCTGAGTGCAGATCGCATACAGGCAATCCAAGGTCTAACCTCACCTAAGTCACCCAAGGAGCTGCGGGCATTCCTAGGGCTAACTGGGTTCTGTCGACTATGGATACCAGATTATGGTGGGAAGGCTAGACCACTGTATGACTCACTGACTAAGGAGAGTCTCACTAAATGGAAATGGAATAAAGAAATGCAGCATGCCTTTGAACTGCTTAAGGCAGCATTAACCCAGCCCCCTGCCCTGGCCATCCCAAATAGTAAAAAGCCATATCGACTGTATGTTCATGAGAATCGAGGGGTTGCATCAGGGGTGCTGACACAGCCATCAGGCCCAACCTGGAGACCTGTGGGATATTACTCAAAGGTTCTAGATCCGGTTGCACTCGGGTGGCCAGCCTGTCTTCGGGCTGTGGCAGCCACAGCAGTGGTTGTTGAAGAAGCCCAGAAGATAGTCATGGGTGCGGATATGGAAATACACACCCCACATGGAGTTCCCCAGATTCTAGGGACTGAGGGAGGAAAGTTTCTCAACCCCTCCAGACAATCATGGTATGAAATATTTTTGCTCTCTAATCCAGGACTTACTTTCAAACATACTACAGCCTTGAACCCTGCAACCTTGCTGCCAGAGCCAGGGAAACCGACACATGACTGCCTTGAGGTCCTGAATCAAACCACACAGGTGCGGCCTGATCTTGCTGAGGACCCAATTGAAGACCCAGATGCTGAATACTTCGTAGACGGCTCCAGCTCTGTCATCGATGGAAAAAGACGAACAGGATGTGCAGTGGTAACCTTGGATAAGGTAGTATGGAGGGAGTCATTGCCGAGCTCATGGTCGGCACAGGCCGCGGAACTCACTGCGCTCACCCGAGCGTTACAGCTGGGGACAGGCCAGCGGGTTAATGTATACACTGATTCTCGCTATGCTTTTTCTACGGTCCATGCGCACGGACTATTGTGGAAAGAAAGGGGTTTCATTACGGCTTCTGGGAATAAAATTGCTAACGGCCCCCAGATTATCAAGCTACTAGAGGCACTCCACCAGCCTAAAGAGGTAGCAGTCATTCATGTGCAGGCCCATGGGAAGGCTGCTGAGGAAAAGCATAAGCTTGGAAATGCAAAGGCTGATGCGGCAGCAAAGGAAGCTGCATTTATTGGTGGAGAAGCGGAGGAAGTATCCAGGCAGGACTTGTCCCATGCCATATGGCCATACGTCCGGGATTTAGTCCCACAGTATTCCCCTGAAGAGGATAAATTTGCACAGAAAGCTTGTGCAAAAAAGAACTCCCAGGGGTGGTGGATAGTACCGGGAGGAAAGGTCATGATACCCAGGCCATTGCTTCGGGAGGTGCTGCAACAGCTCCATGCAAGAACCCATATGGGAGGCTTGGCTATGGGTGATCTAGTGATATGATGTTTGAAAGCAGGCCCAAAAGCCAACAAAGAAAAATACTGCTGAGAGGCCATAAACAGGATAATCATGAACTCTCTGTATGCAGGATGACATTTGGAATGTGAGTTGATAAATAGGGATGGTACAAACTGAACCTACCTTGAGCCCACTAGCATAAGTAACAGTGCTGAAAAGAAAGTTGCCTGTTTGATGATAAGGAAGATACTTATGCATAAGAACTGCTCAAAGCCGATTATTGTATAGCTGTAGACATTAACAGGACCATAGATAAATCTACAAAGCAGACTCAGTGCTTCAAAGACACAGCTGAAACAATCAAAGATGCAATCCTCCTCCCTGATTTAGCATATCAAAACAAGTATGTAGCCAAAAGCCAGTTTGAACTAATTAGAAGTTCTCACACTAACCTGATATCTTGCTTTCTCTTACAGTGTGAAATTCCCACCTACACGCTTATCGTGTCATGCGCACTAGAAGTTTTTAACTAACCATAGAGGTTGAGTCAATTAAGTGTAGAATTTGTGACGCAAAACTGTCTATATAAACTTGCTTACTTATTATCAAGGGGGGCTGGTTCTTGGAGGAGACGGGCTGCTCTTTGTTGTTGTATGCATGCTTCAATAAAGAGCTTTGAGATAAGACCTTGCTGGTGTTGCCTGTCTCTTGCGGTCAGACAACAGACCTGGGAAGTTGGGGTTCGCATCCCTGACATTTTCAACCTGCTGAATTGTGTGTGCGTATTATGCATTAGGGTTTGTATACACTGTAATAATCTAGATCCCTCAGTGAATAATGGCAACTATGAATGAGGAAGACAACAAACCTTTAATGATACCACAGCAGGAGGTTCCTCGAGCACAGACCACGTGGCTGCCTCCATTTGATTTCTCCTTACTCTCCAGGGATCACGTTCAAATTCCTAACATAAGACATTCCCTTGCAAGGGACTATCTCCAAAGTCTAACCCTTCTCACTACATCTACTCTTTTAAAAAAAAATGAAAATAACCATCACAGTATAACAACAAAAACTATATAAAGCCAGTAGTGCTTTATATAACTCCCCTCCACTGTCCAATGCTTTTTTCATTACGTTTTTCACCATCTGAAGGGATTGCTCTGCAAGGCCATTCGATTGGGGATAATTGGGACTTGACATGGTGTGACGAAAATCCCAGTCCATGGCAAATTGCCTAAACTCTGCACTGGAGAACTGTGCCCCATTATTACTGAATACTAATGCAGCACATCGTTTGGAGCCATGCTGCATTCCACACCGGCTGCATGCTTGCCTGTACTCCATCTGCCCCTTAGTAGTAGTTGTGGTAGCTGGGGTGACCTCCATTTGAAATGGCCTTTTCTGTCTGTCTTTACTACGTATTGTGTGAGCAACACCCTCAGGTGCACTCAGCTCTTTGGCCTAAGCCTTCAGTTTCAGCTGCTCTACAATTCTGTATAGCTTTTTCAAGGGATATGTCTCCTTTCCATAGCAGCTTCTCTCTTAATCCATTGTTTATAATGCCACATATGATTCTATTCCTGATTAGTGAATCTGTTACATCCCCCAAAACACAGATCCATGGCATTTACTTCCTTTTGATGGAAGCAATATTGAAAATCTTATTGCCTAAAGACTTAGACTTAAACTGTAGGAGTAGGCTCAAGCCAAATACTCATGTGCCAAACAGATTATACGTTGCAGGTGCAGACAGAATAATCAAGAAGGTTCCCAATTTTCACATGATCGTAGCAACTGAGGAGATGTGCCACAAGCCAATGGACCTGAGTAACATGCAGGAATTTTAAGGGTAAAACTCACTATTGGCAAAAATGAGGAAGTGAAATGTTGGCATGTCTTAATCTGCCCTGGCAAAGGATTATTTTCTCGGTTTGAGGAAATGTACTCTGATTTAAGTAAAAAGTTCAGAAGGTTCACAGATTTACTTTTGAAATGAAAATAAATTACATGTGGGAATTCTTGCTGGAAGCAGATGAGGAATTGGGAAGGCACAGGAGTGGGGGTATAAGAGAAGAAAAAGAGTTTAGGCAATAGGGTGAATTGGGTGATGGATCAAGAAGGAAGTGGGTGTCAGAAGAAAGTGCAATTGTGAGGGAACACTGATAACATCCAGTCCTGGAGTTAGGTGTAGAGTTCCCTTCCTTTCAAACTCCCTCTCTTCTTCCAGAAAAAAAAACAAACCCAAAATTTAAGATTATCCTGTGCTGGAGATCTGGATATATCAAAACAAGGTTTTAAGGTTGAGAAGATCTCAGCTCAGAGATCATGTATTCTAAAATCCACATGAGTTTTCAGATTATCTTGAAACTTTCTGGGATACAGGATAAAGTTTATTGATGCAAATGTCTTGTCATTTGAACTTAAGAGTTAAGAGAGAGATCCTGATTCTAAGTTAGGGGGGAAAAGGCTTGAAGTTCAAGGATTCTACCAGTGAATGTTTTGCAGACGCTTGGTTTATCAGTTGCTAAAGGTGTAATGGGGTGAGAAGGGCCAGAAGAACTGGAAACAGTAGTGGGGCCTCTTTGTTGTGGTGAAAATGACAGAAAGGTCAATGAAACAGAGAAGATACTAATTTTATCTCACTTTTTGGTTTCACTGTGTGAAATCATAAAATTTGATGCGTGTCTCACCTCAGCCAAACATCTGAACTTAATTCACTTGTCACTCTCACATAGCATACGTAATAAGAAATGGTCAAATTATACTCCATTGCATGTAGAAAGTAGTTTTCACAGATTATTTCATTGCATAGTCTCATTACAACCAGGTTAATGGCCTGGTAAGTTTTTTCTCCACATATTTCGTATTACAACCTGTCATTATACATGTTCAAAGCATGAAGCAGATGCATAAGCTTTAACACTAGAGGGCAACAGACTCCCTTTAATGGGTGTGTAAAAGAGATGTGTTAGACCCATTTAACATTCAGCAGTCTTCTGTCCTTTTCTCTGGGGTTTTTTTTTTTTTGGCTTCTTAGAATAACATTAAAAATGTTGTTCTTTGAAATAAATTTAAAATATCCAAATACAATAAGAAAGAACCACCACCAAAGATCAGAATACATATATACGCAAAACATGCACGTCCCTTGAAATCCAGCTATGCATGTTTCCATGCCACAAAAAATATGAACATAGAAACCCACGTTCAATCTTTTCCATTATGCACATCACTCAATAAAATATAACTATTCATAACCATAAATTACTAGTCCACCAGGACATATCAGATGAAGGAATGAGCTCCTGAGAACCAAGTTGAAACGATATTTGAAAAGAAAAAACATGAACAGAGGAGCTTTGTTAATGTTTTGATTATTTATGCAGTAGAGCAGGAGGCAGGTCCAACTTTGTTGAACGTGCAACCTACACCCCACTCTGTATCTTAAGCATCAGTATAAGCTATCATTGCTGCATGATATCACACTGATCACTGACGAGTATGTTAATACAGATAAGACCTAGATGAATTCTATCTTGAATTAGGAATCAGATAACTTTTTCCCCAATATATTCTATGTTTCTGCTTGAAAAAACTACACACTGAGTTTGCCATCCATATGACTTCAGCTACCCATGCATGTGACTAAACAAATGTATTATAGAGAGGCTGTATGTAAAATCTGTCCTTCTATAATGTGGAGATGGAAAACATTTTTTACTTTGGGAATACCATGCAGGAAGTCACAACCATGTACTTTATTATCATTATTTGATAATAAATATTCTTCATTTTAGCAACATAAAACTAACACTCTTAAATCATGTTATGTTGTGAAATTTCTTTATGTAAGAGGTGCCATGTTTCTCCAGACAAATCTTGGAAAGATGAAGCATCTTTTCCATTTCTTTCATATTCCTAGACTTCTTCGGAGGTTTTTAATCAGAAGGTATAAACTAACCTAGATGCTCAAAATAATTAGCAGGACTGGCAGAGAGGTCTATTAAGATTGCCTTAACAGAATTCAAAATTGTCTGGGCCAGAAACTAGGTGAGAAAGAGACAGAAACAGGTTCAAAGGGGCAATAAGGAAAGAGTCAAGTTTGAGAGGATACAAGTAAGGGTACATCCAATAGACAGGCTTCCAACCAGAACTGAGTGGACCCAATATTTCCACAGCTCTGCTGTCATCTTATATCTGTAAAAGCCACCAACAAAATGACCTTCTAATGTTGTTCAACAGAAAGTAGCAGTAGGATGTTAAACCTTTCAGTCCCTTAGCTAACACCAGTGGCAGATGTCTGTGGTACTAATCTAAAAGTTTCAACTTGACAACCACAAGGGAAAATACACTGCTACATGAAGGAATTTGTTTTTTCAGCTTGTTTTTTTTAAAAACCTTCTAGAAAACTGAGTGCAGAAAATATTTTAAGAGAATACTTAAAGGCTGCCAATGCAAGCATTCAGTACTTAGGCAAAATTAAAGCTGCCTGAGTAACATGAAGTCACTCTCCCTCAGGTACATGCATTATGACTATCTTTACTTAAAGAAATTGTGTTATTCCCTACCACACCCTCAGCTCAGGACCCCTGCAAGACCCAAGAGTGACCTGCTCTGGGAACCAATCAGAGCCCTATAGTCTAAGGAGACTGCTGTCTGCAATGAACAAAGCAGGGCACCAACATTTGGAAGCTTTGTATTGCAAGGCTTGCTGGAAGAAAGAGGATGCTCCATGGATAGGTAGCTGGAGTCTGTCCTAGAATATCAAAACTCTGCCTGTGCTGAAGAATTCCTTTGTACTGTTAAACACTGGACTTTTCACAGGTAGTCGTTCATTCCATGTTCCATCTTGTCTTGGCATGTGACTTGATAGCATGGGTTTAGTTTCACAGAAACATTGAGCACTCACAGCTGCAACTGGGGGCAATGGATACTGTGCCTTGAATGCATAGGATGTGCTACATACATGGTAAATGTTCAGCAAAATCAGGTCTGAAGAGTCTTAGACTGAGGGCCCAGTTTTACCTTTAATCTCTGTACCTTGGTTCCTCATCTATAAACTGAAGACGTTACCCTGTCACCTAACATGTGCTCTTGTGGAAGCGAACCTTTGGAAAGAACACTACTATAGAAAAACCCACTGGAAACAATGATTTTACCAATAAGTGAGCGAGCAATGAATGAGGCTTGAGACTATTTACTGAATGAGGCAAAAAGAACATGAGCAGGTATTATTAAATGAGCACGTTCCTTTTCTTGAACTGAATGAAGTAGTGATCCTGTGGGAGAAAACAACAGTGTGTGAACTTGTCATTGAAGACTATATTGCAATATGCACACACTTGGTTGCAAAAGAAACTTAAATTCCAGCATTGCCTCAATTTTTTAATACCATATGGCAATGAGACAGTTACTAAATACTTTGAAATTTACCCAACATTGAGGAAATAAAACTGAAATGTTATCCATATACTCAAATGGACAGCAGGAGAGTAGCCAGGAAAAAATCCCAGTAGATGTGAGAGAGATTTCCTCTTTGTCAGTTTCTCCAGCCTAAAGCAGATAATTTTTGGTGCATTGAGTTCTGTTGGGTTGGACACATCCGCGAATGTGTTTTCTGCTTATAGTCCCCTCTGATGACTTATTGCAGTAATATCTAACTGCTTTTCAGGCATTCAGTAACTGAATTCTCTTTTTTTCAATTTTGTTTGGTTCCAGAGAGTTTTCATTGAAAGCCAACTGCTGGACTTTTCCTCATTGTTTCTAATTTGCTTCCTGCCGGTAGCTTAGCTGTTTTGCAGTCTCAGCATATCACTGACAAAAAGCTATTCTTGTGAGAAATGGGGCCAGTTACTATCATCATATAAAAAGTCTCATTCGTAAAAATTATTTCAAGTTGTGCTTTGAGGGAAGATGCTGACAGCAATGGGCAACAAGCCTGAAACAGGGGAATTGGTACAGTTCTGCTCTGCAGGGATATTCTATAGAAACTGGCCTTGGAGTCACGATAGCAAGGACAAACAAAATATGGCAGTAATTTTCAACTAGGGTGCTGCAGTACGATGGGATGCCTTGAGATTCTAGGGAGCTGCTGGGTGCCATGCAGTGTTAGCACTATTAGGTGTGCAAACATAATTTGTGGCAAATGCAGAGGTTTCAAAAAGGAATCTGTACTGTCAAAAGTATTCTGACCTGTTGTGGTCTTTCTGACTTCTTTTCAACATTCTATTATTCTTCTATTATTTTTGTGTGTGTAGTGAAAGAACAAGTGAAAAACATAAGAGCTGACATTTTCCAAGGGGTGCCTTGAGTCTAAAAAAATTGAGAATCACTGAGCTCAGGGTATGAATACACCAACATTGTGTAGGGTAGCACAGAAGCCACGAACAGCAGCTCTGATTCTACAACTGACTGCATAATAGACCCCTGAAGTCTATGTGAATTCCCACTTGAATTAAGGAGATTATAGATGGTGATCCATGGTCAGCAAGTTGCAAGTTTACAATCATAGACCAAAGAAAAAAAAAGAAATAGCAGAAACAGGAGTAGCAGCAGAAGCAGCGGGAGCAAGAGCAGGAGAAGCAGAAGTTGCATAGCTCTCACTGTGCTTTAGGGGCTAAGAATGGACTTTACCGCCAGCTTCTTGAAGTAGGTCCCTCCAACCAATCATACATATGGCATTAGTGATGTGGGCCTCTGTAACTTACACTTTCCTGATGTGTATACAGGGTTCCCTCACCAACCATGGTTTTCAGTATCCATAGTTTTGCTCCCCCAGCCCTGCCAGAGGTGGCCCCCAGCTGTCAGGGCTATGGACCCAGGTCCACAGCCTCCTGCCCCTGTTCCCCCCTGCTACGGGCTTGAGCAAGGCAGCTCCCCACCACCACCACACACACACTTCCGTGGGGCAGAGGGGATCTGCATCCCCAGATCTGTACATGAGTCAGGCACAGGTTATGGGTGGGGGCTCCCACCCTGCTTCGCTCCTCTGGGGCCTCCGCCACCCAGCAGGCATGACCTGGGATGGCTGGGAACAGTGGGGCCATGCAGGTATCTTGCCACTACTCATCCCCCACCACTGCCTTGGCAATGTGCCTCCTGTGCCTGCCGCTGCTTTGAGGGGTACAGCCCCATGCCACTGCCTTCACTGCAGCCCTGTGCACAGAAGGTGCGTTGCCAAGGCAGCATAGAGTGAGCAGTGGTGGGTGAGGAGATCCCCATGCAGCTTCTTTGAACCCTGACAGGCTGGGTGGCAGGGGAAGGAAGCAGGGCAACAGGGAACAACAGGCTCACACTGAGAAACTGCTTGCCACTGTTCCCTGCCGCCCTGCTTCCCTCCCTGTCTTGGCGATGCGCCTCCTATACATGAGCCTGCAGTGAGTGCAGCAGTGCGGGGCTGTGCCCCTCAAAGCAGCAGCAAGTACAGGAAGCACGTTGCCAGGGCAGCAGGGGGGCGAGCAGCAGTCAGATCCTTGCATGGCTTCACTTCCCCCAGTCACACTGGGTCGTGCCCTCTGGGGCCACCGCCACCTGACCAAGTGAAGCCGGGTGGGAGCCCGCACCCACAACCTGAGCCTGCCCCATATACAGATCTTGGGGGCACAGGTCTCTCCCCTGCCTCAGGAGTGCACATGGTGGTGGGGAGCTGGCCATCCCCCAGACAAGCCACCTGTGGCCCTGTCCTGCTCCCTGCTGGGACCCTGCAGCCACCCATTGCTGCCCCAAGCACTGCCCAGCTCCCTTCCTACAGGGGCCACAATCCCCGCTCCCCACAATTTACCTGCTGGAGCTGCTCTGCAGGCTGCCTGGGGCCACGTGCATGTACTGTACATTCACATGGCACCCCTTTTCTCATGCCTTCCTTTCACTCCCTCCTAGCTCCCTGCAGGCTGGAATTCATATTCAAGTCCCTAACCCCATTTTACCCATAAGCCTTTCATCTTACCCACCATGGTTTTGCCAACCACAGGAACTTTCACGAACCTAACCCCCATGGTTGGTGAGGGAAACCTGTAATGGATTTGCTGGGGGGAAAGGGGGAAAGGAGGAGGACTAAATTTAACACCTCACACCAATAAAAATCTGAACCAGAAAGCCTTTCTTTCATCTCTTTAAATTTAGGAGAGAATATAGAGGAGTGAAATAAATTGCTGGTACCTCTTAAATATCTTTCAATGCTCTGTTTCTTCTTCTCCTCCAAATCCCTTTAGGGAATTAAGTCTATAGGTTATTTCCTGTGTATTTTCTCTAGGCTGATAAAGGGGAAACCATGAAGGTAAACTAGGTGGTTGCCTAGCGTGCCAAAATTTGGGGGACAACAAAATTATATGCAGAACAAAACAAGTACATCATTCTAAATAACAGCCCTAGCGGCTATGGCTCCACCTTGGTCTAAGACCTTTGGTTTGGTAAGGGGAGAAAGACCTCTGAAAAGATCTCAGAGGAAAGATCACTAAAATTGACCATCATCACAGCTAGAACCCCTGGTTACTTCCACACAGCTACATCAAGGGATTGGGCGTGGCTCTAAGTGCACTTCACGGCTCTCTCGTGCTCCCCTTGAGACTCTCAAGTGGACTTATGACAAGAGCATACTGCTGGCAATGTCATCCTAAAAGATGAACCTCTACTCCTATACCATCTTACAGGTCATGACACTGATTTCTTACACCTTCCTTCTCCCTTCCAACCACCCTTCTCCTTTCTACCAATTGTGCCTGCAATTCAGCAAACAAGCTTCAAAGCAGGAATTTCTTAGTTCAGTTTTGTAGATCTCATCTAATTTATGATGTAGAACTGATGTACAAATGTAGTTATTAATGTAGGTACACCCGAGTGATCATGTTTAATATTCTCAATTTTATAATGTTTATAAATGATCGGAATACGATTGCTGAAACAGGAAACGATTAATGAAGAAAATTAACATGGGATCAAGCGAGAACAAGAATACTGGCAGCAAATACTGGAGCAACTGATGGCTTCGGTGGGCAAGAGTTCTCGGTGGACAAAACGTGGCATTCCATGGGACAAACAAAAAATTATACAGTGCTGGTAATGGAAACTTCTTAAAATGTATTGTATACCTGGCTTTGTTTGATATAGTCATGAAGGAGCATCTGCGTAAAATAAGTGACTGTGAAACACATGTTCGTTATCTTGGGAAAAGGTTGCAGAATGAACTGATTCAACTCCTAGCAAATACTATTAAAGAGAAAAATCTTAGAAGCTGCCCATTCTGCAAAATACTTCTCAATAATTCTGGACTGTACACAAGATACGAGTCATGTTGAGCAGATGACAGTGATAATTCGCTTTGTAGATGTGGCAAAATCTGCAGATGTGGATAATGCCGAAGTGATCATACAGGAACATTTTGAGGGGTTTGTATTGCTGAAGGAGATGACTGGTGCTTTTATGACTGAAAGCATTCTAACAAGAGCTTGAAAGAATATCATTATCTGTTGAGGGCTTATGTAGCCAAGGCTATGACAATGGAACTAATATGAAGGGTAAAGACAATGGTGTACAAAGGAGAATAATAGAAATTAATCCTTAGGCTTTTTGTGTTCCTTGCAGTACACATACTCTGAATCTGGTTGTCAATGATGCTGCCAGATGTTGTTTGGAGGCAAGTAATTTCTTTGACCTAGTGCAATGCATTTGGGTGTTTCTCAGGTTCAACATACTGTTGGGAAGTTCTTAGTTGCCATGTGCCTTCTCTAACTGTGAAACTATTGAGTGAAACAAGATCCGAGATTCAAATTGATGGCTTGAAGCCTCTTCACTATGAGCTTGGCAATATCTATGATGCACTAATTGACATTTCTGTTGATACTATTCTCACAGCATTATCTGGCAATATGACACATGCTGATGCAGAAGCTCTTGCAAATGGCCTTTCCATGTTCAAATTTGTGGTTTCACTCATTTTGTGGTATAACGTTCTTTTTGAGATCAACCTTACTAGTAAGCAACTTCAGGCAAAGGACTTTGACATATATTCTACTAACCAACGACTGAAACAAACCAAAAAGTTTCTGGAGGAATGCAGGAGTGATAAATAGTTTGAAAAGACACTGCTAGGTGTTCGTGAGACTTGCTGAAGAGTTAGAGATACCAACAAATTTTGAACCAGAACCAGTACGCATTCGGAGAAAGAAGCAGCAGTTCACATATGAAGCAAAAGATGAGTCAGTTCAGGACCCAAAACAAAAATTCAAAATAAGCTTCTATTTTGCAGTCCTTGACACTGCAATAACAAGTGATTTGAACAGATACAGCAGCTTGATTCAGTGTTTGGTTTCCTCTACGATGTCCACAGTTTGCAAAATAAGACTTCAAAACAGATAATGGAACATTGCTTGAAGCTAGAGTCTGCATGACATCATGGAAATTCTAAAAGATATTGATGCTGCAGATTTGTGCAGTGAACTGCAGGCTATTTCACAACTTCCAAAATGTCTTATACCTCAAGATGTACTGAAGTTTATTTCTAAACAAACTGACAGACAGTTTTCCCAATATCTTCATTGCTTTCCACATTCTCTTGACTCTCTGAGTTTCTGATGCTAGTGGGGAGCATACCTTCTCAAAGCTAAAATGAATCAAGACATACCTTCGTTCTTCTATGCTGCAAGAGAGACTTCTTGGACTGACCACTGTGTCACTAGAACATGAAATAGCTGGAAAACTTTGCCTCAAAGAACTTGTTTATGAATTTGTGAAACTGAAAGCACGAAAAACAAAGTTCTAATTTTTTATGCAAATGTTCATGAGGATTTTCTTTTAACTGTACATGTATAAATTCTATTAGAGCTTTTGCAGTATAACTGTGTTAGGGTGAATGAAAAGTGTGAAACAATCAAAAAAATTGTTTCTATTATTTTATTGTTCATTTTGAATATCAAATAAGTATATGTAAAAGTTCATTCTAGACTGCTTATTTTCCTCTATATTGGAAGTGGTGGGGGCAACGAGGTACACAGTTCGCCTAGGGTGCCCTTGGACCAGCCCTGCATGCAGGGGACCCCTGTAATGAGCTAGTTTCTTACACACAATTGTTTGATTTTCCCCACATACAAAGTAGCAAGATTCATATATGTAATGGCCACATAACTATACCAGACATCCTTTCCCTCTGAGAAAATTTTCTGCTCCTGACCTATTTACCTACTCACTTCCAAAGTCCTCAATCCTTTTATGATTTTTATTTCAAAGGCACTGGAGTCTGGAAACTCCCACTAAAATTCACAGGATTCACCCACATCTGAAATTAAACGGATTTAATTAATTCTTTTGAGAGAGAGGAGATGACCTATTGAAACAAAAATCAAAATAAAAGATTAAATATTTTTTGTATAGAGCTCAATATCACCTTGAAGACACAGCCCTGTTGCAGATAGTGAAGCTACTGTGTTAACAGCAGAAGCTTTTAGCAACACTGAGCCAGATTCTGTCCCATCTATTAGAACAGTTGCCTCTAAGTGGATCTAGGTGCCTATGTGGATTTGGGTGCCGAAATGAGATTCTCTATTCCATCCTGTTCATGTCTCTTAAAATTCATTAACACATTATCATCTTACCCTTAGGACTGAGTCACAGAAAGCAGGGAGGAAGGGAAAGACCCACCCACCTTTTGCATTTAACTGTTTTTCAGGGATGCAAGCAGGGCAGAAAGGAATCACACTTACATGCCTAAGTCCACTTACACACCTAATAGGTGGAATAGGCACATTGGGAGCCTATACACATGCAGAGAGGCTGCTCCAATGTGCTGTAATTACAATGCATCAGAGCAGACTCAAGTTTCAGCCAAAATAATTTTTAAAAAAGCGTAAAAGTCAATCTTGTTGACAATTTGAAGTGACTTGAAAAATTTACATTTTTGCCCTAATTAAAGTATAGCATAACATCTACTAGTTAAATGAAACATTTTGATTGACAGGAATCAAAATACTTCTCCTTTCTTAAATTTCATTAAGAATTAAGAAATTTTCATTTTTAAGTAAATGTGCAAAGATTTTTTTTAATTATTTTGTTTGGTTCAATCAGTGAATCCCAAACTTAGCAATAACTCTGCTCGTTAGGGCTGTGTGAAATTTTGCCAGCTGTATCATTTTGACACGGTTTCAACTCGTTCTGAGCTCGAAACATCAAAATCAAAATGAAATGAAGGGCTGTGAAACAGCCTGGAAATGAAATGAGGGCAGTTGAAACATTTCAAGAGTTCTGAAACGTTTTGAGTTACAAAACTCAAGCTTGGCTTGCCTGCAGGGAAACAGAAAGTAAGGAAAGGGAGGGGGGATAGGGGGGAAGAGCAGGGAAGGACTGCTCTTACATTGACTGTGTAGCTGGCCAGTGACTGTGATTCTTTCCTGAGGTCCTGTCCAATCCCAGTGCTCTGGGGGAGGAATAGAAAAACAGCATAAAAGGCAGTATTGTTTGAACTGGCCTGCTTTCTGTCTTGGGGTCTAACAGTTACTGAGCTGTCTTCCAACAGCTCAGGAACATTAGACAATGAAGGCTACTACTAGCATTGATTTGAATCATTTCCTACTTGCTAGCCTAGCCTAGCAAGTGGCATTCCAGAATACCTTTTTCTTCCTTCTAGACCCTTTTATTATTATATTCATTGATTTATTCTTTTCAATTTTATAATTATATTGGATATTACACTATAGAATTTAATTTATATAGGAAGGGATATACATTTATGTTTGATTTCTGTACATTTTTACCTTGCAGCATATACTACATACCTTACAGAATTTATATAGGAACACAGATACATTTATATATTTGTATAAAAGACACTATGAAATGAAGCTTGGTGGGAAGGCAGCTGGCAAGCCTTCAGGGAGGGGCGCAAGAGGGGGTAGAGGGAGAGGTAAGTTCCTGCCCCCCCCAACTGAGATGCAGCCTCTTTCCTACAAGTAAGAGGGATGAGGTTTCCCCAAGCTGCAACAAGAGGGGAGCAGTGCTAGTGTCACTTTCTGTGCCTGAGACTGCATCCCCTCCAAGAGCACCAGCCATAACCCCCACCACCACCACGACCATGACAACAAGCAGCAGGACCAGCACCAGCAAGACAGTCTCTTCCACCCCCATTTCACTTCTCATGCTAAGTCTTCCAGTGCCAGAGAAAGAGAGATGGAGCTGAGTGCCATAGCAAGGGAAATTCTGGGGAAGGAGGAGGAATCAGCTGAGTTTATTCTCCACACCCCTTGAGTTTCCCCTAGAACCAGGTCTCCTTCCCCAGAAGGCACTTAAGAGGAGGCTGAGGTAGAGGTTGAGGAGGTAAGTGGCTCAGCTGAGTCTACTCCTCCTCTTGCTATGCCCCTGCCTGCTGAGGAGGGAGGAAGTGCAGCATCCACACATGCACCCACACCCCAGAAGTGAGCAGGTAGTATAGTCTGGAATCAGTTTGAGCTGGCAGATGATCCCACATACACTGTTTGCCTGCACTGCTGAGCCAAGGGAACAAAACATGAGCACGACGGGGATGCTGATGCATCTCTGCAGGCACCACCCCCTTGCCCTTGCTCCTCCTCAGCCTGGCACCGGTGGGAGTCCCCCTCTCACTCCAAAGCCTCTGTCCCCACAAAGCAGAGACAGGCCACCTTGGAACAGTGGGGGAAAGCTGCAGAAAAAGGTGTGGCACGTTGCAAGTGACAGCAAGGTCACCCAGAGCATTGGGGAAATGGTTGCTGTCAATGACCAGTCCTTCTCCTTAGTTGAGTGTCCAGAGTTCAGGCAGCTCATCCTACCAAGTGCCCACATGCACCACCTTCAGCAGGGCAGTGGTGCCTTCCCTGTATGAAGCATGCAGGGAGTACTTGAGGGAGGCGCTGCACAAGGCAGGTCACAGGTGGCCTTGCATTTCACTTCGGACGTCTGGAGCAGCCGGGGTGGAGATCACGCCTACCTTTCTCTCACAGCGCACTGGTGAGACCTTCAAGCCAAGGTGATGGATAAGTTGCACACAGCAATAGATATCCTGGGGACCATGAACAGCTTGGTACAACGGTAGCTTGCTGGGCAGGGTGATCTCACCTGCAGGTTCATGGTCACCAATGAGGCCAATATGGTCAAGGCCATAGTGGGGGAACTTCAGAGCCAAATGGAGAGCTTCCAGGGGATCAATGTTCCTGGTTGGGGCAAGCCGCTGTCACCAGATGTCCAAGCACTGGTGAGGCAGCTGAAGGAGGGCATCAATTAGTGGCTCGATTCTGTATGGTCCAGTATGTGCTGGACCATGTGCTGGCCACCATGTGTGACCTGAAGGTGAAGGGCAGTGTATGCAGCAACCAAAGCCTGAATCAGTGGCCTGGGTGCTGGTGAAGAGAGTCAGGGAGACAAAACGGTGGAAGTGGGGGGACATGGAAGAGGGGGATCCACTATCCCAGACTTGCACACCATCCACCAGACAGTCTCTTCCTCCACCACAGGTGCTGCCAATGAGGGCCAAGGGTATGGCTTCAATGTTGGTGTCCAGAGGCACCAGACCCCACCATAAGGCACATAAGCAGCCACCAAGGCCTGAGTGTTCTCTCACCAAGGATGTGAAACTCTGCTGTGCAACCCCTTGGCCTAAACACTGTTATCGATTTCCTGCTGGGTTAATCAGTGTGTCCTACCAGGGCCTGACCCCTCCCCCCACCTCAGTTCAGTGCTGTGGAAAGAAGGGAGGGCTGTTCTAGCACCCCCTGGCTTCTAGCCTGAGCCACGGCAGTCATGTTCCTGCATTTCTGCTCTGTTTGTCTGGTTACAAAACTGACTTAGCCTAGCCAGGTTAGACTAACCTGCAAAGATTGAATCAATTCAGGCTCAGGCTTTTTGAATGCCTGTCCCTAGTCTCATTGAAAAGAGATTTAGTAAAGAAATGAAGGCAGAAGGTAAGACAGGATGTCACCTTCATGATTAACTGGTTCAGAGAGGCATGTGCTTTCATAGGCAACTCCTACCCCATCATTTGCCATTAACAGACAGTCAGAAGGAAAGATAAGGAACAGGGGGAGATGGATGTTAGTAGGAGGCTGGGTTTATTAGCTATATTGAGATAAACAAGACAGCTAACACCTCGAGAGACACCAAGTAAACAGCTAGGTCAGGTAATGAAATAAGGATCCCTACTCCCTGTTAAAGACATGGATAATGCATTCAACCCTGTGAATAAATTTAAATGTCCTGCAATTTTGTGTTCTAATTGGTCTTTAAAGGTTTTGTTGCTGTTGTTGAAAGATGCCCTCAGGTCAGTGAGGAAGTGCCCAGGGAGGTTAAACGTGTTAATTCATGGGATTCTGTGCATTTCTGAAATTCATTCTCTTATGTAGGGATTGCCCTGTCTGGCCTGTAAGCAGAGGGACACTATGAGCAGGTGATGGCACATATAACATCAGTAGAAAAGCAGCTGAATGAACCCTGGATGATATACAATTCTTATTGTTTGGTGTAGTGATGATGTGATCCGTGTTGATGAGAGGGAACAATTGGCATCTGAGCTTGGTGACTTGGTGAGAAGTGCAGTTACTGGAAAGATGTCATTTGAGGTTGGGAGGTTGACTAAGCCAGGACAAGCTGGTTCCACAGTGTACTTTGAGACAGTCACCATTTTCCAGGAGAGATTTAAGATGATTAAGTGCATCTTAGGTGGGGGTTGTAAGTGGGCAAACAGAGAAATTCCTTGTCCTACTCATAGGGTTGATTGTGTAGCAGGTCAGAGCTGGGTCTCAATTTGGCTCTGTTGATTTGACTGATGTTTGGGGATTGTATCATAAGCATGGAAAACCCTGCTGTAATATCCCCCAGGGTGTAGATCCCTGTCAATAGGAGCAGAGTACAATAAAATGAGGGAAATGAACGTTGTTTTAATAAAAGGCCACATTTCATGGATAAAAGAGGACCCCTTGCACAGGATCGTAAAGTGCCACATACAAAAGTGCTGAGACCTTGACCACAGCTTCTCCAGCACCTCCCCTTACTTGACTTGCCAATCAGGAACATCCATTTTGCAGATATTTGGTGCTTGTGATTCATGATGTCGCATATGTCATTACTATAACAGTACCCAAGAATGCATATAGGTGGATTTACTTTGCCTAAACCTATATTTTTCTTGTGCTACTTAAAGGAAGCATCTCAAAAGCACTTTGTACACATTAAGACTTAGAAACATCTCTATTAATTGGATGCATTTTTTTCTTGTGTTGAAATGGAGACAAAAAATTCAGAGTTACCTACTTCTTGTAAAAACAGGTATCTTGATTGACAGCCTTGAACTCCAAACACAAGATGACAATGATCTGAGAATCTGTGCACAGCTAATTCTGGTTAATGTTAGAAAGCGGTTATAACAATTGGTGCATCATAGATACCTCTAAGTGGATGTGCAATCCACTAAGTCCTAGAACATCTCATCTATTGTACTGAATAGGGCTATGGGGCGGGGAGGGGGGTTCCTAACCTTCTTACCCCACATCCTCACCACCTTCCCCTTGGCACCTTGCACCTTCCCTGCAGCAACTCCAGGACATGTATCTTCTTCTCCTGAAAATCAATGTCAAACAGTCATTTAAACATGTCAGTAACAGAAAAGGAAGTGACATCCCCCCCCCCCAATCACAAAAGGTCATATGCTCTGGTGAGACTTATTAGCCTGGAAAAAAAGACCAGCAGAATGAAAATGAGCCATGGAAAACAAAGTCTTGGCAGCAATGACTGACATGTCTCATGCTGAGGTGACTACAGCAATCATGGGAACAAAGAAGAGAAGGAATAAGAGAATGTAATTGCCCTCCTCTCAACCCAGTATATTTGGACAAAATGGCACTTTTATCCCCAATCTGGTACCATGCTATCATAGGCCTAAAATAAGAGGTTATAGCTTCCTTGTTTTCTTTTAATAAGTTTTTTTACTTACTAAGGAAAATGAACAAACTAAACAACCTATTCAAAAAGGCAAATTGGAAGTTCTCTCCCCTGGCTTTTTGATTATAAATTGTGTATTTGCCTGCCAAATTAGAGAAGGCACTGCCTTCAGGTCTGTAAGAGTATGCAAAATTAGCTATTATACCCAGGGTTGAACCCTAGGAACTTTTGGCATAGACCTCTGGTGTTCAAGCTAAGTTACTAACTGCACTAGATGGCAGCAGAAAAAAAAATATACATAACATATTACAATAGTTTATATGTATTATGTGATGGCTACATATGAATGAGTGGAATTATGAGTTATGACAAAATCAGAAAACCAATGCAGCTGAGTGGCTAAGATTTGAGTCTGACACATAAGAGATCTGATATACAGGCATACCTCGGAGATATTGCGGGTTCAGTTCCAGACCACTGCAATAATGCAAGTCACATGAATTTTTTGGTTTCCTAGTGCATATAAAAGTTATGTTTACACTATACTGTAGTCTATTAAGTGTGCAATAGCATTATGTCTAAAAAAAATGTACATACCTTAATTAAAAAATACTTTATTGCTAAGAAATGGCGCCGATAGACTTGCTCAACGCAGGGTTGCCACAAACCTTCAATTTGTAAAAAACTCAATATCTGCGAAGCGCAATAAAGTGAAGCGCAATAAAATGAGGTATGCCTGTACTGAAGATCTGTGATTCATGCCAGTTGGTGTAAGTTATCCCAGCTACAGTACTTTATGCCTACTGAAGTTTTTATTCCCAAAATGAATAGTCCCCTTCCAAGTATGTAGGGGGCTTTGCTTTGGAACCATGTTTGTGAGGGAGAAAAGTTATGTGGTATCAGTCAGAAGATGACTTGCACTCGAAATTATAGCTTCCTGGTTTCCAGTAAACTGCGTACTTCCTAGGCTGAAAGTCATCATTCCTTTCTTGCCCTTCTCTCTCCAAAAGCCATGTATAGCATCATAGTGCAGGGAATCTGGCTGATTTTATGAAATTGCCTGCAAATGAATGCCACAGCATACTTTAAGTCAATCAATCATCAGTTATCAGGGCTGGTATCATCTCTGTCCAAGACAGCCATTTACCATAAATAACTCAGTCACATGGGGATTACTTAATAACAAATAGGATTGCTGAAAACCCATAGAAATTTGCAAGGAATTGTATCAGATGTTAGTCAGGAGAGGGGAAACTTTGACTGTGGGACCTGCCAAGGGTACAGGAAGCTGACTGCAAGTCACATGCTCCACGATTCCAAAGAGAAACCAGATTTGATGGAGTGCAGGGAAGAATTCTGAGTTGAGAATCCCGTCAACCCAGATCCCACAGAACTCTCAATATTAGTGGAAAAACTAAAGCAAAGAAGCAAACAAGCAAAATTAGATGCTCCTGCATTGTATCTGAACCTCTGTCATACCCTATAGAGCAGGCATCTTCAACTGGTGGCCTCCAGGTCTCATGCAACCCACAAGGGGTTAATGCACAGCCCCTGAATTACTAAGCCAGTGCTCCCCCTAGTGCTCCAGCTCCTGCAAGTCTGGGCTTCCCCTTCTTCCCTTAACTTTTTCTTCCTGCCCCAGAGGGCAGGGCAGCACAGACCATGACAGTGGGGGATCCCACACTGCTGTGCAGTGAAGAACTGAGGTGGGGACCACCCACATGCCCAATGCGTGTATATGGAGGCTGCCTGAATGCATAGTGCATGTAGGGCAGGGAAGTGAGGGGAGAAGCAGCCTGGGGGTGCATGGCTTGCACTAGTACTGGGTACTGCTCTGGCCCCTTAGAAAAATCAGACAGCCCTGATGTGGAGTAAAGTTTTCTTATGTAAGAAGCTCCAAATCAAACCAATTTAGTGCGAGGGCTACATGTCCCTGACAGAATAAAAATTGCATGCCCACAAGGCTGCAGTTGTACAAAATGTGCACTTAACCTAGGAAATCTAGGTGAGCAGGGCCCAGACAGCTGAGCTGCAAAGTCTCATTTTTCAGAAAGATTACTACTAGACTGAAGTGGAGCTTTTTCACTAAGGAAGTGCCTACAGACCCAAAGCCATGGGAAGTGCCTGAACTGCTTTCACACATCAAAATCATTTGAGTAACATAGGAATCTGAAAAATATTGCTGGCAAGTGTGCAGCAAGTTCACCTTTAACACCTGTCAGCTGCAATCAGAGGTCAGTCAGCACTAGAGATGACCAAATGTTTTACTGAACTTCCTTTCCCCATCCAAAAAAAAAAAATGGACTTTTGAAGGAAACAATTTTTCATAGGAAATATTTGTTTTTCCCCCCCGATTTGAAAAAAAAAAACAAAAAAAAAAAATAAAAAACCTCAGATTGTTTAATAAAAACAAAAAACAAAAAAACTAAAGGCTGGATAAGGTTTGGTAGAGCTTTAGAAAAGGACAACAGAAGTCTAACAAAGAAACTGGAGTGAAGGGTTATAGCTGAACAATTTTTATTCATAGGAGGTTCTGAAACAGGGAAAAATGAGTTTTAAAGTTTCAGAAAAAAAATAAATTGAAATTTTTAAACCAGTAAAAACTTGCAGTATCAATAGAATCAAAGTTTCTGGCACAAAGCCAGAAGATAAAAGATGCCAAGTTTCAGCCAATTTTGAATTTTAAACTTCATTGCAGAACAGCAAGAAAGATCTTTTACCTACCTGCCTGCCATCTAACATCTCCAGAGAAGAAAAAAATTCTACATGATCTACACATCAAAAAGCTACTCAGCACAGCTCACGATGACATTCTCGTGGACCCAGAAGGACAGCCTTCCATCTTAAGCTCCCCCTTTGCAAAAACAAAAGTTTATTTTCTACCTATCGGGACTTTTTACTATCTTGTACCATCTATATTTTTCCCAGAGCCTGATGAAGGGACTTTGATCCCAAAAGCTTGCACAAGAGGACGATTTTATTGCGATTTCCCCGTTGGTCTAATAAAAGGTATCATTTGGGAACCAAGAGTTCTAGTTTTTTGTACGTCTTCTGAGACGAACTTGGCTACCAAGTACACCCCTGCCACAAAGCCAGGAACAAGATGCAAAACAAAGATGATAAATAATCAATTTAGAGCAGTTAACTGAGATCTGAACAGATGTTCAAAGAGCTAGCAAGAAGCATATTTTCTGTGCCTACAGCTATGCTTTTGCTAAATTTCAAGTTTTTGCTGCAAGCCATAAAGATTCAAGTAAAAAAAAAAAAATAGACATCACAGTTCTTTTCTAGACAGGCAAGGAGTCAGTCTGAAGATTTCTCTTTAAAAAGCCAAAAGATGTTAAACATCTAAGCTACTCCCCTACATCAACAGTAAGCAGGCAACAGCCTCACACTATCACCAGAAACATTTGTACCTTCAAATCTTATTCCAAAAGAGTATGTTCCAACCACTTATTCAACAAGCATCTAAACTAGAAACAAACCTTTGTCTCCAGGACTGAATTCAACATCTTTCACCAAACACCAATTCCAAAGATATCGTTTTTGTTAGCAGTAATAAGTGCGCAAAGAGGTTATGCCCAAAACAACCAGATATGTAGATTGGACCTCCTACTCTAATGCCAATGAAATATTATGGTAAAATTTTAAAAATCTTCATTTATTTTACCTAGCAAGAACGATCCTGCATTAAGTCTAAAAAGTATTGAGGCATATAGGTTCTTTCCAGATAGGTATGCGAGAGAATAGTTATTGCTCCAGCATCTAAAAGCATACTGAATACTCTCAAATACACTAGACACAAAACACGTGTAAAGATTCACTTCCCTCCTGGCCAAAAAATCTCATATCTTCATGACAAATGTATCCTCAGAAATTCTAGAATTTAGGGATGTAGACTTCTCCCTCAGGCAATGTGGGCAATTTACACATTACATTTAACAACACAGCAGACATTCAGAAGCTACATTTTAACCTACCTCTATTTTTTTTTAAAACTAGTTATGACGGCAGAAACTTCCACCACTAACCATCTCATTGCATTATGTGCAGTTACCACAGTGGTAATTGCAGGGAGTTGTTCTGAAGAATGAGCAAGTTTATTTATTGGTATCTGAAATAGCATTTTTTCATACTTTAAACCAGGCAGTCTCCAAATTGGGAAATGAACCTCATCTGGTGGGAAGCAGGAAATGAAGAATAAAATCTGGAAACCAATGAGTGGACTCTCTTGGCCGCTAAAACTGTTTACAAGGAAACTTAGTTTCCAATATATTTTTATGTCATTCCCCACTAGCAATAACATAGGGACTCTAGGGTTCTCCTTTATGTTTTGCCTTGACCTCAATTAGGAGGATTACCAAGTATACAGTGATAGCATTGACAAGAGGCAGATAACAGGCTTAACAGGACTCAGGGAGCAGTGCTCATGTTTAATGTGGAAGCAACAGTCATGAGAACAATAGCTTGATTTTCGTAGGTCCAACAAAGCTTTTACCAATATAGCTGTATCTGCTAGGGGTGTGAAGAGATCAAAAGCCCTTTGCTGGCACAGCTGTGCCAGAAAAGCCATGTGTCACGGGGTGGGCCCACAAGCAGCCGTGAGCTCGCTAGCGCCCCCTTGCCGTGCCAATTAGGGTTGTCTGGCACCCTCTACTCGCCCGCCACGTCTTTGCTGTTGAGGTTCAGAATGGGAGGCTGCCTACTTCCACCTAACGACACCTTGCTGGTATCACCTCTGTTCCAAAGTGGGGGTACTCTCACCCCAGCCTTATGGGCAAATGCATGCCTCCAAACCTCCCCTTTAGCACGCCCCAAGCCTCGCAGCTGTCCCGGGGACGTTGTACGGTCCCTCGCCCCTCTGGGGCCCTCTCTCTCGGGCACCCTGGGCTCTTCGCCCGCCTGGCGCCCCTGGGCCTGGCACGTAGCCACCGCCCTAGCTCCTCTCACCCCTCTTGGGGTCTCTGCCGCGCTCTCTGCGCTTGCAGCCCCTCTTGGGGTCTCTGACCGCGCTCTCCGCGCTGCACCCTCTCTGGGGCCTGTACCACGCTCTCCGCGCTGCACACTTCCCGTGCTTGGGGCTCAGGTGGCCGTAGCCGTGCCTGGCCCCTTGACCCTTTCTTGGGTCATTTGCCCCACTGGGCAAAGTGCTGCCCTTACGGCTGGGGTCCAAACCCCGTACACCACGCCACTCCAGCACAAACAGTTGTGCCTCGCAGGCACTGTGCCCCTACTGGACACCTGGAACCCCCGAACTGTTGAGGAGCCCCGCTGAGGCTTCCTCACTCCCCTACAGCCTCACCCGGTCCTCCGGTGCAAACTGTAACAAACTCAAGCCACCCGGCTGTAACAAACCGCACCGAGTCTCCCTGCTCCGAACATAAACACAAGCCCCACCAAGGCTCTCAAGCCTACCTCTTGTCAGGGTGTTCTCATCCCTAGCATCATCGCAGACAGTCAGTAAGGTAAGGCTACAACCCCCAACTCTGGCCACTCAGCTCAGCCACAGAGCTCCTGCTCCTGCTCCTGCTCCTGCTCCTGCTCCTGCTCCTGCTCCTGCTCCTGCTCCTGCTCCTGCTCCTGCTCCTGCTCCATCCAGAAGGGTACTGCTAGCTAGGCTTTGGCCTAGCTGTTTATAAGGGCCTAGCCCTGCCCCCTCCTGGCCACATGACCTGCCTGGTTGCCCTAGCAACCCCCCATCTGCGTTGCTCCAGGGCACTTCAGCAGCCCTATTCCTCCTGCTAGTAGCAGGCACCCTGGTGCCCTGCTACACCTCTCCCTTTCCCAGGGTGGCATCTCTTTAGGAGCGGGGCGCGGTAGTGCCCCGCGACACCATGGTTGTGGAATCAGTTATGCTTTAGCTTTGTTAATTTGGGGAGGTGATTTACTTATTTGACAGAAAAAACTGTGGCTAGTAATATCTATGCCCTAGAGCAGTGGTTGTGAACCAGGGTATGCATACCCCTAGGGGGTACTTAAAAGGGTTATAGGGGGTAGACAGAACTCTGCGTGCATGCATGCAGCCACAGCATAACATGTGGACAGCCAGGAGTGCAGCCCAGCCATGTGGAGAGCAACTCAATCCAGTTGGTAAATTTGTGTGGGTGATGCAAAAATTTGCGGTTCGTTTCTTTTGGAGGCTCGCGAATAATAATTCCTCAGGCACACATTATTAGCAACACAAAAGGTATATTTGCAAATAGGGTTGGAGTGAAGACAAAAGACCACTCTGCCCCCGAGGAAACCTCTCAGCCGGCTCTATATACTCTCCCTCCTGGGCACGTGTGCAGAAACAGGAACTCTTACAACTTATTTCCGGTTCATACAAACATATATGTAAATACGTCACTTCATACGTCGCATGTTCATTATAATGAACTACTTAAGTATGCGGGGCGGATAGGCATATATGCATTAGCTAATTATGCACGCTCAGAAAAGCCCCTAGGTCACCAAAAGTTGAAATCCTTCTCTCCAAGGACACAGTCAATTGAATTACAGCTTCTGTAATCTACGTGAGAAAAGCAGAGGGAGGCTGAAGGTATGTGTGATTTAGTATAGGAAAAAGACAGTAAATTAGCCAAGAGGGAAAAGGGAGTGATACTTTAGCACAAAGAATCCTTGGTAGTGTTTTTTTTTTTTTCTTATCAGGTACGAGATACAAACTGTGCAGTTCTAACACTCTATTCATTATGCATTCCTAATAATATTTCTAACATGGGAGAGGGAGAAGGAGTGGGGCTGGGGTAGGGGCTGGCCAGCCAGAGTGGGGAGCAGGACTGAGCCACGCAGGGTGGATACCACCATTATGTGCACCCTGGGAGGGAATGGGGGGTTTGTGCCCCTGGATCTGCATGCAGGCCAGGGTGGGCTGCAGCTGGGGCCAGGACCACGCTGGGCTCTTCCTGGTGGGGGCTGGGCTGGGCTGCACTCAGGTTGGGCGGCGGCACTGGAAGCAGGTTGAAGGGGCTACAGCGAATTCTGGTGGGGCTACAGTCACCCTCTTCCCCGTAACCCCACTCCCATAGGCCCCCATGGTGAGGGAGGATGTGGGGCTGGGCCAAGGCTGAAACAGGGGAAGTACTGCCCAGAAAGGGCAGAGTGTGGGACAGAGCCATGAGAGGTTCATGTGGGGGGTGGCAGCTCCTGCTACTGCATGCACCCCATGAGTGCTTGGAGGGGCATGGACCCCCAGATCTGTGTGCAGGGTGTGGGCAGGCTGGGGCCAGGGCATTCCTGGGCTGTTCCCAGCAGGGGTGTTGGGCCGTGCTGCACTGAGAGTGGGGGTTGGGAGGGTATGGCAAATTTTCGGGTGGCTGCAGCCCCTCCCATAGCCTCCCTCCCAGCACCGCCACCACCTGCCCCAAGTGCCGCCTGACCCAGCTCCTGCCAGGAAGAGCCCAGCACAACCCCAGACCTAGCCTGCCCACACCTTTTGCAGAGATCCAGGGCACATGCCCCCCCTCCCCCATGCCCTCCCAGGGTGCATGCAGCAGTGGGAGCACCCATTTCCACGTGACTCAGTCCTGAACCCTGGCCCAGGTGCAAAGCCCCTGCCCCATCCCCACTCCCTCCCCCACTGCTGAGGCCTTGGTCTCCACCCCCCGCAAAAAGAAGAAAAAAAATATAAAAGGGGTACTTGACCTCAAACTGAGACAAAAGGGGAACACTTGTTTAAAAAAAGGTTGAAAACCCCTGCTCTAGAGCTCTGATAGCATAGCTATAGAAGCTAAGACTTTACTATAAATGGATCTTTACACTGGGATACTACTGCTGCTAAATAAAAGCTCTTCGATCTGAAGACATTAATTCTTGGACACTGGTCCAGTTTCCAAACCAAGTCATAGAGGATGCTCTAAGCTACTGTATGCATCTCAAATAAAAGCCAGTAAGTCTAAATACTGAAATAAATTTGAGCTCTACTAAACAGAAATGAACTGCTCAGCTACATACAATTAAGTAACCAAAGGCCTGATCTATATGGGTTCCACAAGTGCCGCAAGAGGACCCGAGGAAAATTTAGGTACCTAAGCCACGGCCTGCGTCACAAGGTGGGGCCGCAAGAGTGGGCTGGAGCTGGCCGTGTGGGGCGTGGGGGCCTCAGCAACCTGCGCATGTGCATGCATGTGTATTTATGTATATGCATGTAGATGTACTTGGGTATATATGTTGTTGTGTATACATGTGTTACGTTTATGTGCACATGAAAAAGCAAGTGTATGGGGAAGGGGAAATCAAGGAGAGCAGCAGGAAAAAAAAAATGAACTTGCAAAAAGCAGACTTTAAACTCAGGAAATTGGAAAGATCATCCCACAGATTAAGGAGTGCAGAGGAACTGGCAGTTACTGAAAGAGACTATATTAAGAGGTACAATAGCAACCTAGCTCTATGTGAAAGTAAATCAGGAAGCATAGCAAGAGACTGTTAGGGCTGCATCACAAGCTCTTCAATGACCTAAAAATTTAAAAAGGAATTGACGTGGAAACATAAAAGTATGAAGGATAAAAACCTGAAATGCCAAGGCACCAAACAAATTCCAAGTAGCAAAGAACATAACAGGCAGCAACAAGAGGGGAGTGTACATTAGAACAGGAAGATACCAAAATATGTGCTAAAAAGGAAAGGAGAGAGAACAACAGATGATGCAGAGAAGTCTGTAGTATTCTATGCCTTTTTTATTTCAGTCCTAACTTAAAAACTTAAGTTGTTAAATCAATTTTAGTATCTGGTCACAAGGAGATGAAAATGTAGGCCAAAGTACAAAAAAGAACAGGTTAAAGAGGTAAAAGGTTAAAGAGTATTTAGAGAAGACGCATGTTTAAGTCAGCAAGGCCAAATGAAATTCAGGGTAGAGTACATCAGCCACTCCCTTAAGAAAAATCACTGAACCCTTAGCAATAACTTTTGCAATATTTCTTCTAAGCCATTTAACAGAAATTAGCCATGAGGCCATTAATGCACGCAGACTGAATTAGATAGATAGTATACTACTAACTTGAACCTAAGTGTACTTTGATGGGTATACATTGTAGCCAGCTCCTAGGTGCTCAGCTCCCACCTAAGCCCCCACTATGATTCAATGTGCTCAGGGGTGTGGGGAGTGCTTATGCATTTTTGCTCAAGTTCACAGAAAGTCCCACGCCTTTATGTGCTTACAAAGCACTCCCAATCACACTAGCAACATTAAATTCAGCACAGATCTGAACCCACAATCACTCTAATGCAACCTGCCCTGCCCCTCCCCACACGTGTTCTGCATTTTAAATGATTTTCAATGCAAGTTGCACAAACAGTTATTGGAGCAGAAAACTTACAAAGAAGCACCCCTACCAACTGATACAAGACATGTTCCATCTTACTTGCTCTTTTTCTCTGACCCCATGACTTCACTCTCTTTCTATCCAGTGTTCCAGCATGAACAGAAGTGGGAAGGGATCCTCCATATAGCTTTCTTTCTATAACTTGGTCATTAAGACATTTTCCTGGGAAGCAAGGGATGCAGGTTGGAATCTCCTCAGGCCATAAAAGGCCTAAAATCCCAGGTCTGCTCAGAGAAGTATTCCTACCATTGCTATGCATGAGGCTTACCACCACCGATCCATTAGATGTTAATTCCCAGAAGGAAGACAATGCATCTAGACTCGGAAGGGGTGGGAGTTGTTTGTCTATAGGTGGGAGTTGTTTGTCTATAGGTGTTTCCAAGTTCCCAGAATTATCTTTTGGATGAATTTAAACTCACACCATTCGATGAATGGAAAACCTAAGCAGCCTGTGGATCTTCTCAACTAGTGTGGTTTAGATTGTCCTCCTGAGGCCCTAGTTCTTAAAAGGTGCAGTAATAAATCAATCTAGATCTAGCCCCAAATGCTCAAAGCAGATGTGGTAAAGAATGCCTTGCATTCAAAAGCATGTCTTCACCCCAACCACACAGGTGATCCAATAAAACATATCATCCACCAAAGACCTCCATCAACATTTACCAGGCAAGTATAAAACATGGACTGGAATTTTGGGCATAGGGTCCCACATTTCTAATGAGCTAAAAGCATCCATATACATATAAAAGGTAAAATGGCTTTTAATTTTACTTGAAAACAAAGGAAAATCTGTCTATGAAACA
Source organism: Crocodylus siamensis (assembly GCF_052110815.1). Classification (NCBI taxonomy): domain Eukaryota; kingdom Metazoa; phylum Chordata; order Crocodylia; family Crocodylidae; genus Crocodylus; species Crocodylus siamensis. The sequence goes on along the minus strand of NC_143399.1, from coordinate 95,925,437 downwards.
CCCTAACGTGTTTCTCCTGTACATCAGTCTGGAAACTCTGAAAGCAAAGAAGTTGCTGTCTCTGCTTATCGAGATAGTTCTTACAAATAAGGTGCAATAGTCCGTGCACAAAAAGGTCTCAACGGGGGTTTGTTTTTTTTTTTTCTCCTTTTTTTTTTTTGAGCAGGGGGGAGGGTGTTATATAGGACACTATTCCTCATTCACAGTTTGCCCAGGTATCAGCTGTTAGCTGCCAGTCCCAATGGACCTTTAATGCAAATACAAATGCAAAAAATGCAAATTCTCTCAAGAGAGCAGGAAGAGGTACCATAAACTACAATTTACATTAGCTTCAGCTGAAAATCATAGATTAGCCTCTCTTCACCAAGGATTTACACAAGAATTCTGCCACTAACACTGGGAATATACAATTAGGGGAAGGGCACAGTATCACAACCACATACTCCTTTAAATGCTTCCCAAGTGCTAGTTCAGAATCTGGAGAGAATCTTCCCAAGACATGAACATCAGTGTACACATATCCTTTTTGCCAACTAAACCATGTATTTGCTCCCACACATGGATACAAACTCAAACCTAAATACGTAGTTACTGAATTTTCAAGAGAAATGCACGTGTGTACATTTTTGTGGGCACACCCACTGCGCCTAGCTTTTCAAGTTTGGCCCTGACTGTCCTACCCTTTTTAATTTAAGCCATTTCCACCCACAGACCATTTCCATTCATTATGCCAAGTAAAACTCCAAAAAAGACATGAAAAAGTATTTATCATGATATAGGTTGTTTGGGAACTGAAAGGACATGTTTACTCCATTAGTGCTTTGCCTCAATTAATGTTTAAAAAAAAAAAACCAACTGACAAAGGGAAGAGAAGAGTAAAAGCTATTTTCTTCCGACCAGGCTAATGCCAACTAACTCCAGAGCAATAACTTGTTCAAGAATAATAACCTATTATTTTGTTTATGAAACAGGTATGTAAAAAGTTAATGATAAATAAAGTAAGACCAAAGTAAGCATCTCCTCAATTAAACAAATGCAATTCTGCATGCAGAGTAATAGAGGTGCTCAGCTGAAACTGGAAAAGTGTTGTCCTGCATCACACTACTCTGTTACTGCAGTGGTTTGAAGTGATCTATAAATTAAACTAACCTTGAAATAATTAATTATAGGATGGTCAGTATGCCACCATTTACAGTCTCTTGCTCCCTTTCCAAGCACAACTAAATGAGACAAGAAACAACCAAGTCAAGTTAGCAAGGACATTACCCTTATACGAGTTAGAGCTAGTATCAGCTCTAGAGGCAGTCCACAGAGAAAAACTTGCATGTTTTAAATGAAGGACAGCTGGAAAGGATGGGCCCCTGCAGGGACTGCAGGTTCAGAATAAAAGAGCTAAGAATACAGTTCTCAGTGTTGGGGGAGAGAAAGGCCAGGATTGGGGTTTAGAAGTACTCATGCACAGTAGGTTTTATAAACAGAAAAAAAGCTTTACAGTTTGAAGCCAGTTTGACTTTTTTTTACTTTAATGTGCTCCAAAATCCTTCACCATCCTGCAATATTAATATTAGCTTTCTGTTTGGCTGTTTCCTGTAGGCATTTTTTAAATTGACATTTTAATTTGAATTTTCTTATAAGAGCACTTCTATATAATAGCCAAGGTTGTGCATATCAAAGGATCTCTGTTAGGGTGATCTCTATGTGTAAGACTGAACAAACTAATCCGACATCGGGTGCAGAAAGACATAAAGGCCTGCAACAGAACACTTCAACCTTCCTGAGTACTCCATCTCTGACCTCAGGATTGCTGTCCTCAGGCAAAAACCCCCAAACAAACAACAAATTAGAACCAGTTTGAATGGGAAATTGCAGAACAAGAGATCATCTACTAACTGTACTACGTTAAGTCTGGTTTAAATCAGGACTAAACAAGATTCTTATCTCATGACATGAATTAGCTTTTGTGACCTTTGCTGCTTAGGTCTACTGCTGGTTTGCATCTCTCTCCAAGCACTGCTCCCTTCCCATCTACCTCCCTCTCCACCTCCCCTCCGCTTGCCTTTTGTATTCTAACATCTCTGTCCTTATGCACCGCTTTTTAAACATCCTTTCAGGGCATCTGGTGAAGTAAACTTGGGTTCATGAAAGCTTGTGTTGTCCCCACATTTTATTAAGTCTGTAATGGTTCATACATACCCTGCCCACTGAAGGACATATTGCCTAGAAATCTGAAAAAAAGATGGTAAGAGGTGTTTTAGAAGGTTCTTTACTCTAGCTTCTTCTGTCACTCTCAACTGTGTGGTGAAAGAATAACAGCTACCTGCTCACATTTGTCTAAAAACAGACAACCTGGCTTGGGTCTTATCTTACTGCAAACCCCAGACTTTATAGAGCACACGCCCATCATCTCTCGTTAAGTACCTGTGAATTATTCATATTAACATTCTGCTTTGGAACAATCATGGTTAATTCACTGGGGCTGGACCCAATGATCTGCAACTTCCAGCCCTTAATATCCATGCAACTATGAAACTTAATTGTCATTTAGGCCAGGTGTGCAAGCTGTTGGGGCTTGCCTGTTTATGTAAGTGGTAACCATACTAAAAAGGTCTTAAAAAGGTCTTTTTCTGATCCTGGAAATTCAGTCCACCTGTATAAGTATAGTACAGTAGGTACCGTGAGACAACTATTGTCATCTTAATTTTGAGCAGACATATCAATATTATGTTATTTTTGTAGGAAGTTCTTTACTAAAAAACAAAAGGTGAGACTGCAGCTCCTGTTGACACATCCAAGCTTTGAACTAATTGATAGCAGTGTATAACAAGGGCATAGGTGTAGCAAAACGTAGGTTTTGTAGCCTACTTTGAACCCCATACTGCCATGGCTAAATTTGCCTATACACGTGTAGTGAGGCTACTCCAATATGTTTTAATTACAGACTCAAATTGAGTCTGCTGGAGCATGGTAATTACATCTCGTGTATCAGTGTCCCCATGCTGAAAAATGGCAGGAGGGGTGCTTTAACTAAAGCTCATCAAACAAGCTTTAATTGAAGCGCCCCTACTGCCATTTTTCAGCATGGGGACATTGATAAACGTGACATTCTGGGTGCCATTCTCATGAAAGCACTCCTCCCCTCTTCTTCCCCCCCCCCCCCACACACACTCCCAAAGCATATGTATAAAACACCTTCCATACCCACACCAGCCAGTTTAAGCCTAGCTCAGGTATATCTATGTAAGCCGGAGACATAACCTTTGACTGCAGTGTAGACGTACCCTCTGATTAGTCATCAACTGTTCTCACTAACTTACTACACAACTTTCAAGATTTTATATTTTTCCTTAAATCCATTTCAAGTTTTCAAATAGACTGCCTGAAAAATTAGATGCCAACCAAGAGCAAGAGATCCTAGATGTTGTTTCCTTCCCATTGCTTTAAGTGAAAAAAAAAAAGAAAGCTAGCAACACTATAGTTACTAGCCAAGCTACCTTAACTCTCCATCTGGAACAAAAGCTTAAATAACACAGAAGAGGTTAAAATGTTCCCACAAACCATATCTATACAACAAGAATGAATTTATTTGTTTTTCAAATATCCAAGTCTTGTAAAATGTGGTCATTGGAGTCTACTAAATGCACAGTGCCCTAACACTGTGAACCACGTGCTGAAGAGCTCTTTCCACATCACCAGGACCTGGAACAGCTGCAGAAGTGGTTTAAACATTTTAAAGATAGTTCAAAGACTAAATACAGGTCCCCTTTCCTGCACCAGCATATTAAAACTGTCAAATATGAGCATGAATGTGGAACAATGGTTTGCACACAACAGTTTCACAGAGATTTACTACATTTGGTATTAGTTTCAGTGCTTGAATAGCTGAGGAGTCAATGGCTCATATTATCCAAAGTATGGTGGAACCAATGATCACTGTGAACAGTTAAGCCAAACAAAGGAGGCAGGTAGTTAATAGGGCTGTGCGAAGCTTCGCTCTCCAATTCAGTTGGGTGGAGATTTGGCCCGATTCGGTGGCCAGATCTCTGAATCTGAACCGAATCAGGAAACCCTTTAATCTCTCCAAATCCAATCAGAACCCTCCAAATTGATTCAGAGAGATTTGATAATTTAGACAGAGACACAGCTTTAAATGTTTTTTTTTGTTTGTTTGTGGGGGGGTTTTTTGTTTTTTGTTTGTTTTTTTTACATGCCTCAAGGTACCAGGCAGCTCATGAACATGGTGGAGGTGGTGGGGCAGATGGAGCATCCTACAGGAGCACAGGGTTGGGGGGGGGGGGGGGGTGGTCCCCAGTACACTCAGTGGTGGACCCAGAAGTGAACCCAGCACACTTCTGGGTCTGCCACGGAGCATGCAGGGGACTCACCCCCTCCCCTCTTCCCCCAGCTCAGCAACTGGTGCCTCCTGGGTCTGGGGGAGGGCACCCGGGGTCACCCCATGGCTGATTGCCGAGCCAGGGGGGCTGGGGCGGTCCCCCATGTGCTCAGCAATGGACCCAGAAGTGGACCAGAAGTACTTCTGGGTCTGCTGCTGAGCACACGGGGGCCCCCCACCCCCACGCTCCTGTGGGATGATCCATCCACCGCACCATCTCAGCATTCACAATCCGCACCTGGTACCGTGAGATACATAGAAACAACAGCATCGAATCTTCAGGTTCGGCCAAACTGAACTGGGATAGTGATCAAAATCAATGAATTGAATCACTTTCCCCTGAACCAGGCCGAATCCAAATCTGAATTAAGTACGGCCCGCTTCGCACACCCCAAGTAATTAAGGTTTAATTCATCTTAGTTTGGCAGTTTCGTTTAAACCACTAGATGGTGTTAACACGTTGTGACCCATCCACAACACTTTTGTGTTGACATGACACGTTTAATAGCAAAGAGTCATCAAACAATATACACATACATATACTACATACAGTGTGTGGCTGAGGAATAGTAAGGTGCCTAGTTGCATCTCTCATTTGTCAGCATGCATTAAAGAGGGAATAAGTCATCTTCTGCTTATTTTGTCATATTAAAGAAATAAAAAATGTGACAGAACAGTAATTCTGTTTTCTAATGCCTTTTTTAAAGGCCCAGTAAGACACTGTTGCAAGACTGCATTCCTGCACACCAGCTGTAATGGTATTTGAGAATACATTTAATCTTGACATTCTCTCGCTCTGCTCTGAAATGGCTGAACTTAAACAGCTTGCAAAGTAAATGTTTCAAAATAATGTTGATTCTTTCTTGCCCATGTCATGAAATGGCTATCTGATTAGTATGGAAACTTCAGAGATCAGATCAAACCACCATTCTATAATGTGTTTTATTATTTTGTAATTACTGCTTCTCAACATGTTTTTCCACCCAAGTTTCAAGTCCTGTTCTTTTATTTCACTGACTTTTTCAGAGTACTAGTGCCTGGCATTGTTCAAGCAGAACAGCACTCTCTCCTGAGTCAATAAATCTCTTCCTCTAGGGTGGGAGCGTTCCCTGCCAGGTACTGACCTATGTACACAACTTCTTTAATGCTCTATGTGAAACTGGAGGTTAATTGCAACTGAAAGTCAGCAAACATTTTGATTCCAAAAACACTGGAAAGGACAGAAAAACAACAAGCTATTTATTAAAACATCCTGTACCAACCAGCTGCCAGAGATGGAAAGGGAACTTGTCAGGTTACTCAAAGTCAGGAGTATCAGGCTTATATCCCCCTAGGCTGGCTCTGGACCCAGCAGCAACGGAAGTGGGACAATCAGCAGTTCAGGGGTTAAGCACAGTTGTTGCCTGTCCCCTTTTCTCCAACATGTACCGCCAACACCCAATGGGATTCCATTGCTAGAAATTCACTAACAGGCCCCACTCCTGCGCACCTCACCTTCATATTCCTGGTCCCTTTTGGGATCCCCACGGACCTGATCCAGTCCATAAGCTATCATTGATACCTTTACTCTAAACCAAATCTTCAAGACAACAAAAAAGAGCTGCCTACAGACTTCCAGGTGCAGCCTACATCTCCAAAACATCAGACTTAAAAGCACTGAATTCTGGAACTTGCAACAGTTGGAAAGAATTAGAATTGTTCATTTGTTCGGCATGAAAGACTGTTAATTTAAGTGCCAAGCAGGTGAATGGGAACCAACTGCATGTGCTGAAATATGATGGTCTCTACCATAAAAAGGTGCCATTCTGTCCAACTCACACAATCAGTATCATATCCTGCAGTAGAAGCACCAGCTCTGTTCACTACTGAAGGTCAAACTAAAATAAACTCAAACACAGCAAGTTTTCAAAATAAGATATGCCAAACTTCAGAAGGAGTCAAAACATCATTTCCTTCTAAACAAGAAATAAGTCACTTAAAGATCAGAAATCACCTAGTCGAAGAGGCATACTGTGATCTGTGCACTGAAGCAAGTGCACTCTGCTTGTTCATGTACATGCGATTTGTTCATCTGGAGGACAGTGTGAAAACTCACAGCACAGGTCAAACTGTTCTTCAAATTTGTCATACTTACAGACCTGGTCAACTAAACAAAATAACCCCCTTGCCCCTCCACCTAAATTATTTCACCCCATTCTAGCCCACACTTTACCTTTGGTAACTCATGCAAACTGTAACTCACTATTGTGAAGTAATTTCCTCTTATTTTAAGCTACCTTCATACACACAATAGACAAGTGAACAAAAAGAGCAATGGGGCGGCGATGCCCCAGACATAGCGGGAGAAGTGACAGCCTGAACAGGCCCCATTCCCAGGGGATGCCAAGTAACAGCTTTTACTGTAGTAAGGTTGACTCTGATTTCTACCTGTCTGACGTTCCAAACAGAATGCTTAGGTATTTCAACCTTGACATATAAATTACTAAATGTAAGTGTTGTGATGATCTGCCAGAATAGATCTTATAAGAAAGGATTATGCAGCATGAAAATAAAAGCACCTGTAAAACCATTACACCATCAGCACCTGTTTGGTTCCTGCACCTCTTTGCATTGACCAGTGGGGAATGGCATTTAGTATTTCAGAGAGAGAACATTTCAAATGAATTATGCTGCCAAACAACAGCTGATATAAATTCAATGGATCTATGCTCAGGGTATATTTGGACCAAGGCCTCTCAGTGATATCACTTCAATTTCCAGATTGAATGCAATTTCTTGAGTAAACCAAAGGAAAAAAAAGTCATCCCTCCCACTTCCTTGATTTCATTCAGTAGATTTTATTTCAATTATCTACCTATCTATCTAGGCAATGACCCTTTTACAGTTCATAGAAAGTGGCATCATTTTCAACAAAATAAAACAAAAAAAAAACTTGTATTATGGCAGGAGGCCATTTTGGATCAAGGCTGGCAGGCACATTGAATGCAGGACAACCAGCAGTAGACAGTGCAGAGGAAGGGACAGAATCAAGGGCAACAACTAACCACAAGTAGGAAGCAGTCTATTTTATGAGGTCTTTGGATATTTTTATCCTCAACTCTGGACAGTAAACACAGATAATGAGACTGAGACTAAACTGTAATTATACAGCATTTTAATGATTTAAGTTGTGGGAGGAGAGTGTGGGAGAGGGAAAAGGAGAAGGGGAAAAACAGAGCCAAACAGTCTTCTCTTCTTGGTTTCTTCAGAAACATCAATCTTCCAAAATTTTGTCTTTTTCCTTGCCTTTTGCTTAGCGTAAGAGAAACATTGATAGTCACTTTTAAAGAAACACAGGTTGGAGCAGCACTTTTAAAGAAACACATTTTAAAGAAACATAGGTAACAGCTGCCAAATATAGATCCTTGCCATACGTGACAAGGGTGTTTTAAAAAAATGCTAGACATACTGAAACTGCTGTTTTAAGAAGTCGTACAGAAGACAGAATCCCCTTCCCCCACACACCTATTTGCTAGGTGAGAAAAATATATGATTGGGGTGGCTCCTGTCTAACCTAACATTGTTTTGCTATCTCAAGCAATAAAATATTCTGAGAATGCTAAGACATGCCTGTCACTGTAGAAATGTCAGCTAATTAAAATACAGAAAAGTGGGTTAGAGTCTATCTATTCAAAATGAAAACTTATCTTCTACCTAATCAAGGTATCTTCTACCTTCAGACATCCAAACTTAGGTTCATCCTCCTTATTTCTCCTGCATCTCCCCCCTTATCATAATCTAACCTTTCAAATTATTTTCATCATTGTTTGTGCTATTGTGTCATTAGAGATAATCTTTGGAAAAATACAGTTCTTACTTTTTTGTTCTGAAAACAATTGCATTTGGACAAGTTCCAGCTTCCTCCAAGTGAGCTGGTTATCTCCTTGCAGAAGGCTTAACAAGAAGACTTTGCCTTTAGCTTTCTTGGGTTTCACCCTCAGGTTAGTGAAGCAGAAAGCTCTGCATCTTTCTTTGTTATGCTTTTCAATGTGATTTCCAAAATGTTGAATGCAGAGAAACAAAGCAGTCCTTTTTGTGACGTTCTAATCCAACATTATTGGATGTGAATATAACATAAATCTCACAGTCCTGAAGTGTGAAGTGATGAGTACTTTGTCACAGGAGAAGCTTATTTGTCTGATGTTGTTCCCAAAAATAAAATATGGAACATCAAAAGTGAATCAGATGGGTAGCTCTCATAGCAAAACGCTATTTGTCATGCCAAGCTATGTTGCAACAACTCTTTTCCTCACAATGCCAAGAATAGTAAAACATGCTGCTGCCTTTGTTATGTTGTTGCGTTCACCTATCTGCTTGTAGATTTGCTAAGCATTGTTTAATTTTTCTGTCAGTTCATTTATTTTCACAGGTACTGGGTTAAATTTAAAGGGTTATCAAGTGCTCACATTGAATAAACTGTCCAAGATGCAGTTTATTCTTATACTCATACATTTACCAGCTTCTTAAAAATTCAGTGCCACAGAAATGCCCTCCCCTCAGCACCATATACCTGAAAGCCCCTGTATTCCCACTCAAAAGAAAAAACACCCCTGTGAACTCTAGCTGGCACTTTGCCCAACTTCAAGGCATCCCAACAAGTAAACTGAGGTTCTCCACTGCCTGTACATGAGAATTGTGAGTATTCATTAAGAAGCTGCAATCAAGCCAATTGAGGGATGACAAAAGCTATTTAGCCAATGCCAGATTGAGATTTCTAGCCTCCCTTATGTAAACCTGGAGGCCTGATAAAGACGTTTCATAGTGAGGCACCAGTACATTTTTTATCAGGTTACATTTCATCCAGACTCACTCAGCCTTGTGGAACTGGAGTGTAAAAGCTGCCAGTCAGTTGGCAAAGTGTTAGTATGTGGCAATTTTATAGCTACCAACTGGACTGTTTCCTAGTGCGTCTAAGCAAAAAATACTAATAGTTAATACCAAGTAAAGAACTCATAAAATGACAAAAACCTAGCTGGAATTATTTAACCCTCTCAAACTATAGTGAATCAGTCGAACTCTTGTTGTTTTAGCATTAATACTAGCTCAAGACAGTAAATTTGATGCAATGTTTTAAAGCTTTATTCTTTCATTTCAATATTAGTAGGTATAAAAAAGGGTTTACTGGAATTGAGATGTATTATTGTACTTCTCTCAAAATCTTGAACCAGGATAACTTCTACATGCACTCATTTCATTATTGGGTTTTTTTTGTTTGTTTGTTTTTAAAGGCAGTCTTTGGAAAACACGGGTTTATTACAATACCCCCACCAAAGTCACCTTCTACGGGTTCTTTTAAACCCAGGAAAATAACTTAAGAGGCTTATGAAACCACAGACTCTACAGAGTTCCCTCAGTCTTCAGTTACATCAACAGAAAAACAGCCATTGGTATCATATGTTATCCACTAAGTAGATTCCCTGGGAGAAATACCAGCCCCAAGTATGCTCTTCTCAGCCAATAAGTACACCACCTTGCTTAACTGAGACATGAGGGAGACTTAGTAAAGACAGGCTGTATTTTCAAAAGAATACAGAAGTTTTACTGAAGCATTTTTCAGGGTTATGAAGTAATCAAGACAAAAATACAGTACAAAAATACATAGAAGTGTTATGAGATGTCAACAATAACATTTATATGCATTTTAGCATGAAAATTTTCCCAGTAATTGACAGTTTTAGAAGGATTTTAATTCTGAGACCCAAATAAGCACTGTCATTGAACTTGGGTAAAACAGCAGCTCTGAGAATGTTAACACTCATTTGACTTCTTTGCACTCCAGAATACTCAAATAATTAAACCATTTAATCCCAGAAAGTACCAAATGAATTCCATTAAGTTTTACATTACCAGGTCTACGAAGTATGACAATGCATTAACAAAGTATGTTAATGGAGTAAGTGAAAATCTGCATGTCACAATGGAAGACTAACTGTGTCCTGGCTTATTTTCACTCTCCCTTAGGATGCCTCCTCCAGACTTCAGGTTTCTTGATTTTGCCTTCCTCTGGGAAAGAATCTACAGTTCTCTCTCAGCCTTGACACTCAGCTACCGTACCCTCCACACACTACAATTATCCAGTGGGTCCAACATGGTTTGGCTCCCTGTCATTCTTCTCTTTGGGAGCTGTGACCAATTTTCTTTATAAAAAAGCATTGTTTAATCTGAACATTATTGACACTGCATATTATAATAGACAGATAGCATCTCTGACAATCTATACACATCTTTCTTGGCCTCTGACGTGTCTTGACATACCATCTCCATTAGTTACCACTTTGCAGAATTGGGACCTTAAATCTAGTTACCTTAGGAACAGTACTGACCTTCCCAGTTTGCAAGGACACCCCACCCTTTACTAGGATTCTCTTATGAACAGTCTAAGTTTATAGTTTGCCTTCTGCAAGACATACGATAGTTGGAGTACACAAGACAATTACTGCAAAAACAGACGATAAACAGATTGAAAACTGAACTCCTTCAGGTCTTTCCCTGACCCAGCTTCCCTACCACTCAGGAACATTCTTCAGCAGTCTCCTTTAAGAAACCACTCCCTAATGTGCCTCGTCAGAGGATTCAGGCATCCCATTAGACATTGTCACTTGGCAGTTGATTATTTGCCAGCCTACTTGGGCATACTGGTTAGCTTGGGCTGGCCACCTCCTTCATTCAATGGGGCTTCCATATTAAAAAACAAAAAACAAAACACCTCACTAATGACATGACATTTAGACAGCCTAGCTGTTGTTGGCTTTCCCCAACTACAAGAATTTTTTAACAGTTCTGGATATTCCAACACAAAATGGAGATGATAAGCACCATTTTACTAACAACATGAAGGTTTCAGTTGGACACAGAAAATATACAGACATCCATTAATGTCAATGCTTCCCTTATCTCTTATCCAAAACTTCTGCCTAATTCCAATAGAGTTAGTCTAAATCAACCTAATTCCAATAGAGTTAGTCTAAAATTGTAGCCATAACAATAGGCGGTAAAAAATTGTTCCACTTTTTTCACAGTGGATGTCTGTTTGCTTTATGGCAGGAGACTGCACACAAACCAGAGCTGCCTGCATTCTCCAGCTGCCCTAGGTGGGTGATTCCAGTGCTTAAGAGAACCAATCCTGCATGCCCCAGGAAATCTCCTTCAGGATTAGGCCCCTGAAACCCTGGGAGTGATTGTTCCAGTTTCTCTGCTTACCAAGGTTCACTCCAGGAATCCTCCAGCGTGCACACTTCCCAGGTGGTGTGCATATCACACTGTTGCATCCTCACTCGAGACAACAGGCAAACAGTGAAACAGAGCAGCTGTGCCAGGACACATCCTGCCACAGTTAATGCCATCCCAAGGACAAAGCTGTTTAAAGTGTCCCCATAGAAGTTCCTGGATAACAAAATATGCTATTAGAAAAAAAAATTGGCAAGATAGAATTAAGCTATAAACTAATTTATTCTTGTTTGTATGCATGTTCGCTACAGTGCATCAAAAAAAAAAAAAAAAAAAAAAAGGACTGTATACGAATTTTGACTCCAAGCCTTCTTCAGTATATCAAATTTTTAAAATTATAATCCAAGAAATTACCCAATGTATTTTGCATTATCCAAACTCTGCATTATCCGTTTTTTGCATTATCCAAAACCTGCTCTCAATTACTTCTGTGTGCAGGAACAGCTGGTAATTTGACAAAATTGAATAAATAATCCAAAAACTTGATCTTGCCAAGAAGTAAAGTGTACTCCATCTAAGGACAGAGCCTCAGACCTGAAAAAAGACTGTGTAAGTGCAATTATCCAAATCATTTAAATGATGTTCTGCCAGTGCACAAAATTATCAGTTCTGAGCTATTAGCAATCCCCAACAATAACTAGTTCCACTAACATTCAATAGTCAGTGGGTGTGTCTACATGTGTAGATTTACTGTGCAGTAACCAAAATTACTGTGCAGCACAGGCACACATCTACATGTGCATGCCCATATTGTGCAGTAGATGTGGTGGCTTATGCTGACTTGAGCATAAATCTGATACCTGCATCATGCAGGAATCAAATGCATGTCCAATTAGTACTACTGTGCAGTAAGGCATCTACATGTGCTTTACTGCGTAGTAACTATGTGTGGACTGATTAACTTCAGTCTGAAGTCAGTCTACACACAGCATTAATGTGCTTTAACACCTGCATGTCTAGACGCTTGCCTATTCCCCCTTGCTGCTCAGTAACTTACTGGTTCTAGCCTCCCTCATGTAAACCTGGAGGCCTGGTAAAGACATTTCATCATGAGGCACCAGTACATTTTTTTTTTTAATCAGGTTATATTTCATCCAGACTCACTCAGCCTTGTGGAACTGGAGTGTAGAAGCTGCCAGTCAGTTGGCAAAGTGTTAGTATGTGGCAATTTTATAGCTACCAACTGGATTGTTTCCTAGTGCATCTAAGCAAAAAATACTAATAGTTAATACCAAGTAAAGAACTCATAAAATGACAAAAGCCTAGCTGGAATTATTTAACCCTCTCAAACTATAGTGAATCAGCCAAACTCTTGTTGTTTTAGCATTAATACTAGCTCAAGACGGTAGATTTGTCATGCCAAGCTATGTTGCAACTCTTTTCTTCACAATGCCAAAAATAGTAAAACTTTCTGCTGCCTTTGTTATATTATTGTGTTCACCTATCTGCTTGTAGATTTGCTAAGCATTGTTTAATTTTTCTGTGAGTTCATTTATGTCTAGACTCTTGCCTATTCCCCCTTGCTGCGCAGTAACTTACTGGTTCATCAATCCCTATTGCCATTTGTCCAGGTAGATTGAAAAAAAAGGAACAAGTCCACTTTCGCCTCTCTCACACCACAGCCCAAAGGCACCCTTTAAAAGCCTACCATATGTAGCCCGAGTACATCCAGCAAGTGGAAGGGATGGGGTGGTCGGGTAAAAGTGCTATGAGAGGGGCCTGCCACCTGGGAGCAGTTCTCTCTCTTTTCTATAGAGCCAGGCCAAGAGAAAGTGCTTAACTATATACAAAGTTATTGCTACACAAAATAAATATGAATAAGAGACATTAAATATTTACAATAGAATTAGTATGGGACACCATATACAATAACTTGCAAATCAACACATTGCACCACTTGGCGGGACTATAAAACATAATCATACAGGTGGTTCACATCGTAGGCAATAATTAACCCACCTGCACAGAATGAACATTAACACTCTGGAATAGGTCAGCCAAGGCATCAACACAATAAACACCTATAAGCATCAACTTAGATAAGCCCAGGTAACTTGAGGTAGCAATGAAATATTTTGATAATAGGCAGTAAACATATATAGGTAATGAAGACAGGTAAACCCATATAAACCTCTTTAAAGAGTACTCACTAATGTATTAACTTCTACAGTAGAAAGCAACATCAATCACAGAATATGGGGTGCACTCAACACCCCACGGGCTGTTCCCTGGAGCCCCTCCCCTTTAGGGCCCTGGGATATGGACATGCCCCCATTCCACAACGGAGGGGGGTGGAGGCTGCAGACCCTTCTCTCCCAAGCCTGCCTCTCCTGCAGGACCCACTTCCCCAGCAACTCATGTTCCTGCTCTGAAGCAGCCAAGGCTCATCCCCTGGTGGCCAGTCCCACAAGAGCCTCTCTCTGGCAATGCCTCCAGCTCCTCTTGATGGCCTGATGCCCCGTACTGGGCACGCAGGGTGCTCCTACAGGAACTGAGCCCTTACTGGCTCCAGTTCCATGGCCTCACACTGGGTGAGGAAGGGTCCTTCCCTTTCCCAGGCCCTGCTCTGGGCACCGAATCTTTTAGTTTAATGTGGAGCCATGCTGTGGGGCTTTGGTTATTCAGCCTAGAACCAGGGCTAACTTGAGCAACCTCAAGCTGCTCCCAGAGCCAGCTCTCCATGCACCGAGCCACACATCACCTACCCAGCCACTTGCCAGATTCACAGGCTCAAGCCGCCTTGAATGGCTTCTAGAGCCTGAGCACCATGCACCAATCCGCGCACTGTTGAGCCTCTGAGGATCCAGAGGATGGTCGCCTCTGGAGCTCCTCTCTCCTTGCTGTGTCTCTCCTCTAGCGTGCTGAGCATGCTCTACTTTTATCCATGCTGCAGACCACAGTCTGGTCGGGGAGCTCCTTTCTCTCTCCTGTCAGGAAACAGGCAGTGCCCACTTTCCCCCAGCTTGTTTCTGATTGGTGGATTGACTCCACCAATTGGAATTGGGGCTTCTCAAGCCCCTGGGCATGTTGGAGCTCCATCAGGTAAGTCTGTCAGATATATATCACAGATACAGAGCAGGAGAGATAAGAATGCCTCCCTTGGGCACAGTAACAGTGGGGAATTTGCTATATATTCCAGCATGTTCAGTTGATCCTAGGAAGACCACCATACCCTATAATATGCAGGAAGAGAAAAACCCAGATGGCCCTTGTCCTTCTGAGACAATGGAGAGAAAAAAAAAAATCTTTCCTAATTGCCTAGATTAGTTTGACCCTATGCATGAGCAGGACTCAGGAGCTGTACATATTAAAGCTTACTAATGTCTCCCTGTTGTAATCGCGCTGGTGCATGAGGCAACAAGATGGCGGGAGTCCCCGCCCTCCATGCCATGGGACCAGGGAGGGGAAAGTAAAAGCGTGCGCTTTTTTGGGGGGGGGGGGGAAAATCAGCAGGTGATAGGGCAACTTACCGCTCATCATCACATGCGTCACCTAAGTAATAAAAGGGAGCGCCTAGCCACACCGGAGCGAAGTCGTTCGTTACCCACTCTGTTGTTACAAGGATCATCTAGCCTCCACCTCCCGTCCACGCCTAGCAACCGCCGGACGCTGTTTGTACTTACTGTGACATGTCAGCACGTTTATTCTCCTCGCTTGCTTCTATCTTCTCTCACCCGTGGCTGCAGCCATAAGTAATTAAAAACCCTTTGATTTTTTCTCATCACCCCACCTACTCCTTGTCAATTGGTTAATCACAACAACGTGCAAGCTGAACTTGCATGACCCTACCGCCCGCTAAAAGTCCCGAAGCTTTATCTCTGGTCCTCACGCACAGCTGTAGCAGCGTGACAACTAATACCATGAGAAGCACCAGAACACACTGGAAAAAACTCAGCAGCCCAGTAACATGTTTATAGGGGAGGGGAAAAAAAAAAAAAAAAAAAAAAGAGTCTTCCTGGCCCTTGTAGTCAATCAGCAAAAATCCTGAATAAGATTTCACACTACCTCATTCACAGAGATAGTTTCCTTTCAACTGCATCAAATACTCAAATGTTTCATAAGCTCTTATTACTGTCTCAAGAGTATCCAATCCTCTTCCTTCTGTAAAGATATCAATCTCAGTGTCATACCAGGTCATGGGCAGCCAGGTCTGAGGGTCACCCGGGGTGAAGAGAAGTAACCAAGACCCAGTGGAAGTGTGCAAAAAACAGGGGAGCCAAGAAGCCAGAAGCCAAAAGATCTATCTTGAAAACCAAGTCAGATATTCAAAGAATGGAGCAGAGCATGGAGTCAAGAGGCCAGCTAGGTTAGGTATGCCAGAGGGCCAGGCCAAACTCAGGGTTTGTGGGAAAGCCAGGTTGTGTAGCCAAAGAATCCATCAAAAATTTATTCCATAAAACTAGAATTTTTTTTTCTAGTTTCCAGTCTAAATTGGTTTGTGACTAGTGAAGTGAATTTAGTCAGGCTTTGGCCTCTCTGACTAGAAAAAAAAACAGACAGACACCAGAAGTGTTAATACTGCTACAGTTATATGTTTTGAGATTTAAAAAAAAAAATTCCTGCATTATTACTCTGTGCACAGATGTCCAGTTAAGTAAGTTTGTTTTAGTTTCTTCAAGGTCGTATTTTTTTTCTCTTTATCAGTGTTAAGTATAAAAATGCTTAGAAACTGAGGGAGGGGGAGGATTCCTTTGAACAGACACGTGAGTGATTCCCTTGCTGTATGGAATTCTCCCTGTGATCACAGTATAGCCCTCAATAAAGAAAAGCTGGCTCTGTCAGTTCTGATTCAGCCACAACGCAAAGTTTGATTTCTTCCACACTAGTTTGTAGACATTTGATTTTGTGCCAGTATTGTTCTTTAGCTTAAATAGCTCTTCTCTGTGCTTGATATTCAGCTTGTGAATATCCATACAAAAAAGAATTAGATCTCCTCTCAATTTTCATTTTGCTGAGATAAACAAGCCAACTTTTTAATCTCTTCTGAATGGATAATTCTCCATTCCCCTAAATATAATAGTTGCATGTTTATAAATATTCCATGTTTACCTACTCCAGTTTAAAGAGTCCTCTTTTGTAATGTAGGTGACCAGAACCACCCATCATTTCCTATATGGGAGCTCACTAATGCATCATACAGTGGCATTCATCCTCTTAACCAAAGATACCCTAATCTAATATGCCCTTAGAATTGTGTTAGCTGGTTTTACAGGTTCATCAAAGTCAGGTCATGGTCACCCTGTAGTCAATCAGTTCTTCTATATGCCTCTATTTCTCTGTTGTCTCCCTTTCAGATTATTCTTTATTCACTTTTCATACCCATCATCTGCAGCTGAATTGGTAATTATCCATGAGGCATCCTGCCAAATACTTCACTTAAATCTAGACAGATAAGAGCAATGCAATAAACAACTAATCAGATCAATTATTATATCGAAGGATTAGGTCTTCTGACATTGTATTTCTAAGAAAACCACATCGCACTTTGACGTGCATCTTCATCAATGATGTGGACACTGGTGTCAGAAGCAGACTGGCCAAGTTCGCCAACAACAGCAAACTCTGGGGTAAAAATCACCCACACCCGAGGATAGGAGGGTGATCCAGGCAGATCTGGACAGACTCATGAAATGGGCAGACTAGAACCTGATGGTGTTCAACACTGAAAAATACAAGGTTCTCCACCTTGGGAGGAAAAACTTGCAGCATGCTTATAGGCTCGGTAGTGCTACATTGGTTAGCACTACAGATGTAAGGGACTTGGGGGTCATGGTTGACCACAAGATGAACATGAGCCTTCAGTGTGATGCTGCAGCTAGTAAAGTGAGCAAAACACTGGCTTGCACCCATAAATGCTTCTCAAGCACATCTGCCCCAATCCACCAGTGGGGAAGCTAGCTCCTAGCTGTCCCACTGGCAGACTGCGGGAGGGGGCTGGGAGCTGCCCCTCCCCTGCAGCTCTTTTCAAGCCCCACACCCATGATTAGGCACCCAGGGTCAAGAGCTCCCTGCTGCCAGGGTGCTTCCATCAGTCCCTGACCAAGCACCCAGGGGGAGCCTGGAGCTCCACCCAGTGGCAGCAAGGGTCTGCTGCAGGGAACTGGGTGCAAGTTTGCTCCTTATTCCCGCAGCTGGAGTACTGCATCCAGTTTTGGGCTCTGTAATTCAAAGAGGATGTGGAGAAGCTTGAGAGGGTGCAGAGGAGAGCCACGCTCATGATCAGAGGTCAGGAAAACAGACCTTATGATGACAGGCTGAGAGCAATGGGGCTCTTTAGCCTGGCAAAGCACAGGCTCAGGGGTGATTTTGTGGCCACCTATAAGTTTATCGGGGTGCTCATCAGGATCTGGGGGAACATCTGTTCAGAGCCTCCCCAAGGGATGACAAGATCAAACGGTCACAAACTCCACTGTGACTGATTCAGGCTGGACATAAGAAAGAACTTCTTCACTGTCCGAGCTCCCAAGGTTTAGAACAGACTACCACCGGCGGTGGTTCAAGCACCCACTTTGAACGCCTTCAAGAGACATTTGGATGCTCATCTTGCTGGGATCCTATGATTCCTGCTGACTTCCTGCCCCTGGGGCAGGGGCCTGGACTCGATGATCCTCCGGGGTCCATTCCAGCCCAAATGTCTATGAAACATTTTCTATTTAATGCTATATGCTAAATTATTCTTTCCTTCAGTATGCTAAAGATCTTGCATAATCAAGTCAAGCCTATAACAACCTACGTCACTATAGTTCTCTTCTTTCAAATATAGACACTACACTTGCCATCCTCTGATTCTAGGAGTCTATGCCAAAATTGACAGATTCATTAGAAGTCCATGAAATGGCAATCAATATTCCATGTGTTGGTATTTTCCATATTTCATAGATGTTATAGATTTCATAGACATTAGAGCTGGAAGTGACCTTATGAGATCATCAGGTCGAGCCCCCTGCCCAAAAGGCAGGAGTCAGCTGGGGTCAGATGACCCCACCAAGATAAGCATCCAAATGTTTCCTGAAGGTATCCAAGGTACATCCTCGCACCACTTCTGGGGAGAGTCTATTCCAGGCTCTGGAGACTTGGACAGCAAAGAATTTTTTTCTAATGTCCAATCTAAAATGATCTTCCAGCAGTTTGTGACGTTGCCTTACCTTGGGGTGCCCTGGTGAATAGATGTTCTCCCAGTTCCTGATGCATACCCCCTATATACTTAAAGACTGCCACTAAGTCCCCCCAGAGCCTTCTCTTCTCCAGGCTGAAGAGAACCATGCCTCTCAGCCTCTCCTCATAAGGCTTGAACTCTTGAATTCTAATCATCCATGTGGCTCTCCTCTAGACTCTCTCAAGCTTCTCCACATCTTTTCTAAGGTGTGGAGCCCAGAATTGGATGCAATACTCCAGCTGTGACTTCACCAAGGCTGAGTAAAGTGGGAGGATGACTTCTTGGGTCTTGCTTGAGATACATCAGTAGATGCAAGCCAGAGTTTTTTTGCTTTGCCAACTGCAGCATCGCATTGGTGGCTCATTTTCATCTCATGGTCAATCATGACCCCCACGTCTCTTTCAGTTGTGGTACTAGTGAGTGTAGCACCACTGAGCCTATAAATATGATGTGAGTTCTTTCTCCTGAGGTGGAGCACCTTGCATTTCTCTGTGTTGAATGGCATCAGGTTTTGATCCACAGACCTTGCGAGCCTGTCCAGGTTGGACTGAATCACCAGTCTATCCTCCAGTGTGACTGGACTTCCCCATAATTTGATGTCATCTGCAAACTTAGCCAGTCCACTTCTGAAACCTGAATCCAGATCATTTATGAATATATTAAAGAGTAATGGTCCAAGTACTGAGCCCTGGGGAACACCACTGATCACCATGTGCCATGCTGACTCAGTTCCATTGACTATCACTGTCTGAGTCCAAACACAGAGCCAGCTCCCCAGCCATTGAACCTTGAGTTGTCAAGGTCACAGTTCCCCAATTTTACCATGAGGACATCATGGGAGACCAAGTTGTCATGGCGCGGGGTCCTACGGGATGGCCATGATCTCCCCAAGACCCCCTTACCGTGCCAAGTTGGCCCAATGGGCACCCTGAATTCTCACCCACCATGTCTTTAATGAAAAATGTATATATATATGGGAGGCTGCCTTTACGCCCTCTTGGTCGCGGTTTGTTGTACACTCTGGCCGCGTGGACTCCCGGACCCCTGGCGGGTCCCACTCCAAGGTAGATGACACAACAGGTGTTTCGGGGCACCCTAGCCTTATGGGCTATGCATGGCTCCAACCACCCTTTTACTATGTCTCAAGCCTCGCAGATGGTACCAACATTGTTCAGTCTGGGCCCTGTTGTAATGTGGCCCCCTTGTCCCGCACTGCACCTCGCTGGCACTCAGGCCCTCCGTGGCCCTGTCCCACACTGCACCTCGCTGGCACTCGGCAAATTGTTGCACCCTCTTGTTGGGGCTTCTTGCTGCCCCCCTCACTGATGCTAGGGTTCCCACATTGCTGTGGGTCCCCTGAGGCCTCCGCCATCCCCTTATAGCCTCACCCAAGCCACCAGTATTAACAGCAAACAAAACACAAGCCCCTGGGCTATAATATAAACTCAAGCCACACAGCTATAACAACATCATTCAAGCCACCCCAAGGGTGCTGCACCTCTCACCAGTCTCAGGAGCTGCTCGTGCAGTCAGGCCTCTCCCCTTTGCTCACTCAGACAGAACTCCTTCCCCCTTGGTTGCTAGCAGGGGACTGCTAGCCTGGCCTGAGCACTGGGGTTTATATGTGCCAGGCCCTGCCCCTTCCAGTCAGCTGACCGCTGGCAAGTCTGGGCCTGTTGCAGAGCTGTCAGGTGCCCCATGACTGAAAGCAGAAACGGCTCAGGAGAGACCCCTAGTGGCGGGAAGGGAGAAGCACAGCTGCCAGTTACCAGGACTGCGCAGGTGCTGGTTTCCCTAGCAACCAGGGAAGCCTATAGCTAGGAAGGGGCAGAGCTTAGCCCTTTTTAAGCCCAGGCAGAAGGCCAAAGAGGGCAGTTCCCCTCTGCCAGCTGAGGGAGGAGGAACTCAGCCAGAACAAAGGGGAGAACTCTGATGGTTGGAACATCCCCTGGTTCCTGCTGGGGGTTGATGTTCTCTCTCTCTCTCAGGGAGAGATTCATATTTTTGACCAGAATGGTCTAGCTTTTACGTTGTAGCGCAGGGGCTTTGTGTTTTCTGTTTTACTGGAGGACCGGGTGAGGCTATATGGGGTTGGAGGAGGCCTCATAGGAGCTCCATGAGAGCATGGGGTCTCCTGGCACCAGAGGGGGCGCAGCTTTATTTGGGGGTGCATTGGCCCAGCCTGGAGCTAAGGGGGGCAGTGAGGAGCCCTGGAGCTAAGGGGGGCAGTGAGAAGCCCCAACTAGGGGGCAGCGAGGCGCCCCACGTTAGGGAGTAGTGAGGAGCCTGAGAGTGAAGAGCCCTGTGTTAGGGGGCGACAAAGAGCCCCAAGAGTGGGGAGGGGCAGCAAGGAGCCCCGAAAGTGAGGAGGGGGGCGAGGAGCCCCAAGAGCAAACGAAGGCCCGAGACCTAAGAACATGGCCCGAGTCGGATCATACCAGCACCATCTGCGAGGCTTGGGCTGCGGTGTAGGAGAGGAAAAGGAGCTGCATACAGCGCCCCCTGTCATCGGGGCGCATAAAAATGGGCAGTCTCCCACTGATTCCAATCATCTATTAATCACAAGTAAGATCAAGGCATGGCAGACGAGTAAGCAGGCGGTTGACCCATTGCAGGAGGGCAGAGCCACACGCGAAGAGGGGCTCTGAGAGTAGGACTCCTGCTACAGGGCCACTAGTTAATTCTGGTTGCCCTGGCAACCAGCAGCTGGGGCTTCTCACTCACTTCTAGGGCTCTTTCCCTAGCAGTTTCCCCTCTTTAAAAGGAGCAGGGCACCTAAGTGCTCTATGACACAAGTCAAAGGCTTTTTTGAAATCTAAATATATGACATCCACCTCTTCTCCCTTGTCCAGGTGATGTGTCACCTGGTCATAGAGGTTGCGAGATCTACCTGCAGTGAAACCATGATGGCTGTCTCTCAGAAAGTTGCTTTCAGTAAGCCTGTTGTTGATAGATTCTTTGATATTTTTTTTTTCCACAATCTTCCCAGGGATCGTGGTCAAACTGATTGGCCTGTAGTTCCTTGGAACTTCCTTCCTTCCTTTTTTGAAAATAGGCACCACATTGGCCCTCTTCCAATCTTTTGAGCCTCCCCCAAGCACCACGAGTTCTCAGATATCCTCGTCATTGGTCGTGCTGTGATGCCAGCCAACTCTTTTAGCACTTTTAGGTGCATCCCATCCAGGCCAGCTGACTTGTGGATGTCCAGCCTCTCAAGGTGTTCCTTCACAAGATCTTTGCCAATTAGAGGTGTGTGATTGCCCTTACCCTGATAATCCTTCATCCTGTCAGGCAGGGTGATCCCTTTGGGCTGGTGGAAAACCAACGCAAAGTAATCATTAAGGAGATTAGCTTTTTCCTGGGTGTCAGTTGTCAGCTGCCCCATTTGGTTCATCAGGGGTCCAATGTTGCCCTTGTTTTTTTTCCTGACTGCCCATGTATCTGAAGAAGGACTTTTTATTGTCTTTGATTCCTGTAGCAAGTTTGAGTTCAATTTCAGCCTTGACGTTTTTGGTCTGCTCCCTACAAGTGTGGGCCAGTGCTAAATAATCCTCCTTAGTGGTATTTCCTGACTTCCAACCCTTATGAGCTTCTCTTTTCAGATTCAGGAGGTTCATGAGTTCCCTATTGAGCCAAGGGGGTCTCCCAGCCCTTTTGCTACCTTTCCTACAGGTCTGAATGGACTTCCATCGTGCTTTTAGAATTGAGTTCTTAAGGAGTGACCACTCATCACGGACTACCCTCCCTGTCAGATCATGATCACTCAGGACCTTGACAACCAAGCTCCTGAGCTTGTGAAAGTCAATTTTCCTAAAGTTGAGGATTTCTGCATTGCTGACTGATTTGCCAGCTTTGCAATGGATAGAGAAAGTGATCAACTCATGAACACAGTCACCTAGATTCCCTTCGATCCTCAGATCACTCACTAGATCATCCCCCTTTGGCCTGAACCAGATCCAGCAGCATCTTACCTCTTACCCATAGACTTCTTGAGTCAAACAGAGCTCATCAATGCCAGGATGGTTGAAGTCGAGAGCATGCAGCTTCTTTCAGTTCCCTAGAAAATTTGTGGTCTAGCTCTTCCTCCTGGTTTGGAGGTCTGTAATAGACTCCTACAGTTATATCCCCTTCACCATGTTCTCCTTGTATTTTAACCCAGAGGGTCTCAAGTCACTCTTCTTGGGTGCCAATCTCTGCTTGTAGGAGAGCTACAAGCTACACCCCCACCCTCACATACAGAGCTACACCCCCACCCTTTCTTGCAACATGAACCTTCCTGTACAAGGTATATCCATCTATACCTGTGGTCCAGTCACAGGTAGAGTCCCACCAGGTCTCCATTATCCCTATGAGATCATATTCATTTTTGCTTAGCAAAAGAGCCAGTTCCTCCTGTTTGTTCCCTATTCTCCTGGCATTTGTGTACAGGCAGCTAAGCCTGCCATCAGAAGCCCTGGGCTTCCCTGTGCTCTTGGAAGAGAGCACAGAGATCATATTCTCTGATGTAAATTATGCTCTGATTTAAATTGCTATTACCACACATAAAGTACACACATATATAGTCTAAATTTGCTAAGTACTAAATCACATGCTGTTTTTTTCTCATTTAGTCAGGCAAAATAAGTAGACAACATTGTATTGTGCTGTGCTGTGCTGTGCTGTGAGGACAGTTCACACAATTGTAGAATAAGCAAGCTTTCTTCTTGCAGAAATAAGGAAACAGGTACTTAAACCAGAAGCGATGATGCTCAGATCTGTAGGGATGTGAAGTGTTTTCATTCACCACTGCCTTGAGAATTGCAGGGACTGACATCTTCCAAGAGTTGTATAGGACTTCACAAAATCAGGAAGATAACTAGTCATCAAAATGGCATTATGGTACAGTTGCCTCTCATAACTGTAATATTATCTTGAGTAGGTCTGGAAACTATTAGAGTCATGAGATGCAACTCACCAAGAGTAAATTTCCTTACTATAGTTGTCTTTCAAGGTCTGATATAACGCATTTTCCAGGGAGGAAGTTGCAGACGGGCTTAATCACTGGTGATGACCCATTGCAACAGTCTAACTGCAGGAGTTATTTTTAAACAAATCAACTTCCCAGCTATGTGGATAGTACCACAGTAGAGAGAGAGTTTTGTATCTTCTGAATTCTCAAAACAAAGGCAACTATCTATGATGTGTTCTTCAAACATACACTATTCCATATTATCATAAACACCTTGGAAACCCCACTTTCACTGGCTTTATTAGCTTTCCTTAATGGTACTTTACTTATCTGTAATTCGTTTTACAGGCACAATCTGCTTGTGCTTGTCAAAAGGTGATGATTTTGAAAATTTTATACCAAAAGAAAGAAAGAATTAGCTGGTGAAAAAGAGAGGACCCCCTCCCAAAGAATAATTTGTGCAGAATGCTGCCCAGTTTTTTGCCACCTGGACTGTTTATCCAACTGAAAAGTCAACTCATTAAAAATGACAAGCCACCAAATCTTTGTAGGCTACTTTTGAACTACCAGTCACCCGTTTAAACTCCCTTTGGAGCTCATTCAAGCAAGTACTTTAAGCACTTGAATAGTTATTTTGCAATCAGTGAGGTTACATATGTGCTAAGATGTATTTCAGCACCTTAAGGTGCTGATTATTATGGAATAAACTGGGATTTTTTAGGGTGATATCTTTTATTGGACCAACTGTATACTTGGGAAAGAGAGAGACAAGCTCTCTCTGAACTCTGAATTTTACTCCATAGCAAATTTACTCTGTAGTAAGGAGTAGACATATAACCATAGGGCTGTGAGAAACGGAACTGTTTCGTTTTGACCCATGTAAGATAGTTTCACTCAGTACTTCCCAGATACAGGGTGGGTCTACACATACATTTACTCTGGCCTAGATTTACTTTGGTAAGCCAGAGTAAGGGTTTTTGGGCAGATGTCTACACATGCAGGAATAAGGAGCAAACTTGCACCCAGTTCCCTGCAGCAGACCCCTGCTGCCACTGGGTGGAGCTCCAGGCTTCCCCTGGTTGCTTGGTCAGGGACTGATGGGAGCACCCTGGCAGCAGGGAGCTCTTGACCCTGGGTGCCCAATCATGGGCATGGGGCTTGAAAAGAGCTGCAGGGGAGGGGCAGCTCCCAGCCCCCTTCCGCAGTCTGCCAGTGGGACAGCTAGGAGCTAACTTCCCCACTGGTGGATTGCGGCAGATGGCTGGGACCCACTCCACCCCACCCCTAAAGCTCTGTTCAAATCCTGTTCCTTGATAACCTGTTTGGGGCATGGGGCTGGGACCTACCTCTGACCAGTTCCCAGCCAGCCCCAGGCTGCACAGGGTGGGCTGCAAAGTGTAGTCTGACTGGGAACTGCCCAAAACGGGACAGTCCTTAGCCACCTCCAGGCTGCAGGTGCTGCCCTGCAGTCTAGGACTGGCTGAGAACTGTCCCAGTCAGGGGCAGATCCCAGCCAGCTCCAGGCTGGGCAGGGAACTGTCCCAGTACAGAAGACACTGTTCCCCCATGCAGAGGGACAAGTTCCCCAGCCTAGTTCTGTGAGCATAGAGGTGTGGGGGTAACAAGCTCCCAATCCTGTTCCCTTCCTGTTCCCTGCACCCTACCCCCACCCCCCAGCTCCACACTTGCAGAGCTGGGTCAGGGAACAAGCTCCCCAACCCCTGCCTACAGGGAACTCCCAGCATCAACTCTGTAACTGTGGGGCCAGTGCTCGCCCCCCCGCCTCACCGGGTAAGTGAAAAAACGATAAGAGTTGTGGTATTTCACCGGCGGCCCAGGGGCCTCCCACTTATTCTACACCTCTTATCTCTCATCTTGAGCTCCACGGTTGCAGGACTTGGGCTGAAAGACCCTTATCTCCCAGTGTTGGCTCCGGTACCGGGAGATAAGGGTCTTCCAGCCTGAACCCCACAACTGAGGAGGTCAGGCTCGCTGATCGCAATCTGTCTCTGTCTTGGCAGGGAGGTATTCCCCACCCACTGGTTGACGGCTGACCAGGAACAGATTTTTCTCTTGGTCAGGCATTTACATGAGCACTACGGTGCTGTTACTAATCCCAAGTAAATTTTCTACTTGCATTTTCAGGTAGCAAGTTTACTTGGAATTAGGAAGGTTTACTGTGAAGTAAGCATGTGCACATGTAGATTCACATGCTTACTTCACAGTAAACTATGCTGTTGCAAAATTAGGTATCCCATGTAGATGCACCCACTGTGTACTGTAGGAGACAAAATTTATCTCAGTTCCTATCTAAGGAAACAGGTGTTCCACCCCTACAGATATCGTTACCCACAGATTTTAGGATATTTTTAGGAAGCAAGCAGCATCCACATTAAAATCTTTCATCTCTGTTCCAGTCAAGCCAATATCAAGCTATTTCATTCCTAAAGGAGGTAGGCTTCTGAGAGTTCCTGTGGCACGCCTCTGAAAGAACACATACTGGGCACAGCTACATGTGTGCTTTAATGCACAGTAGACTACTTTACTGTGTATTAAAGCATCACAGAAAAAAACCATGACATTACACTAATGCACAGTAAAATAGTCTACTGTGCATTAAACATCAGTAAAAAAGCATGCAAATGTACATTAATTTAGTACATCACATTGGAGATACTAAATTTAATGTGCATTAGAAAAGGTGTATTCATTCATGTGTAGACACACCTGCTGTGTGAAAGACCCTAGGCTTCTACCACAGATCTGAGGCATGTCAAACAAATATCCAAGCTTCTATCCCACCAAGATACTTCCAACAAAATACCCACAAATCTACTATTGTCAATGAAAGAAAAATAATCAGTCATGGAAGTCCAGATACCTGTAACAAAATATTCTGAAGATTTTTGTTCCTTCACATGCAAGCTCGCTTCTGTTTTTTTCCACAGAAGGGTTATTTATATTGTGATTAATCTTTTTGGTGAACCCACTGATAAAAGGAGGAGTTTCATAGCTGACTTAAACACCTTAATTCCAGGAAGGCAGAGTATAGTTGCACTTTCTATACTAATTAATTCAAATATGCCTATGGTTTCCTTAACTGAGGTAAATTCTTTGTGAAGCTCTTTTCCTGTAAAATATACCTTAGTGCATGGGATGACATCTGAAAAAGGGAATGCCTGCATGCTGATTGTGACCACCTCTCTATACAAACTAGTGTACAGGGTTTAAAAAATGAATTTGCACAAAGGAACAGGTGCACAACATCATCTAGAAGGTCTGACAAGAAATGCTACTGCTTAGTAGGCCTGTGCAAAGTGGCTAGTATTCAGTCGATTCAGGGGACAGTGATTTGATTTGGTGATTCAAATCACTGTCCCGAATTGATTCAGCTGAATCTGATTTGGAGATTCAGCTGTTGCTGAATCAGCCGAATCTCAAAATCACACAGGCCCCATCCCCCACCAGCTGTCCCAGCTCTGGCAATGGCTGCCCCACACACCCCAGCTCCCAGCTCTTTGGGGAAAAAAAAGCCCCCACTCACCAGTTGCTGCCTGGAGGGAGGGCGATCCCCACTGCCCCATGCTTCATGGGGGGCTCTGTCATGAGCTGCCCAACTCCCCCCCACTCTCCCAGCCCCCCCATGGCTGCCTCGCCTGCCCCAGCTCCAGGTCTTAAAAAAAAAAGAAGCCCTGCCTCACTGGCTGCTGCCGGGGAGACAATCCCCACTGCCCCCACTTCCCTGCACCATTTGGGGGGCTCTGCATGATCCTCCAGAAGCCCCAACACCACTGCAGAAGCTGGTGAGGCTGGAGTGGGTGAATTTTAAAGGGCTGGAGCTAGGGCAGGTGGGGAAGTCATGGGGAGCTTAAGAGAGTGGGCAGGAGAATGGGGGGCTTATGACAGAGCCCCCAACACAGTGTGGGGCAGTGGGGATTTTTCTGCCCCCCTCCGGCCTGGCAGCATCTGGTAAGCAGGGGGTTTTTTTTAAAGGGCTGGGAGCTGGGGCGGGCGGGGCAACCATGTGGGGGCTGGGGCAGCAGGCAGGGGTCAAGGGGACTGGGGGAAAAGGCAGGGGATGGAGCCTGGCATTCCCCCCCACCCCGGCCCCTCCTTACCAGCTCAGAGTCCGAGACCAGCTCCCTGCTGCAGTAAGCAGGGACTGCTCAAATCACCAAAGCTCTCCGAATCTTTTTTGAATCAATTTGGAGAGCTTTGAACTGATTTGGACCTTTTAATTAGTCCCCTGACTCAATTTGGATTTGGAGATTCAGCCACCATATCAGGCTGAATCTCCTCCAAATTGAATCAGCATCTGAAGCTTCACATAGCCCTACTGCTTAGCAGAAGGACAATAAGCTCAATTTTAATTTAATCTTTGTAGCCTTTTCTCAAGTTTTCCAGAAGTTTTTAGTTAAAGCAATATAAAAATTACAGGCAATTGCATTTTTTCTTTTCAGCTAAAAGCTTTCTACAGCTTTCATTTATTTTCTTGCAAAATTCAGAAAAAGTGCATTTTTGGGATAGGTCTTAAAATCATCTTCTTTCACTTGTATCATGTCAGTTATTAGAAATTCATTATAGGATATTAAAAGGCAGTTTCAGCTGTGTGTGAAAAAACTCCATGCTGTGATCACCTATGTTTTAGGGTACTTTGAAAATATTTTCAAGTATAGGGTACATAACTTTTTGACGAGCGTAGACTAATAACAGAATCCCCACTCAGGCTTCATCTTAAGTTAGAAGTCTTCTCTGAAAGGAATTTGTGCATGTAATCAGAAAAGCACCCTATAGCAGGGGCATCAAAGTTAGAGTCCATGGAGCCCTTAGATCCAGGCCATGGATCTTGGACTGACCCCATCCACAGCATGTGGCATGTGTCAGCCCTAGCCCTGGCCCCACATGCTGCTGGTGATGTGCAGAGCTGGACCTGGTGCCACAGGTGCTGCACACAGCACAGGGGGCCAGGCTGAGGCATACACTGCATGTGCCACCCGTGCCAGACCAGCCCTATGCACTGGCCTTGGGGTCAGTTCAGATCAGTTCCAGAGATCAACCCCATGCACCAGTGCACAGGGCCAATCTGGTGAGCTGCTATCTGTAGCACATGCCCTATGCAAGTTTCATGCACAAGCCCTGGACCAGGGCTGGTGCACACTGCAAGCAACATGTAGGGCCAGTCTGGGATGTGCACTTCATGAGGTACCCACACCATACCAGACTTGTCCACTGGCTCCAGTGTGTGGGACTACTCTGTGGGTCCAATCCAGGGGTCCTGCAGGGCCAGATGAGTTTGACAGCCCTACCCTAGCATGCATGACCAAACAAAGAACACAGAGACATACCAACAGGTCTATTCATACAAGGGTAAAGTCAGTGCTGCCTCCACCTCTGTTTATACAGTCTCTTTGAATTCGTAGCAGACAGCAGAAAATTATAAGCAGATAGATACAAGTTTATTTTAAGCAGAACCAACAGTTTCCAGAACAGATGCTCATACATTATAAGGTTTATGAAGATGCACCACAGAACACAGTTTCTGGCAGATGGTCCTGGTTTGAGGAGGAGATTGAACTAGATGACCAAAAGGTCATCTAGTCTCTTCCAACCCTTATTTTGTATGATTCTCTGATTATAGTGCCAATACATTCACTGGCTCAGTGCTGATTTATATCAGCAGGGAATGTGATCTAGATCCTGCTTCTGATAATAAATCTTGTGTAAAGAATGATGTGGAGCTGTGTTGCTTTGGGAGGCCGTGCTTCAGGAGGACCAGTATGCTTTGGCTGTTATGCCCAGGGAAGCAAGCCTAATTAAAAGTAAACAAAAAGAAATATTTAAGTTGTTCTTTGTGATGCATGATGATTTGGCCAGAAACAGGGTCACATGTAGGATTCTGGCTTTTTCATTAGCCATGCAACGGCACAGTAAAACAGAAGGTTCTGTTGATTCAATTCACATATATTTTCCTTTGGGAAATGTAAATCTGGAGCATAAGGAGTCCTGAGCCCACCTACATCACCCATAGTTTCACATAAATAGGCTTGCTTCCCTGGGGAAGTAATCAGCAAAACAGCCAGAGCACACTGGTCCTCCTGAAGCACAGCCTCCCTAAGCAACACAGATCCACTTCATTCTTTACACAAGATTTGGCATCAGAAGGATGTGATCTAGATCACATCCTTGGCAGATATAAATCAGCACTGAGCCAATAAATGTATTGGCATTATAATCATAGAAAATTAGGGTTGAAAGAGACTAGATGAACTTCTGGTCATCTAATCCAACCCCCTGCTCAAAGCAGCTCGTGCACCCTCAACTCTACCATCCCAAAGCAGCTCTGGGGACTCTTGCATCCTCAGCTATACTGTCCCAGCTAAGGCTTGATCTACTTGGGTCTTAAAAACCTCCGAAGATGTGGAGTCCACAGCCTCTCTGGGTAACCTGCTCTAGTGGTTTATTACTCTCCTAGTGAGAAAGTTTTTCCTCATATCTAACCTAACTTTCCCTTGCTGCACCTTGAGAAAATTGCTCCTTGTTCTGTCACCTGCCACCACTGAGAACAGTCTTGCTCCATCCTCTTTGGAACCTTACCTTCACGTAGTTGAAGGATGCTATCAAATCTCACCATAGTCTTCTCTTTTCCAGACTAAATAATAATTTACATAGACAGCAAACTGCCCTACCACCCTCCATATATAAGGAAAAAAATGTCAGACAGCCAGAGACAGAGACAGAGAGGGAGAGAAATCTACAGATTTCAGTGCAAGTCAGTCACTCTTAACAAACCTTGAAGGGAATACCTTCTTTTCTGTGCTCCTATAGAATAAAGCTAGAAGACAACCATTTTAATGCAAGTGTAACAAAAGGACCTCCAAAATAAAACAACTGCTTGGCCTTTGTTGTATTAGTAATAAATGCACCAAAAAGTATATTTTATTCATATCAAAGTTGTCTACAACAATTGTCATGCCTTGCTGATTCTATTGTAAATGAAGGGACATCAAGGACAAAGATGGAATAATGCGAAGAGTCACCTTTTCCACAATGGGAAAATTATTTTTACATATTGGGCAGCTCACAATAGCATAAGCTTAGTTTGCATGCATGCCTCAGGCTCTCCCAGAGCCTAAACTGAGAAAGGAAATGAAAGCTCTCTTAAGGGAAAAATCTACCTTTTTCTATTTAGTCACACCCTACAAAGCTGTACTGTGGAAAATAAAACTCCTTTTACTTCCTGTGCTAACGAGGCAGAGTCTCAATGACAAGAGACTTTACATGCCTCTTTGTCAGGTACCTACCATTAGACAAAGTGGGTTTAGTAGTTCTCAGTATTTCTAAAAAATTCAAAGGAATCAGTGCGACCTGTAAAAGGTTATGACCTCTGTAAATCATTTAGCAGATACCCAAAAATTGATTAACCCAACTTCTGCTCAGAGGCAGATTAGTGATCTGCTAAACATTCTTCAGCAGGTCAATGACTCAGTGTCACAGGAGCACTGAGGTGTCCTGTGCCTTAGATAAGTAAGTAACAGAGCTGTCAATCAACAGGGCAGTGCAGCTGTGGGTTGCTATGGCAACCAGCCGGTCAGGTGACCGGAAGGGGGCAGGGCCGGGCCCTTTATAACAGCTCAGGCCTGGGCCCAGGAGTAGTTCCCCTGTGGCAGTTGCAGCTCTGTGGGAGAGCTGAGCAGCAGGGTCAATGATGGTGGTTGGCTGGTTGCAATGATGAGAGAGAGAGAGAGAGAGAGAGAGCAGCCTGCTCCACCGACTCCATGCAACCGTTGCAGCAATACCTCCGGGAGCCTGGGGGAGGCTTCTGCTGGGCCCTGCCAGCCCGGGGAGGCGGGGGTAGGTCCGCCACGCGGGGCAGGCCCTTCCCGGAGCCCCCCCGGGCCTGGGCTAGGAGCCCGCTCCCCCAGCTCCAGGCGCCGGTTGCACCATTTACCCCGGGAGCCTGGGGGCCTATCCGTGTGGGGCCGGAGCCCGCTTCCCGGGCTTGGGCAAGCGCAGGGCCAGCCCCCAGCCCGCCCGGGCGCAAAAGGGGCAGGCGGCCTACGGGATTCCCAGGCGGTCTCCCATCTAGGTACTAGCCAGGCCCAGGACTGCTTAGCTTCTGAGATCGGATGGGATCAGGTGCAATCAGTCCGGTCTGGCTGTAGGCAGGAAGGGAAGGGAAGGCGGGGGGGCAGGAGGCTTGCCGGGGCTTGCATGACAGTGCCCCAGAACCCCCCACCATAGGAATACATGGGGTTGACCTGGGGAACGAAAAACCCCATAGGAATGCATGGGGGTTGACATTGTGCCCGCAAGTTCCCATAGGAATACATGGGGTTGACATTGCGCCCACAAGTTCCCATAGGAATACATGGGGTTGACCTGGGGACCAAAAAACCCCATAGGAATACATGGGGGTTGACCTGGGGACTGAAAAACCCCATAGGAATACATGGGGGTTGACCTGGGGACCGAAAAACCCCATCGGAATACATGGGGTTGACATTGCGCCCGCAAGTTCCCATAGGAATACATGGGGTTGACCTGGGGACCGAAAAACCCCATTGGAATACATGGGGTTGACATTGCACCTGTAAATCCCCATAGGAATGCATTGGGTTGACATTGCCCCGGCAAGTTCCCATAGGAATGCATTGGGTTGACATTGCGCCGGACCTCCGCCTGGAAGTCCCTATGAGGTCTTTTTTGAACGCGGCGTCTGACCCTTCGATCCAGGAGGGCGGACACTTTCGGTGGTTCGCCCCGGTGGGGGGGCCAGGTGCCACGGACTCAAAACTTTTAGGAAACGTCCGCGGAGATTTTCAGGAACATGTTTTTGGGACCTCAAATGCCCATCTTCGGTTCCAGGAGGTCGGTCAGAAAAACCTCCCTCCACAACCGGGGGCCCGATCCTGGTGAGGCCGGGCTGGAGTTCCAGGAGCCCGGGCAAAATTCCGGCCTCGTCCCGCTGACCTGCCAAGAAGCCGGGCAGGCCAGGGGCAGCTGCCAGGGCCCCGGCAGGCGTGCGGGGGCCCCGGGTCGGGGCCCAGCTGCCCCGGGAAGGGGCGGCTGGCCCAGGCCAAGGCAGCGGGGGCCCGGGTAGCCCTCCGCGAGTGGATGTCGACCCAGAGCTCCGCGGCGGGCCCGATCCTGTTTCCGGGCTGGAGTTCCAGGAGCCTGGGCAAAATTCTGACCTTGTCCTGCTGACCTGCCCCGGAGACGGGCAGGCCGGGGGCGGCTCGGCGGGCCCGGGCACTGGTGCGGGGCCCCGCGGTCAGTGCCCAGCGACCCCAGCAAGGGGCGGCTGCCCCGGCACGAGGCGGCAGGGGCCCGGGCAGCCCTCTGAGAGCGTAAGGCAACGTGGAACTCTGCAGCGGGCCTGATCCCGGATCGAGGCCGAGCGGGAGTTCCAGGAGGCCGGCCACTATTCCGGCTTTGCCCCGGCGACCCGTCCGGAGGTCTCGCGGGCTGCGTTGCTACCTCTGGGGCCCCGGAGCTAGAACCGGGTTGACCTGATGTCGGACGCGGGACTTAGAAAAATTTCGCTGCGCCGCGAGGCGGCGGTTGACCTGGGCCCTCCGGCGCGGCCCGGAAGTCTGTATGAGGTAGTTTTTGACCGCGGCGTCCGACCCTTCGATCCAGGAGGGTGGACACTTTCAGTGGTTCGCCCCGGTGGGGGGGCCGGGTGCCACGGACTCAAAACTCCTAGGAAATGTCCGCGGAGATTTTCAGGGACACGTTTTTGGGACCTCAAATGCCCATCTTCAGTTCCAGGAGGGCGGTGAGAGAAACCTCCGGGGCACAACCGGGCAGCTCCGGGCAGGGGTGTCCGCGTCCAGTGCCCCGGTGCCTTGTCAACCGGGGGCCCGATCCTGGCCGGGCAGGAGTTCCAGGAGGCCGGGCACGATTCCGGCTTCGTCCCGCTGACCTGCCCTGGAGCCAGGCAGGCGCGGGGCGGCTGCCAGGGCCCCGGCAGGCGTGCGGGGCTCTGCGGGAGGGGGCGGATGGCCCGGCCCGAGGCGGCAGGGGCCCGGGCAGCCCTCTGTGAGTGGGTGTCTCCCCGGAGCTCCGCAGGGGACCACGCCGGCAGCGAGGCCGGGCGGGAGTTCCAGGAGCCCGGGCACGATGCCAGGCTCACCCCGGTGACCCGTGCGGAGCTGCAGCCAGCCGCTTTGCTGGCTAAAGGGCCGCGGAGTAAGAACCGGGTTGACCTGCTGTCCGACCCGGGACTTAGAAAAATTTCGAGGCGGAGGGGCGCCCGGAAGTCCGTATGAGGTCGTTTTTGAACGCGGCGTCCGACCCTTCGATCCAGGAGGGCGGACACTTTTGGTGGTTCGCCCCGGTGGGGGGCCCGGGTGCCACCCACTCAAAACTCCTAGGAAACGTCCGCGGAGATTTTCGGGGAGACGTTTTTTGGACCTCCAATGCCCATCTTCGGTTCTAGGAGGGCGGCGAGAGAAACCTCCGGGGCACAACCGGGCAGCTCCGCGCAGGGGTGTCCGCGTTCAGTGCCCTGGTGCCTTGTCAACCGGGGGCCCGATCCTGGCCGGGCGGGAGTTCCAGGAGCCTGGGCACGATCCGGGCTTCGTCCCGCCTGGCCCGAGAGAGAGAGAGAGAGAGAGACCGGACATCTGAGAGTCAGCACTGTGTGCAGTTGGGATTGTAAGCCGGTAGGCCTTTTGGTATGTTGTAGCCGGCTGGCTGACTGCTTGGTTTATGATTACACTGGAGGACCGGTTGAGGCTGTAGGGGTGTGAGGAGGCCTCACAGGACCGCCCCAGCAGCTTGGGGGGCTCCTGGTGCCCAGCAGGGGGCACGGAGTGTGTGATGCCGTCGGCACAGCAGTTTGCGCTGAGAGGCATGGCACAGGCCCCGGAGTGGGGCAGCGGGCGCGAGAGGCGCGGCACAGGCCCCGGAGTGGGGCAGCGGCTGCGAGAGGTGCGGCACAGGCCCCAGAGGGGGCAATGGGTGCGAGGGGCTCGGCAGAGGGCCCCAGCAGGTGCAACAAGCACAGGAAGTGCGGCAAAGGCTCCACAGAGGGCGAGGAGTGGGATAAACCATAGAGACAGGCCCTATGGGGTGAGACCTGGGCACGGCAAGCCCCAGAGGCGCCGGTAGTAGTGTGCAGGTCGCAGCAGCAGCCCAGGGGCACCGGTATCAGGGGTGCAGGTTGTTTAACCGGCTCAGGGGTGCAGGTAAAAGGGCAACAGGCACATGACTGACCCAGAGGTGCCAGTAGAGGGGTGCTAGTGGTGTGGTAGGCCTAGGTGGATTAGAGAGAGGTGCCGGGGGTAACAAGCCCCAGGGGCACCAGTGGGCGACAGGCCCGGGGTGCCAGAAAAGGGCACCAGGGCAGGATGAGCCCGAGGGGTGCCGGAGCGGGCACTGAAGGGCAGGAGACCCAAACAACGTCCAAGGAACAACTGTGAGGCTTGGGGCATGCTAAAAGGGAGGTTGGAGGCACGCATTGCCCTTAAGGCAGGGGTGCGCTGAGGCACCCCATATGGAGTAGGGGTGGTAACACTCACACCGTTCACTAGGGGATAAAGGCAGCCTCCCTTCTGAACTAATTGTCATCAAAGACGTGGCGGGCAAGAACCAGAGGGTGCTGAATCACCTTGAGTGACGGTAGGGGGTGCTAGGGAATACACGGCCGCTCCTAGGCCCCACCCCCTCACACTCAGCTAAGAAAGAATCCAAGCATCTTCAGTCCGTCTCCTCATGCGACTACATTATCTGCTACAGCAGTACCCTAGATTTTGGTACTCTTTTCTCTGTGAAAAAAGAAAAGAATCTCTCTCACTGGTCACTCTCCTTTGCCAGTTACAAGCCAACAGCATCATGTGTTACAACAGTTATAAGCCTATCAAAAATAAAGACCCATTTAGAGGCATTAGAATAGATCTCTGAAGATCACAAAACTCCCTTTCGCCATCTGCAACCTCTTGACAGCACAGCAACACAGAGCTGCTAGCTGCTTTGCCTGGCTGGACCTGGGAGGGCAGGGTGGAATGGAGCCCCCTCCCCTCCTGAGCCTGGCCTAGCTCCCTGTAATACTTCATCCGGAATAGCTGGGGGAGGCCTGTGAGGTGAGGGTTCTCCATTCCACTTTGCCCCCCCCCAGCTCCGACCAGGCAAAGCAGCAAGCAGCTCCATGCTGCTGTCTCCCTGTCCCCCTCCCTCCCCCACTGACAGTCCTGGAACTGGAGGGGGAGGGGGGTGGTTAGGCTAGGGAGAGGGGCAGTTTAGCAGCCTTCTTAGAGGCTACTGGAATGTCCCTGCATGTTTGTTGGGTCATGGGGTGGGGGGTTTCTTACTCATGGTGCTTTGTGTAAAGTGTCATGAGTTAGGCTAGGTACAGACAGTCAAAAAGTCCGAGGCTGAGTTGATTTAATTTTTGCAAGTTAGTCTAAGCTGCATAGATTGAACCAATAAGCAAGTGAGCAGACATTCGTTTTTGATTTCAAAAAATGCCACATACCTTTAGTGGCCCAGGCCAGAACAGGGGGCGGGGGTTGCTAAATCAGACCTCCTTGCCCTGCTGGAGCAGACAGCTTGGGCCAAAGCTAGCCCACCCCCCCTGCACTGAATTTCTGTTGAACTGGATTTGGTTTTAACCACTTTTCAATCACTTATACCGGTTTGTGTGTAATTTCTGTCCCTAGCCTTAGAGCAGAGCTCTAAACATCTGTAGGCATCCAATATTACAATATACTAGGCTCAGATACTATTTGCAGACTTGCGTAGTGGTTGAAGCATAAAGACTTGAAGTAAGAACTCAAGTTATCTTCCTGATTTTGGTTTGCAGTGTGTCCATGGACAAGTCATATGGGCTGCTGACAGACATGGGTGGGGGAAAAAGTGCTTTACCAAAAGAGGTAGCTTTGGCACTTGTATCTAAAGCTAATTCAACCAGCTATTAGATAAAAGTGTCAGAAAAGCCCTACCAAAGCACGCAGTCTATAAAGACATTGAACAAGCTGGGCCCCACTAACATGCTGCCTCTTCTGGGCATACACTGCACTGAGTGCAGGAGCACACTGACTTTAAAGTAAAGCACCATTTTGGTTATTTTTTAAACTTCTGTAAGCAGCCTAAATGTCTAGGGTTCAGTTTTGCCTCCGTTTGTTTCATGGGGCTGTTGGAGCAAAATTTTAAGTATAGGTGCTGCCAATGCATGAACTCAGTTTGATTGAGAGTGGAAAATTCCATGCAGGGCCTGAGTTACCCCTTCTATGACCTCAGGAGCTGTCAATCAGCCCTGACCCACTTTCAGCTCTGAGCAGATTCAGTTGCTATGCAGATCTTAGTGCAGAGCATGCCCAGTGTACGACTGGAATGAGGTAATACCTCTAGAAATTTCTCTTAGCCAAGCAGCCTGATTGGCTATAGGGCTGCTATAAAAGGTCTGAGGGCCCCTCCCTCTGGGGGGAGAAGATCGTGTCACTGCAGACAGAGGCTGGTGTTTCCAGGGACTGTCTGGCAGTCAGGCTCTTGGGCCTACTGGTCTCCTTCCCCAGATTGGCACTCTGTGCTGGTTAGAGCGATTGCGGTTTTGATCTCCTAGTTCCTGATTCAATTTGACTGATTGCTGACTACGATTTTGGACCATCCCACTACGATTTCACCTCAACATTCTGGCATCCGACCTCGGCATTACTCTACGACTACTCGATCGTCCACCAATATTGGACTGGCATCACGTCTCGTTTCATCATTCACCGCGTTACAGTTAGTTTGT
Source organism: Crocodylus siamensis (assembly GCF_052110815.1). NCBI lineage: Eukaryota > Metazoa > Chordata > Crocodylia > Crocodylidae > Crocodylus > Crocodylus siamensis. The sequence goes on along the minus strand of NC_143399.1, from coordinate 95,887,939 downwards.
TGTTTGTGTTATCCACTAAATGAGCTGTTGACCAGCCCTGGGACTAGGTCTTTGACTGAACCTCGTGGGCCAACAGACCCCTTTGTTGTTGTTGTTATAAACTGTAACTGAAGACATCGTTTCCTATGCACCTAAGCGTAAGCCAAATAAATTTCCACCTTGTTTAAGAAACCGCTACGCTTCCCGTGCCTCAGTTCTCCATAGCCAATAGAACCCGGCCTGTTATCGTGTCTAATTGCCACCCCGGCCCACCGTGACTCTGGGGTCTGGTTCCCCACCCCGGGACAGGGGTAATACTATTTACCTGTTTCACAGAGGTGTGCCTGATTATTTAATGATGAATTATTTAAGATCTTGGCAAAAGAAAGCTGTTCGGGGGGGGGGGGGAGGGGGAATTCTGCAGCTGGAAAACCTGGTAGGGCTTTTTTAAAAAAAGGAGCGAGTCTTTACCAGAGAATAGATGAGCATATCCAAGTTTGCATCACTTCATTAAACCTAAGCTGCAAACTATTGGCTATCACCTGATCAAACAGAAGTGCAAGTATATGCAGTTAAGTCCATGTGCTGAATGGTTACAGTTAGCCTGAAAGTATTTCTAATTTTTGTAAACCCTAGAACAAGCAATTCATCTGCATTCCAATCAACCATACATTGCTATAACTTTCACATATAAAAAAAGAGTGTATATGGGGTAAGAGGAGAAGAAATTTACCCTTGGGTAGTTACATAAGCTGTAACTATTACTTCTGTAGCCACACAAATGAGTTAAATTGCTGCTCACTGAACTCCGAACAAAACAGGGTTAAAGCAGCAACAATTTTGCTATGCTTGCATCACTATAGAAGCATGCAGAGATTATAGCCATAGTGTACAATTATTAAATCAAGCATGCTTGTGTAACCACACATGGGTCAATGCAGTTATTTGGCATTCTATACAGATTTCATAAAGAAACTGGGCTCCGTTGACAAGCTCCCAGCAAATAACATATTAACTACCATGAGGCCGCTTCTACATGAGATGCTGACTTCAAGGTTGTTAATGCACAGTACTTTTATAAACAAGCAGTGCTTTTTTGTGACACTGACTGTGCTGTAGTCCTGGTTTCTATGCAGTAGTTTTCTGCCATGCAACACTACTGTCCAGTAGTCTCGGGCTACTTTGCAGTCAGTATCTCATGTAGATGCAGCCTGGATGTCATATCTCTGTACAACAACATTCCCCAGGAAGACAGATTATAATCCCTAAAGAACTTTGAGGTTGCCTATACATGTACTTGGAGGGGAGGCTGGGGGAGCAGACTTGATTAATTGAGTCTGTTTCAACGTGTTCTAATTAAAACAGGAACAAACACATGTATAGGCAGTCTGGGTGCCTATAGATGTGCTGAAGTGGGGAGGACATTTTAATTAGAGCGGTTCCTGGAGAGTGGCTCTACTTAAAATGCACCTTACTGTCACATGTATTAAGCATTCAACATTTCAAAATGGCCACAGAGACACTTTAACTAAAGCTCATTTGATGAGTTTTAGTTAAAGTGTGCCCACCACCATTTTGAAATGTGGGACACTTAACACACATGACAGAAGCATACTGGAGCACTAATCAAATCTGCTCCAATATGTTCTAACTAGAACAGGTCAGAGCATGTCTATAGGCACCCATTATCCCCAACAAAGACATTGCTTCTGTTTCCTTTATACTCTCCTGCTTTGTCCACACACAATTATTTCAGATTTGGAGACTCCCTATGTGGCAGGCCAATAGGGGGCACTCCTGTGCTGAGCCACCCGCCTCACTGCGTCTGACCAAAAAACGAGACTTGAGTGCCTCCCCTGGGGTGCCTACATCTGGCCAATCCCCTTCCTGGAGCACACCCGCAAGCCTGGGGTAACCACTGCCACCACCCAGGGTCCGGTCTTTGTCCAGGCTCTGTGCCCCCTGGGATACACAGACCTTGTAGAACTTGAGGGTGCTTAACCCACCATGAGATCTGAGGGTGCATCCTTTAGCCTGAAGCATAGAAAGTATCCTCCCTTAGTCAACTGAGCAAAGGGAGCAAAAAGGCTTGCCCAATCCCTCTCAAACATTTACTGTCAGGCTTGCTATGATAGACAGATTTATTGATTGGAGAGGGAGGACATAGGGAAGGAATACAAACCAAAAACAAATTTTGAAAGAAAGCGGCCTTGAGCAAAACAGTACAAAGGGCTTGTTGGCCCTTTCAGTACATGTCTAGAACACTTACGTCTAAGTTACTGGCTACAGTTCAGATAAATTACTCACAGCAGCATCCACAGGATTCTGGAGGTACACAGCGTGATTCAATGACCAAAAGATCTCTCTCACTCTCTCAAGATGAAGGGACCCTAGTTTAACCTCTCTGACCTCCCTACCTGGATCCAACCAACATCAGGTATTTTCTGAGCATCACTGATGATGTCCAGTGAGTTTGAGTAACATTAGACCTCACCTTGAGGAGCAACCACTGCCTTAGGACTGCCCTCCCAGGTCAAAGGCAGGAAGTTTAACAATACCCTGGCCACAGGGAGAGGGAATCTCTCCCTCAATAGGGGTCCCGTTAGGCAACCAGGTGGTTGCCTAGCAACTGGGTTGATAGACACATGAGTAGAGAGAGAGAGAAAAGGGGGAAACAGATGATCCAAACAGAGGTGTTGGGATGGAGTTCTCACACCCTATACCTACAAACAAATGGCACTGCCATGGGCCTATGTACAGATTTCCAGAAAAAGCACACCTAGCATAACAAACAAGTTTTAAATATCTCACCATAGAGAACACCATTTTATTTCTTGCACAAAGTGTCTGCCAGTTCAACAAGAGCCAGCAGCAACAGAACAGCAATTGCTATTGATAGATTAGAACCACAATTCTCAACCATGCTAGTAGGGCAGACTGGAGTGCCATAGGAATTGAGGAGGTGAGCAGATAAGGGCAGACTGTGGGTCTCCCTGCCTGGTTGTCTGTTGCCCAGTACCCACTGCCTTGTCCTTCAACAAGGAGGTAAACACTATAATAAATAAATTAACTTTTGAAATGGGGTTAAAGTTATGGAGGGATGCCTTAAGTCTAATAAGGAGTATAAGCAAGTTGAGAATCACTGAACTAGAAGGACCTAGAAGGAGAAAAAGTTTCATACTCCACTCATCTTATACTCAAAAATCCATGGGCAGAGGAACACACACTTTTAGATCTCTACACATTCTTTGTTGGGTGCTTATGTTACAAAATAATCTTTAATCCTGGGAAACACAGACTCCTTCCTCACATCCCTTCTTTCCCCCATCTTCCCTTCTCCATACAACCTAGACAGCAAGTTAACCAGCTAGACTATTGTACCAACCAAATTAGTTACATTTGGTATTTCAGTCATATTATTTGTTCTCAGACTCATCATCTCCTTCATATTAGATTTTATGCCTCAAAAAAATCACACTATCCCAGCATCATCCTCTCCTCCCTCAGATTGTTCCTGTAGTCCAATTTTCCTCCTTTCTCAGGTGTCAGCACCAGGGGAATGTGTTAATTTTCATCAGAAGTCCTCTCCTGTGTTATGTGCAAAGCTACTAGTTTTGCCCACAATTGACAGAGCCCAGTGCTTCCAGATCCTGTTTTAAACTGATTTTAATTTTTCAAATTTAAACAATTCAGATTAAGATTACTAATGCTGAACACCTGAGTCTATGTTAACATTATTTGTATTCACTAAGCCAGTTCTAAGAACCAGATTAAAATGAGGGGCCTAAATTATTTTTTTCTCCATTAAACACCTACAACATTTACATAGATAAACTAAAGTATCCCAGTGCTCTAGAACAGTGATCTCCAAACTTTTTTTGATCATGCACCCCAACAGTAAAAAATGTGAGCGTACACCCCCAATATATGTATATTTATTTATTTATAAATTATATACAGGTACTACTGTACTAGTATATTATGTACATTATAAAACATACACAAAAATATAAATTAAAAAAGGATGAGATAAAGATGAAATAAACAATATTTTTAAAATAATTTATTATTATTTTATTTATTAACGGTACAAAAAGCCTTTTTGCTCTCACTAAAAAAATATTATTAATAATAATTTTTTTAGTGAGAGCAATGTGATTGAATATGCTTCTTTATTTTTGAAAATCTTGGTTTAACACTTTGTGATACGGTGATTCGAAGGTCTGGTTCTAAGTTCAGTTTATTTCGATACTTGGTTTTAATGGCTGTCATAGCTGAAAAAGATACCTCACAAAGATGCAGAGATCCAAATGGAAGAAGTGCATCATTGGCTGCACTTACTAAATTATGATACTCATTTTTCAATCCCATCCACCAATTATGCAAAGGGAAGTTTCATCGTTAACGATAGTGGATGTAAATCCATATTTCAAATAGTCGTCTTGATAATTTCAAATTTTTTTGGCCAACTTCTTGTCAGATCTGATTAGATCATCATTGTTTTTACCTCATAATGTGGCTGACAAAGAGCTTGTACTAGGAGTAGAAGAAGCGTCAGCTCTGGCATTTTCTTGTTGTTCACTTGTGCTCGCATTATTAGTATTATCTTCAATCCACAGTTTCTTTGCAGGAATCTTTTTAAGCCACTTGTCCATTTTGTGACGGTTAGTTTAGTTAAAACTAGATAATAAAATCCGTAAATCCACTTAACCGGACACACACAAACTGCAATATGTCGCAATACGCTGAAAACGAACAAACGAGTGAGGGCGCCACTGTCAACCCCTCCGTGTTGTGGAACTCCCGTCTTCCCTCAGGATACCTAGCGTACCATATGTGACATGTGACCATCTGACATACAGACTGAGTGAGGGTGCCAGTGTCAATCCATATATTAAATATTAGTAAAGCTTAATTTCTTTCTTATTTTTTGAGATAAAAATAAATATAAATAGAAGTTCTAATATTTTCTTCCTGCACCCCAATGGATCCCCTTGCACACCCCCTGGCATGCATGCACCCCACTTTGGAGACCACTGCCATAGAAGGCCAAGGTTGGTGGGTTATGAGGGAAGACCATATATGGAAGACTATCCTAATTTGACCAGCCATTTTAACCCTTCTGCCTGGCCCTAGTGGCAGTACAAAGATCAGGACCAATATTAGAGGGGTTTGGCTCAAGCTCCCACCCAGAAACCTGGAAAATTTCACCATTACTGGAGGTCCTAAAAAGACAAACTTCTCTCCTCACAAGCAATCTGGATATCAAACTGAATATAAGAGTTCATGAAATAGAAAAATAGATAATTAAACCTTTTCAAACACAACTATAAAATACCCCATCTATTAGACAACACCCAGACAACAAATAATACCCAAATACCAACAACACTTCAAAATATTAAACACTTCAAATATTAATTACACCAACTGTTAAACTCCCCAAAATATCACATACCATAACATTTTCACCTGGTTAAAATATTACACACTTTAAAGTACTGAACACCCAAATACCAAGCACCTTAAAATCTGAATTTTTGGTCACAGCTTTAACTGCAAAACCCCACCCTGAGAGTTGCCACATTGCTCAATCCAAGGGGAAAGAGGATTTACTTCCTGGGCCACAGAGAATGATTTTCTTACCGCCTGTCCTGCTTTGGGGATCTTTGTTGCCTGCCACCTCTCAGCATCATCGCCATATAAACAAGTACTAAATGACTGTGCAGTAACCCGAGTTACTGAGCAGTAGCGCCAATGCACATCTTTTTCATGACACTACTGTGCAATAGCCCAATACTACTGCATAGTAGTGTCACATCAGGGATTTTGTCACACAATGCTACTGTGCAATAGTATCGGGCTACTGTGCAGTCAGTGTCCTACGTACATATAGTCACAGGTTCTTAACCTTTTGACCCTGCATACCTAAGAAGGGTATGCACATTTACAATGGAAGAGTGCTCTAGTTCCAGAACATATAAAAACACACATGTATATTACACACACACACACACACACACACACACACATATATATAAAAGCAGGCTTACACCATAAAACTTTACAAGAATCTTGTAAAGTAAAGAATCTAGCTTACATGTCCTCAGGCTGTTAGTTTTGCAGCTACATTGTCCAAATACATTATATCTGTTCAAGTTACGTAACTGAGCAAGTCTTTTCCTGTAATTCATGGTTCTGTTTATTGTGGGCTATTGAGTAAAGGAACTGGGGCTATGGAGACCATTACCTCCACTCATTGGTGCCCATTGAAAGCACAGGAGACATACTGTGGAGGTGGAAATACATCACTGAAAACATAAAGGGCAAAATCTAAACCTGTCGAGAAAGGAGCCAGCAATTGGAATGAAATGGGACAAGGAGAAGCATGGGTGAGCATGGAAAAACTGGAACCAGAAGCAGAATCAAATCAACAGGAAAACAATCCTGCAAGAGAGAGCAGGGATGGTAAGAGGAATAGACAAAGGAGGAAGAATCACTAGCTCACTAGAGTAAATGGTCCCAGAACCTATGATCCCAGAATGTACAAAAAAGGTCAGAGCTAAAAACATCCATAGAGAGCAAGGGAAAGAAGAAAGAGAAGATAGTGCAGTGAATGGAAGAGTAAGGGAGTCAAGGCTAAGCAGTCTTTTCTGAGGGTTAGAACCAACATCTAGAACCAGAATACAAACTGAAGAGCCCAGGAAAAGAACTGAGACACCAGAAAAGTAAGCACTGGGTCAAAAGCTGCAGGTTGGTGCCAAAAAATCAGAAACTGAGATACAAACTGAACATGAGATGCCAAGGACAGGAACCTGGGAACAAACTAAAGGTCTAGAAAAGAACTCAGAGCAGTAGACAGAAACTCCAGTGTAAAGTACCTAGCATGCTACTATCAAGTGTTGCCTTCAAAAGCTGGGCTAGGGGCAGAAGTTACACATAAACCAGTTTATGTGATCAGAAATTGGTTTAAACCTGTACCAGAACAGAAATTCAATGCACATAAACCAGTTTCGAAATGGCCAAAACTGGTTTAAGATAAATCTGGTTGAATGTCATATCAGACTTAACTGATTTGGATCAAAGCAGTTTATGGAACTTCTGTTCCAGACCCCTTCCTGGTTCAAATTAAATCATAGTCCCCCAGTATCCCAGGATGCTGTGCTGTCTGCTGGAGCAGGGCAGGGTTGGCCCAACCCCTCTGCTCCCTAGCTAGAGCAGTGAGGGCTGGCTGACAAGGGGGTGGGAGTAGGAAACCTGGTTGAGAACACAGCCCAGTCTGCCTGACTGGGGCAGAGCAGCCCCTGCCAGATTTTTCCCCGTGAGAGTGGAGGGGGTGGAGGTATGGGCCAGCAGGCTCAGGTGGAGGGGAGGGGGTTGAACCCCCTCCATGGCCCACAAGACCTCAGCCCAGGTCTGTGGGAGGCAGGTCTGCCACACTTCTGCCCCCCCACCTGCTCCAGTGGAGAGCAGGGGGCATGGCCATGCCCCAGCCGAGGTGGGCGGGGGGTCAGTGGAGGTCTGCCTGGATTTTCCACCCTGCTCACCACTTGAACAGCTGCCCAGATGGTACCCTGTGCAGTGCCTCAGGCAAAGGGCAGGAGGAGGGGGATTAAACCCCCCTGCTTCTCCTCTCCCACAGGCATGGGACCCCAGTCGGGGTTTGCCTGGCTTTTCCCCCCTGCTTGCCACTCAAGTGGTGGGGGGCATGGACAGGTGGCAGCCCAGGCAGCACCTCAGGTGAAGTGGAAGGGAGAGGAGGATTAAAACCCACTGCCTCCCCTCTCCCACCCACATGGGACCCCAGTCAGGGTCTACCTGGCTTTTCCCCCCTGCTTGCTGCACAAGTGGCAGGGGGTGTGACCAGACAACTGCCCAGGCCATCATCTGTCCAAACCTCTTGCCACTCAAGCAGCGAGCAGTGGGGGGGGAGGAAGCCTGGCAGACCCTGGCTGGGGTCCCATGCCAATAAGAAAGGGAAGGCAGGGGGATTTAATCCCCCGCCCTCCCCCGCTTCACCTAAGATGCTGCCCAGCCCACCTTCTGGCCATGCCCCCTGACACTCAGAGACAAACCAGGCAAAGGCTGCTGCTTCTCCCTATCCCCCTCCAGGCACATCCTGGCTGGGGTCCCTGCAGGCCAGGGTGGGGGTTTAAACCCCTCACCAATCATACTCAGCCTGCCAGGGTCTGGTCGCACCCCTCCACAGCTTAACTTCCGTCTGACCTTCCAGTCATTGCCAAAGGGAAGGGAGGGCTCACTCAAGCACCCCTTAGCTTCTAGTCTGAGCCACTGCAGGCATGTGGCTGCATTTCTGGAATCAAAAGTGAATGTCTATTCACTTGCTTCTTGGTTCAATCTATGCATGTTAGACTAACCTGTAAAGATTAAATCTATTCAGGCTCAGGCTTTTTGAATGTCTGTACTTAGCCCTGGGGTGCTGTTTTTAGTAAACAATCCCCAGTGCAGTTAATCCTGTAGAAATCCCAAGCTCAATTGCAAAGCAACCTTGTTTGGCCAGTGATTGATTGGATCCAGCTGGGTCAGACTCCAGCCCAGGCTGACTGTCAGCTATCCTGAAATCCTGAAAAGACAAACTCATCCCCCTAAAGGAAAGGGAACTCCCTCAGTAGAAGCAAAGAAAATCAAGTAGAAGAGCAAAAAGAGAATAAGGTGAAGGGCCAAGCAATAGAGAAAGGGCAGCAAAATGGGGAGCTGCAGAAGGTGGTAAGGGGATCCTGAACAAGAGAAGGCTCCCCTACCTACTTGCCTCCAGCTCAAGCAATAGCAATTGACAAGAAATGCACAAAGCTGACCCTGGCCCAACAATGTGCACAGTGCCAGCCTTGCACCATGCTAAGCAAAAGGCCTCAAAGCCTGTTTCAGAGTGAACTTCCACAGTTGTTAAAACTAGCCGGGTCACCAAAATAAAATAAAAAGACTATGATAAGTAGCATTCCCAGATGGTCAGGGTCAAGGATAAGAAACGTCAGCCACTTGGCAATTTCTAAACATGTAGTTCAATCCAGGTCCTGAAGTCTCAGTGAAAGAAAAATATTTGACTACAAGCAATCAAAAACATTTATCAAAATAAGCCATATATAAATACCAGATATAACCTGGGAGACATTTTGGAGACCTCAGCAAATTCAGGACGTCCTCCTGCCAGTCTGCATGCCCCTTCTTCTGCCTCCCATGTCTTCCCAGATGGTAAAGGTGAAAATCTGTATTGTGCTGTTGCAGGTAGCTAGAGAGATAAGTCTTTATTTTTATGCTTTGGGGATGTAAACAATAAAGCATCATACTATAGAGCTGTCTCTTGCATTTTTTTCTGACTTGGGTAGTAGTGATGCCCTGTCCACTAAGAGGAAATGGAATCTCAAAGTTCTAATCCTCAAAGGGAATTTACAAAACAACTTTCATAGACGAGCCTATGAACTTCACTTCATAAATCTACTGGATACAAAAAATCATGGAGTAAATATAGACATTGGATTTATGACATATTATACCTAACTGCCATCCGGTAACCCCAGGTAACCTCTCTACATTTTACCAGCTACATTCTGTCACTAGGTAAACATTCCCCCTTCCCCCCCCACACCTACCTGTCTCACACCTATTGTCTCCCATGGCTTCTGGTCCTCACTGCCACTCATTTGCATTTTCACAGACTTGTATTTTTGCATATTGGCTTCTATTACATCCAGGAAAACACAAAACAACAACACTCTCCCTATGCATGAACAAGGGTGGTTGTGCCCGAAAGCTTGCAAAGAACAATTTTTTCCAACTATTCAGTAGGTCTAATGAAAAATATCACATTTACCCAAAGAACCTTGTCTGCCAAGAAGAAATGGAGAATCACTGATAACTATTAGTGTATCTTTCTTTGATATATAAAAATGATAATCATTAAAAGAACCATAGCTGTACCTTAATTCTGTGTCTAAGCTTGCAAAAGATGTCCTGATCATAAACAGGCTGTAATTTTGTCTCTCTAAAGACCAAATGGTCTTGGGTTTTTCCTAACATCACCTGTTCAGTGGACTGAATGAGATGGGATGACATGTAAGAAAACAGATTATCAACAGAATGTATACAGACAAAATACTGTAAAAAGCCTATGAATAATTGCTTTGTCCTTATCATATACTTTTCTGTTCACTATCTATTAAGTTTCAGGCAAGCAAATTCTACTGGCATACATCTTCCAGGCAGTTTCAACATTACAGCTATCATATCAGATGAAGCCAAAAATTTTACAGACAAGTATTCATGCCATATGAGCTTGCCTTCTTATCAATTCAGGGAAGAGCCTCACGGTTATGCAACTTACACTGGTGTAAAACACATCTTAATTTTTAAATGCATGGTATTGAATTATGTGACAGGTGGATTCATCCTTGCAGTGGAACTGGACTAAGAGAAGGTAATTTGCACCTCACTTAGGGTGCAAATTCTCTTCTGGCAGGGAAGAGAAACTGCAAAGACTACCCTAAGTCTCTCCCAAGACAATACTTAGAACAGTAAATAAGTCAAACACCCCAGCTGTGTTTCCTCTTGGGTTCCTTTCTTTCTTATATGGTTCCTTTCATGAACTATCTTAGAAGCCCTTCCCTATGACAGCGGCTGCTGAAAGGGGAAAGAAATCCAGACTTGGCTGTGTGACAGATATAGACACACATTGTATCAGTGCTATATCCACTGGGTACCTAGAGGAACTAAAGTGTTGTCCCAGGAAGAATGTTACAGGGACTGACCCAGCTCAATTTTGAGGCCATCAGTATCTTATTTTACCCTCACTCAGAGGATCTGCCAACTGTGAGCACTCTTAGGTGGTTGAGGTGACTCACCTATCTGACCAAGTCCCAAAAGACCACTCCATCTAGCAGGAATCAAGGTCCAAAACAAGTACAGGTTTCCCTCAATTTATGCTGTGCACGTGTTCCTGGAAAATGGTGCGTAAGTCGAATTTGTATAAAGCAAGACCCACTTTGCAATGTAACAAATAGGGATAGGTTCCCATGGTGGTGAGGGAGGGAGGGAGAGAGTGAGGCTGGGACTAGATAAGAGGTGGGGGAAGGGGGATAGCTCCCAGGGCTGCACAAGGTAGCAAAGCAGAGGGAACAGAGCAGCTCTCACCCCAGCCCTGGCTGCAGCAGCCCCAGCAGTGGCCGGTGCCAGCTGCCTGCAGTTGCTGGGTTGCACTATGCTCTGGCTGTCCCCACTCACCTCTGTTCCTGGGCTGCACCGTGCCCTGGTGGAGGCAGCAGGTGTCGGCTGCTCCCAGGGCTCCTGCAGCTGGGGCTGCGGTGAGTGCTGCGCCCCATGCCACTTGGAGTTCCACTTGTCCGCACTCACCACAGTCCATCCTGAACCAGCCCCAGGAGCAGCCAACACCAGCTGCCTGCACCACGGCGCAGCCCAGGAGGGGAACAGGCGAAGCATGGTGCAGCCCAGTGGCTGTAGGCAGCTGGTGCCAGCCACTCCTGGGGCTGCTGCAGCCAGGGCTGGGATGAGTGGGGCCATGCCCCATTTCCTCTCCCCACACAGACTTACCTGCTTGGGCCGGACATCTATGCTGATCACATAAGAGCAAATTTACCTTGCATATAATGAATTATGAGTCTAAATATGCTTATCACGTAAGAATAAATTCGCATATAAAGAACCCGCATAAATTGAGGGAAATGAAATCTTCAGCTCCAGCTTCTTAACATGTACAGTTCTCTCTATCAGGGCTAAGCATGTTCCACAGAAAAATTTAGAGCAGTTTTATGAGCTTAACTTCTCACCCTCCTAGGCTAGATTCAGTCCTTTCCCCTATTGACAATGCCTGTCCCTATTAACCCCAAACACGGCAGCATCTTTCTCTACCTTTCACTTGTCCTTGAACCTTAAATGGGGAAATAGATCATTTAACCTATGTAGCAAGACAATGACACCTCCTACCAGCTTAGGGCAAAATCTATAACAGCAGTGTTTCTGTCCTTGAATGAAGAAGACTTTTCTTGGAGTCACTGTCTTAACTAAGTTCAAAGTAACCTAAATCTAACAGATGCATTGGACTCTCAACCCTTTACACGGCCAGCTCACCCAGTGGCATTTTATAGACATTTCATAGACATTAGGGCTGGAACGGACCTCGGAAGATCATGGAGTCCAGCCCCCCACCCAAAGGGCAGGAAGTCAGCTGGGGTCATGGGATCCCAAATAAGCATCCAATTTGCTCCGATGGCAGGCTGTTCCAGACCTTGGGGGCTCAGACAGTAAAGAAATTCTTCCTTATGTCCAGCCTGAAATGGTCTTGCAGTAGTTTATGACCGTTCAACCTCATAATCCCTTGAGGTGCTCTGGTGAACAAACGTTCCCCCAGATCCTGGTGGTCACCCCTGACGGGTAGCCATCAGATCACACCTGAGCCTGCGCTTTTCCAGGCTAAAGAGCCCCATGGCTCTCAGCCTGTCGTCGTAAGGTGTGTTTTCCTGACCTCTGATCATGCGCGTGGTTCTTCTCTGAACTCTCTCAAGCTTCTCCAAGTCCTTTTTGAATTGTGAATCCCAAAACTGGCCAAGTACAAGGGGAGAATGACGTCCCGGGATTTGCTTGAGAAGCATCTATGGATGCAAGCCAGCATTTTGGTTGCTTTAGTAGCTGCAGCATCGCATTGCAAACACATGTTCATCTTGTGGTCAATGATGACCCCCAAGTCTCTTTCTTCCGTAGTGTTAGCCAGCGTAGCACTGCCGAGCCTATAAGGAAGCTGCAGGTTTTTCTTCCCAAGGTGGAGAACCTTGCATTTTTTGGTGTTAAACACCATCAGGTTCTCATCCAACCATTTGCTGAGCCTGTCCAGGTCAGCCTGGATCACCCACCTGTCTTCTGGCATGGATGCTTATCCCCAAAGTTTGGTGTCATCAGAGAACTTGGCCAGTCTGCTCCTGACTCCAATGTCCACATCATTAATGAAGATGTTGAACAGTATGGGTCCCAGGACAGAGCCTTGGGGGACCCCACTGGTCACAGGACACCATGATGAGTGACTTCCATCAATTACTACCCTCTGGGTCTGATCACAGAGCCAATTTCCCAGCCAGTGGATCATGGTGGACCCAAGGCCACCATTGGCCAGTTTCGCCAAGAGGTGATCATGGGATACTAGATCGAAGGCTTTTATGAAGTCAAGATATATGACATCAATGTCTTCTCCCTTGTCCAGGTGATAGGTCACCTGGTCGTAAAGGGAAATGAGATTGCTCAAGCAAGACCTACCCACAACAAACCCATGCTGGCTATCCCTTAGGATGTTGGTGTCGGCCAGTCCATTAAGGATGGCGTCTTTAATAAACTTTTCTAAGATCTTCCCCAGGATAGAAGTCAGGCCAATGGGCCTATAGTTAGCCAGATCCACTTTCCTCCTTTTCTTGAAGATAGGCACCAAATTGTCCTTCTTCCAGTCTTCAGGCACTTCACCAGAGTGCCAGGAGTTTTCAAAGATCCATGCCAGGGGCTGGGCTATGATGCTCACCAGCTCCTTGAGTACCCTGGCGATATCCAGCCTCTTAAGGTGTTCCTTCACAAGGTCAGCATTTAAGGAGGGCAGGGAATCTCCCTCACCCAGACCTCTCTGATCTGTAACAGGCATGGGCATCCCATGGGACTGATGAAAGACTGACGCAAAGTACCTATTTAATAGGTTGACTTTTTCCTGGGCGTCAGTTGTCAGTTGCCCCATCAGGTTCAGCAGGGGTCCAATGTTGCCCTTGCTTTTCCTCCGGCTCCCCACATATCTGAAAAAGGACTTTTTATTGTCCTTGATGCTCAAAGCTAATTGGAGTTCAGTTGCAGCTTTGGCTTTCCTGGTATGCTCCCTGCAGGACCAGACCAGTGCAGAATAATCCTCCTTGGAGGTGAATCCCATCCTCCATCCTTTGTAGGCTTTTCTTTTTAGCCTTAAAAGGTCTTCTAGGTCCCTGGAGAGCCAGGGGGGCTGCTGTGCCCTCCTGCTCCCTTTCCTCTGAGATGGAATAGACTTAGCTTGTGCATTGAGGATCACTCCCTTGAGGAGCAACCACTCTTCTTGAACTCCCCTCTCCCTGGGGTCATGATCCTTTAGGGCCTCACTGACAAGCCTCCTGAGCTTGCCAAAGTCAGCTTTTTTTAAGTCAAGGACTTCTGTGTTGCTGACTGACTTGCTAGCTTTACGGCAGATGGTGAAGGTGATCAGCTCATGGTCGCTGTCACGCAGCTTCCCATCAATCACTAGGTCACCGATTAGGTCATCCCTTGTAGCCAGTACCAGGTCAAGCAGTGCTTTGCCTCTCGTTGGCCCATAGACTTCTTGAGTCAAGTAGAGGTCATTCACAAATGAGAGGAAGCTTTGCGACTGCTCGGATTTTGCTGAGTGATCCTCCCATGAGATGTCTGGGTAACTGAAGTCACCCATGACAACCATGGTCCTGGAGCATGCGGCCTCAGCCAGCTCCCAGGTGAACCCCTGGTCAAGCTCAAGACTTTGGGTGGGAGGTCTGTAGTAGACTCCCACCATTGTGTCCCCTGTGCCATGTTCCCCACAAATTGTAACCCAGAGGGTCTCCAGTCGTCCACCCTGATCACCTATATCAGCTTCCAGGGACATGTAGCTTTCCTTAACATAGAGAGCTACACCCCCACCCCTTTTATCTACACGATCCCTCCTGTACAGGGTATAGCCATCTATACCCGAGGTCCAGTCATGGGTGGAGTCCCACCAGGTCTCTGTTATCCCTATGACATCGTAATTATTTGCATTGAGCAGAAGGACGAGCTCCTCCTGCTTATTCCCCAAGCTCCTGGCATTTGTGTACAGGCAGGCAAGTGTCCGCTTAGGGGCTCTTGCCTTGCCCACAGATTGTACCAGGGCTGGGGCAAGGGTGGGCTCCCTTAAGTGCCTTGGCTTGCTGGCTTTGAAAAGGATGCTCAGCAGGCCAGCGGTGGCAGTAGTCCCCCCGTCCCCCAATGAGCTTAGTTTAAAGCCCGGTGGAGCAGGTCAGCCAGTCTGGCTGAAAAAAGCCTTCTCCCCTGGGGAGAGAGGTGGAAGCCATCTCTTCCCAGCAGCTCGCTGCCTCTCTCACCAAAGAGCGGGCTCTGGTCATGGAAGCCAAAGCCTTCCCGATGACACCAGCGCCACAGTCTTTGGTTGACTATGTGGATCCTCCTCTCCCTTCTCAGCCCATAGCCTGAGACTGGGAGGATAAATGAGAACACCACCTGTGCCCCCAGACCCTTTAGCCCCACTCCCAAATCCCTGTAGCACCTCATGACCTGGCTGGGAGTACTCTGAGCCATGTCATTGGTGCCCACATGAATAAGGAGCATGGGATAGTGGTCTGTGGGCTGAAGGAGCTTTGGGATCTTCTCCGCAATGTCCTGGATGCGGGCCCCCAGGAAGCAGCAGACTTCCCGGGCTAAGGGGTCGGGGCGGCAGATTGCCCCCTCAGTCCCCCTCAGGATGGAGTCTCCCACAGCAAACACCTTACCTTTTGTCTTGGGGAGAGCGGGGATGGTAGCTGCAGTTGAGCCTGTGTTGCCTGTGGACGCTGGCAACTCAGCAGGCTCTGCTGGAGCAGCAAGAGGTGTGTACCTGTTGCTTAGCTCCAGCAGGGCAGGGGCCTTGGTGCAGCGGGCCTTAGGGCCCTTGACCACCTTGGTCCATGCCCCTGACTGGACAGACTGGACAGAGTGGGAGGTCCTGGAGTTCTCCTTTGTCCTGGAGGGAGAAGGTGGTCTACCCTCTGGCTCCCGGGGGAGACGGGCCTGGCAGTAGGAATCAATCTCCTGCTCACAGTCCCTGATGGCACACGGTCTCTGGACTGTGGCCTGGAGCTCCTCCAGCTGGCACACCAGAGACCCCAAAAGGGAGCAGACCCCACATGGGGAGGTGGCCATGCTCCCGGGCCCCAGAGCCTGAAAAAGGGACAGACAGGCTGCGCAGCCAAGAGCCAGGGGCTCCGTCTGCGTGGAGCCCGGAATCATGGGTTCTGTTTGGGTGGCAGTCACTGAAGTGCTCAAGGTGCCTGAGTGGACCTGAGGGGTACAGCGCATGCCCATCTGTGTCATGCCCCTGGTAGGCTAGCTACGGCTAGGACTGTCTACCCTGCGGGGTTCGCAGGCAGGGTCTCGGGCCCTCCCGTGCACCCTCCTGTGCGAACTCCATGCTAACTTACACACCAGCAGACAAGCGCGCCTCTTTGCACAGCCTGTTCACAGGGCTCCGGCTGCTTGGCTCCCTGGGGGGCTGGGCAAAGTAGGGGCCTGGGTGGGGCTTGACCCAGCCCAGCTCCACACAGCCACCTCCTCCCCTCTCAGAGAGGGGTTAACCCCTTTCCACCACAGCCCCGCTTGCCTCCGGCTGTGCTGGGGGTCAACGGGGGGCTCCATGGCTGCTGGGGGGTGTCTAGGGTGCTTCCAGGGAGCAGGGGCATGGCGGGCTTTCACCCATGAATCTCTCAGTGCTCTAGAGCCTAGCTGAGGCAAACTATTCAAGAAAGAGAAGACTATGTTTGTCAGGAGACAGCAAGCAGCAAACAAAATAGTGCCAACTTTGAGTCAACTGCCATCTGCTTCAGGGTACTCTGTAGATGGTATAAAAGTGATGTATAAATCACGGTTCGTTTCTTTGGAGGCTCATGAATATTAATGATCCTTCAGGCATACATTGTTGGTGATACAAAAGGTATATATTTGCAAATAGGGTCAGAGAGAGAAGACAAAAGACCAAACTCTCTCTCTGCCCGCGGGGCACACTCCCCAGCAGGCTTTTATCCCCTCTCTCCTGAGCACGTGTACAGAAGCAGGAACTCTTACAACTCATTTCCGGTTCATACAAACATATATGAAACAACGTCACGTCATACATCGCATGTGTATTATAATTAACTACTTAAGTATGCGGGGCGGATAGGCTTATATGTATTAGTTAATTGCACTTGCTCAGAAAGTACTTTAGGTTACAAAAAGTTCAAACTCAAGGACAAGATGGCTATTACTCTTATCTGCATGAGAACGCTAAGGAGTATAAGCTTTACTGTAACAAAGAGATAGTAAATTTGCAAAACAAAGAGAGAGTGATACCTTAATACAAAGAGCCCTTAGTGTCCTCCCCTCCAACCCCCTCCTTCCCATACCAGGGAGACAGGGAGAGCTGGCAGCTGCGCTGTTCTAACAACACTATTGATGAGAGCTGGCAGCTGCGCTGTTCTAACAACACTATTGATAATGCATTTTCGATAATATTTCTAACAAAAGGATGAAGTTTGTCTTATTATTATAATTATACGGGGGCACAAGGCAGCAAGATGGTGATAATCCCACCCTTCATGTCAAGAAACCTAGAGAAAGAATGGTTAAAAGTGCGTGCTTTTTTCGCGCCAAAAGGGGCGTCGTTTATGCAAAGTAGGGGCGGCATTTATGCAAATTAAAATGCAAATGAAACCGAAGCGGTGATAGGGTGATCTTACCAGCTTGTCACCCTACCTGGCACAAAAGTGATAAAAGGAGGCACAGAGCCACACCCGAGTGAGGTTATTATTGCCTGCTTTGTTTATTACAAGGGATGCTTGATTAATTACATAGTTTAGATGCTCTTGTTATTGCACTCGTATGTCAGCATGCATTCTTCTTTATGCTCTGCTTTTTTGGTTCTCTTGCTGCTGTAAGTAATTAAACATCTTAGTTACTGTTATCCCACCTGTGCTTCTACCTCTGCCTCTTTTTCTTCCTTGTCAATTACTTAAAGCAATTACTACAAGCTGAACTTGCATAACCCCACTGCTATCTAAAAGCCCTGCAGACCTTATTCCCAATCCTTGCACTTAATAAAAGTGTGACAAAGTTAACTATGCTAATGATATTGCTCAGGATTACAGATAATTTCCTCCTATGGGAAAAAAAAAGTACACCTCAATAGCTCATTTTTAATTTTTGCTTTTAGATATTATTTGTCTAAATCCCTGTGTACTTCAACAAATGCAATGTTTCATTAGGTTGACAGTATAAAGAAATTACTATGCCTAAAATACAAAGGGTCCAGTTTATTTCCTTTTCCACAGACACCATAAGTGCCAGGCTTAACATTTCCCTTTCCAGACAGGAGATTCCAGTCCCACCATTTTCACCACGAAGTTGAACGGAAGCACCAGTCTCACTCAGCATGATGTGTTATCCTCCCAGCCTTTCCCCTCTGATGCAATCTGATATTTTCCTCGTAGGCCCTGGTTCTAGTGAGATTACACATGCCATCTGGATTCATTTTATATTTTCAATAAAATTAGAAACAGGTTTCCTTTCTGATGAGAAAAGATGTGCTGCAGTAAATAACTTTTTGTGCAAGTGTTCTTGTTTTTGCTTATTGCAGTGTAAGATATTACTCACCCCTCCCCATCAACATCCCCCATAAATGGAGAATCTTACTTTAGATCAAGTCTCTTAAATGCAAGGGTTCATTAGCTGTATGCCTCAATCCTATCCTTAGAGATTTCCAATATTGGTCTTCTGTGAAAGAAATTAATAGAATTTCAATGCAAGATGATATTCAGAAGAGAAAATGAGTTGGGGGGTGATGTTCCCCATGATGGAACTCAGTCAATGAAACTGTGTTAAACATGGCCATACTCGGCAGGGGAAGAGGTAGGAATTTTGGAACAAGATGATAAATGATCAACTCTACACTGAGTCATTTATTATCAATTAATGTGCATCCTTGAGCATCTCTGAAGTGCCAGTCCATGTGTGAGCTTAAACGCTGTTGTTAAAGTCTGGACACATTTCCATTTGAAATTGAACTGAGAATATCAGCTCGTTTCACACAGGCCTTCTGACTGTCATTCCATTTGGATGTGAATGACCTTTACTGTCATATAACCTGGACATGGGGGATCAGAGTTTACAAACTGAGGTTCAACAATACCAGAAATCCAGAAGCAAAAGCCAAGCATCATGAGACTAGGTATCAGTTCGAATCTCACGAATTATTTTAGGTGTCAAAGGAGGTCCACAGAAAAGACCAGGTCAGAAGTCAGGAGCCAGGGAATCCAATGCAGAACAGGAGCAAGGTACTAGGGTCACAGCAGGCAGCAAAAAAAGAAGAAATAAGGCAGGAGCAAGGCTTCATAGAATCATAGAAGTAGGGTCGGAAGGGACCTTGTAGATCTTCAAGTCTGACCCCCTGCCTGGGCAGGAGAAAAAACTGGACTCAAATGATCCCAGCTAGGTAGGCATCAAGCCTCCTCTTAATGACCCACAGGGTAGGAACCAGCACCACTTCCCTTGGAGTTGGTTCCAGAGCCTAGCCGCCCTAACTGTGAAGTAGTTCTTACGGATGCCTAAGCTAAACCTACTCTCCAAAAACTTATGGCCATTATTCCTTGTTATGCCAGGGGGCACTAGGGCAAACAAGGTCTCTCCCAAACCCTTCTGGTACCCCCTAGTGAGTTTATAAACTGTCACCAGGTCCCCCCTCAGCCTTTTCTTGTGAAGGCTGAACAGGTTCAGGTCCCACAGTCTCTCATTGTAGGGTCTGCCCTGTTGTTCCCGGATCATGTGGGTGGCCCTCCTCTGGACCCTCTCAATGTTGTCCACATCCCTCCTGAAGTGGGGCACACAGAACTGGACACAGTACTCCAGCTGTGGCCTGACCAGTGTTTCATAGAGGGGAAGGATCACCTCCTTGTCCCTGCCAGAGATGCACCTGTGGATGCATGACAAGGTGCAGTTAGCTCTTGCAACCGTGACCTCGCATTGTTGGCCCATGTTCATCTTGGAGTCAATAATGACTCCAAGATCCCTTTCTGCCTCTGTGCTCTCAAGAAGAGTGTTTCCCATCTTATAAGTGTGCTGCTGGTTACTACTGCCCAAGTGCAGCACCCTGCACTTGTCAGTATTGAAGCGCATCCTGTTTTTGCTAGCCCACCCCTGTAACCTATCCAAGTCTTGCTGCAGTCTTTCTCTCCCTTGTTGCAGGGCAGAGCAGTCCAAGGCAGAGTCAAGACAGAAGCAAGGGGTTTAGAGTTGGAGATGCAAACCAAGAGTTTAACACCAAACCCAGGGTCAAGACAACAGCAAGGGACTGAAACAAGAAGGTCCAAGACAGGAGCAGGAGTACAGAAGCCAAGCAAGGAGATACACATCAGGGATACTGGGAGTACTGTAGCAGAGACAAGCCCTGAAGGAAGTGGGACAGTTTTATAGCCCTCCTATCAGAGGCTTATGGTTCCCGTTGGTCCTCCCAGGTCACCTGGTACCTTTTTAGAAACCTCATGGGAGGGCCCAGACTCAGCTGGAACAGGATGCCACAGCCTGGTACTCTGCCTGCAGATACCATGGATTGGGGTTTCAATTCCCAGAGGCCCTGACATTTGTTAGACTGAAGGCAGGGTAGACATGAGCCTTATAGACTAACAAAGAGATATATATATATATATATATATATATATATATATATGTTTATCTACTGTGCCTTCTACCTTACTTCAGACTACATGGCTAATTACATCTCCACTTCAACAGTATATTACAGTCTATTTCATGTTTTCTTAGTCAAATAGCTGAACATTCAGCACTGTGTACAAATTACCTACAAACAGGACAATTATTTTGCAAATTTCTGTTTTCTTATGTGAGAAATGTTTTAACAGGCAATTGTCACTACAGGCCTTATAGTTACATTTCTGCTGTAATGTCTGTCTGATGTTTATGTTTCTTATGTTCTGCCATGCAATATGATGCCGTTAGGTTTTTTATAAATTCAGAAGGAACTTTCAGCTACCTCTGTTATGGACTGAAATGTTTATAATGTTGCTGTTGTTACTGTTTAAATGACTGAGGTTTTAAGGACAGGAAAGAGTTCTTACAAAATAAGGTTTTGAAACATGACCAAACCAAAAGCTCAGCAAAAGTAACCATGGCTTCATGACTGTAAAACAAAAATTGAAATTAGTGTCAGTCCACTTCCTAGGTTATAGCTGCACTGGTGACGATACCAACTCACCTCGGCACTTAAGAGGGAAAAAAAAACATAAGTTCAGCAGCTGAACACAATTCTTAAAGCTTTCCACATGGCAGACTTACCCTATTAAATGACGAGTTGCTTTTCTGTTCGATTCCTTTTTAAAGAAGGTATGCATGACAGTCAGGTACCATTTCATCCAAGTATAATTTGCAAGTAGGAAGACCATGTCTGCACCACTTAGGCATTCATTGACTTGGGTGTAGTCACTCCAGATTTACATTAGTGCAATCAAGTTAAAACTAGCTCCTCCACTTATTAAGGGGCTTGTTATGCAAATGACATGACAGATAAATTAAGATTTAGATTTTTTAGAACATCTAATTCTTTCCTTCATTTGGAAATACTTTTTTCTCCAGTGCCCATTGAACAAAGACTCCAAATTCAGACTAGATAACATCAGAATTATAAAATCAAATCAATGGCTGAAAAAGAAACCCCCCAAACCCACAACATACAACATTATCCTAATTTCTCGTACGTCAAAACTATTCAGGATATGACAATTAAATGGAAACCATGTTAAAACGGATACACAAAAGTCTTGAGCTTAGCTGTGAAGAATACCACAAAAACATGGAGATGGCCACTTGATGACTATGGACAGAGAATTCCAGACCTCTGAGCCCTCACTGGTTCCTATCCATATGCCCACACACATCCTCTCTATTTTTCTTGACCAAGCAGCAGAACAGAAAACTAAGGGGGTGAGGGGTTGGGGAAGGGGGAGCATGGAAAGAATTATGAGTGAAAAGGGGAAAATAATATCTTTAAAATTCACATATATTGCCTGGTCTACACAAGCATGATGGAAGATTGCTTTGGAAGCGTGACATACAATTATCTGTGGTTGGAAGGAAATGCTAGGAATTTTCATAGTATTATGTTTATCAGTGAACTCTCCTGACTTCTACTAAAAAATGTAAACTCTATCCACTTAGGAAGAAGCTGTGGCTTAGGTGTCAAAGAGTTTACAGCTTTTGGTCCTGCTATATTTGCTCAAAACAAAGATGACTTTGAATTTAAGGTGATCCCCCAATTAATAGCATCTATTTATTTGTTATAATTTGTTCCAATTTTCCATGTATACATTCTAATTATTGAGAAGCTGTCTTAAATCCTATGTCCTTAAACCAACATGGCTACAACCAACAGCTCCCTGCCCCCCCAAACTGCTACAGCATGGAAGATGGGGGGGAGGGGTGCAATTAACCTGACCCCCACCCCTTACCCCCTGTCCGTTGCTTGTCTCCCACACCCAGTGCCTGCACACCCTGGTGCCTTCCTCCTGCCACAGTGCCTGTACACGTTGCCATGTACCTCTGTGATGCCTGCACTTCTGCCAACTCCTGACCTATGCCTATGCCTCTTGGTGGCATCCCCTCATGGTGCCTGCACATCTATCTGTCTGGTCCCCTGTAGCCTCTGCTCCCCTCTGCCTTCCCCTGAAGCCTCTGCTCCCGCGACGGCTTACCATCAGTCATGGCTCCAGCCCCATTTCAACCCAGGGCATGGAGCATGTAGTAATTTTATCCACAGCCCAGCCATACAGTAGTGGTTGCAGCAGCTCTGTCCTTGCAATATCTACCCCCTGCCTCTACCTTATACTCAAATCCAAGATGAGGGCTCCTCACCATGTTGAATGGAGGAAAATCCTACTCTGGGATTTGAGTAAATACAGTAATAGCCATTATGAACTCAACATTTACCCATTAAATAGTATCAAAGGATGCAGTTTTTGCTTACTCCAATGCATGGGCAACTGGTAGAACCTAAGTTGGGGGGGGAACTTGCCCCCTAAGCAGCCAGTCAGTGACCAGAGGTATGCAGCCATTTGTGCTGATCCAGAATTTTCAGGCCAGATCATGGAGGCATAAGGACAAGGGACATGGTTGTCATGGATGACCTAAACTACCCAGACATCTGCTGGGAGGATCAGTCAGCCACGTCTGAATGCTCACGTAGGTTTTTAGTCTGCATACAGGACCTCCACCTAACCCAGGAGGCACATAAAACCACCAGAGGAAATGCCTTGCTGGACTTGGCCCTTGCCACAGGTGATGACCTAGTGAGGGATTTGTGGGTGCTTGACTATCTAGGCATTAGTGACCATCATCTGCTGGAATTTACTATCCAGCGCAGGTTGGCGAAAGCAAGCAGTAAGGCAAAAGTCCTTGACTTCAGGAGGGCCAACTTCAGGGAGCTAAGGAGATTAGTAAGAGAGACACTGGGGACTTGGAGCTTCTCCCTCGGAGATGGGAGTCCAGGATGGGTGGTTGTTCCTTAAGGAGACAATCCTCTGAGCACAGAGGGAGTCAGTCCCAACATGAACCAAAGGGGGTAAGAGTGCTAAAAAGCCCCACTCAAAGGCATCCAGGAGGGTCTGAAGGCAAAAAAGGTGGCATAAAATCAGTGGAAGCAAGGGGCAATCACCAAGGAGGATTACACCTCCGTTGCTCGTGATTGCAGAGAGGCAGTTAAGAAGGCCAAAGCAGAGACACAAACAGAGCGTGCAAACAGGCACGCTCTGTAAGAGCGCGCTGGCATTTGCGCCAGTGTTCATGCAGGCGAGCAAGCAAAAAGAGCCAGGAGGTGGTCTTCAGCAAGGGTAAGGTGAAGGCACCACACAGTAAATAAATAAAAATTGTATCGACGCAGAGTGCTGGTAGAGCCCCTGCCCAGCTGGCGCCACCTACTCGGGGCTTCTCTGAGGTCTCCACCCAGATGGAGCCCATGGGAGGGGCTGGCATCACCCTCCTCCCTGGCCTGTGGGGGATGCCTGGCAGTACCAGGGTGGGGCAGGGAAGGGAAGCCCCCACACTTGTCCTGCAGGAGCCCGTCTTAGGGCCTTGGATGTGAGGGAGCTCCAGGAGGAGGTTAGCAGGCTGAGGGGGAACAGAGAAGTGGAGGATGAAACTGATAGTCATTTCCTTTCCCTGCAGGGCCAGACACCAAAGGGAGAAGTACCCCAGGTGGTGCCTTCCTCAGCAACCTGGCAGAAGGTTCCCTCCAAAGCCAGGGCAGCTCACCACAGTGCCCTACCAGTTCCCCCAGTCCAGCTGGAGAACAAGTATGAGGCCCTGGCATCATTAGAGGAGGAAGGAGAGGAGGATAACCCTGGAGAGGAGGCCACTTCATGCACAGAGGAGGCTGAAGGGGGCAAGTTGACCTGGAAGAAGAGATACCGAGTGCTCATCATAGGCAACTCCATTCTGAGAGGTACAGAGGGTCCCATCTGTCGCCAGGATCCCTTGACACGTGAGGTGTCCTGCCTACCCGGAGCGAGGATTCAGGATGTGACAGAGAGGATCCTGGCCATTATTCAGCCCATGGATTACTACCCCATGGTATTAATTCATGTGGGCGTGAATGATGAGGCTGGGAGAAGCCCAGATCACCTGATGAAGGACTACTAAGCTATGGAGGGCAAGCTGAAGGAGACAGGGGCACAGGTGATCGTCTCCTCTATCCTTCCAGTGAGAGGATGGGGATGATGCCATGAGAACTGCATCAGAGAGGCCAATTTGCAGCTTTGGAAATGGTGTCTCGAGGCGGGCTTCGGCTTCCTTGATCATGGCCCATACTTCCAGACAAGAGACATGCTCGGGTGAGATGGTCTTCATCTCTCCCCCAAAGGTAAGCATGTGTTCTCTTTCAGGTTGGCTGATCTCCTCTGGCGGGCTTTAAACTTGGCTCATCAGGGGAAGGGGAGGATGAGGTCAGAGGGAGCATCAGAACACCAAGCACAGCCCAGCCAAGACTGACAACAAGCTCATGAAATACCCAGGTAAGTGGCAGGGGCCCAAATAGTCCTGGGGTTAGGAAGGTGGGCCATTCACCTTCAGGAGGCCTTAAATGCCTATATACCAATGCTCTTAGTATGGGGAACAAGCAGGAGGAACTTGCCCTCCTGATAGATAATGCAAACCCAGACATAGTGGGGCTCACCAAAACATGGTGGGATCCAACGCATGACTGAGTGGTGAATATCAAGGGCTATAGGCTGTACAGGAGGGATAGAACAAGGAGGAAAGGTGGAGGCGTGGCGCTCTACATCAAAGAGCAATTCACATCCTCAATGAGCAGCACTGGGTCAGAGGAGGGGCAGACTGAAGTGCTCTGGGTCAGATTACAAGGGGGTAGGGGGGAAAAGGACTTAACAGTGGGGGTCTACTACAGACCACCCAACCAGGAGGAAGAACTTGACCAGGAATTCTCAGGTCAGCTCACAGAGGCAGTTATGTCAAAGGATGTGATCATCATGGTGGACCTAAACGATCCAGGCAGGTGCTGGGAAGAGCAGTCAGCCAGGTCTGACCACTCACATAGGTTCCTACCCATGTTACAGGACCTCCATCTAACCCAGGAGGTGCACAGTTCCACCATGGGAAATGCCTCGTTAGACCTGGTCCTGGCCACAGGCGACAACCTGGTGAGAAGACTGCGGGTGCTCAGTCACCTGGGAGACAGTGATCATCGCCTACTGGAATTCACCATCCAACACAGGGCAGCAAAGGCCTGCAGCAAGACAGTAACCCTGGACTTCAGGAGGGTGGATTTCAATGAGGTAAGGAGATTAGTCGGGGAGAGACTGAGGTCCCGGAGGGGAGGGGAGTTGGGAGTCCAAGCAGAGTGGTCGTTCCTGAAGGAGACGATCTTCCAAACTCAAAGGGTGGCAATCCCAACAAGGGTGAAAGGCAACAAGAGTGCTCAGAAGTCCCCTTGGCCAACAAAAAGCATCCAGGAATGTCTCAAGGCTAAAAAGGAGGTGTACACCCAATGGAAGGGAGGGGCCATCACTAGGAAGGACTATACAGCCGTTGCTCAGGTTTGTAGGGGGGCTGTTAGGAAGGGTAAGGCGAAGATGGAACTGGGGCTAGCAACCCAAATCAAGGACAATAAGAAGTCCTTTTTTAAATACATAGCGGGTAAAAAGAAGGTTCTGGGTAATGTAGGGCCTCTGCAGGACACACTAGGAAGTCTGGTGGTCACACCAGACATCAAAGCTAACTTATTTAACAACTTCTTTGCCTCCATTTTTCTGAGCAGGGACCATCATGTTCCCTGACAGTCACAGGGGAGGCACAGCCAAGCCAAAGGTCGGAGTGGACCTGTCAGGGACCTCCTGGTGGGACTGGAAGCATCCAAATCAGCAGGTCCTTATGATCTCCACCCCAGAGTGCTGAAAGAATTAGCAGAGATCATTGCGAGTCCCCTGTCACAGCTTTACGAGCACTCGTGGTGCTCTGGCAAGGTGCCAGAGGACTGGAAGAGGGCCAGTGTGGTCCCCATTTTCAAAAAAGGTAGGAGGGAGGACCCAGGAAACTGTAGGCCTATTAGTCTTACCTCGGTCCTGGGGAAGCTCTGTGGTTCTATTAGAACACATTTCACTAAAGATTTAGATTTGTGGACAAAATCTTCCAAAGAATTAGGGAGATAAGCTTCTAGCTCCCACAGAGTTCCAGTACTACAAGTGTGGACAAAATATGGCCCACAAGCCAGATTTGACACACTAGGCACTTTCTTCTGGCTCGCAGAGCCCACCAACTAATTGTACCCTGCCCAACCCTTCCACCCATGAGGGTGGAAGCAACACAACCATGTATACAGACCCACCAACATACTCTATTGCACCACACTCCCACACACACACACTCTGCTAGGCGGAAGGACCCAGCCGGGCCAGCAGGCAGTTTCCAGGCTGGGCTGCTGCTGCCGTTGTAACTACTGGGGACCTGCTTGGCTTCCCCAGCATCCTGCTTGCTCCAGGCAGCAGGAAGTGGTGAGGGCAGGGGCAGCAGGGGAGCTGCAGCTAGGCAGGAGCGTGGAGCATGGGGCTGGAGCTGGTGGCAGTGTGGAGCCTGTAACCAGGGGGGTAGCAACAGCATGGAGCTCAAGTGGGCAGGATGTAGATGTAAGGGAGGGTGGGGGAGATGTGGGGACCCCCCACACACTCCTCCCATGGTGAATAGCCCCCACAGGTGGGCTATTTATTCAGGAGTACATCTGTGAGGGACCAGCAGGGAGTGTATGCTTAGGGGCAACCAACATGGGTTCATCAGAGGCAGGTCCTGTCAGACCAACCTGGTGGCCTTCTATGATCAGGTCACTAAATCCTTGGATGCAGGCATTGCAGTGGACGTAGTCTTTCTGGACTTTAGAAAAGCCTTCAACACTGTCTCTCACCCCATTCTCATTAAAAAATTAGGTGACTGTGGTGTTGATCCCTACATGGTCAGATGGGTCGCCAATTGGCTGGAGGGCTGTACGCATAGTGTGGTGGAAGGATGTGGGCAGTGGGGTTCTGCAGGGCTTGGTCCTCGGGCCTGTGCTGTACAAGATCTTCATCAGCAACTTGGACAAGGGGGTGAATAGCACCTTGTTCAAATTCTCAGATGACACTAAGATGTGGGGGAGGTGGGCATGCTAGAAGGGAGGGACAAGCTGCAATCAGATCTGGACAGGTTACAGAGGTGGGTGGATGAGAATAGGATGGGTTTCAACACTGACAAGTGCAAGGTACTGCATCTGGGGAGGAAGAACCAGCAGCACACCTACAGGCTGGGGAACCACCCCCTCTCACCAGCACAGAGGCAGAAAAGGATCTTGGAGTCATTATTGACTCAAAGATGAACATGGGCCGCCAATGTGGGGATGCAGTCAGAAAGTCTAACCGCACCTTGTCATGCATCCACAGATGCATCATGAGCAGGTCCAAGGAGGTGATCCTCCCACTTTATGCAACTTTGGTCAGGCCGCAGTTGGAGTACTGCATCCAGTTCTGGGTGCCGCACTTCAGGAGGGATGTGGACAACATGCAGAGGGTCCAAAGAAGGGCCACTTGCATGATCAGGGGGCAGCAAGGCAGGTCCTATGAGGATAGGCTACGGGATCTGAACCTGTTCAGCCTCCACAAGAGGAGGCTGAGAGGGGATCTGGTGGCCGTCTATAAACTCACCAAGGAGGACCAGCGGAAAATAGGAGAGTCTCTGTTCCCTTGGGCACCACCTGAGATAACAAGAAATAACAGCTACAAATTGATTGAGAGCAGGTTCAGGCTTGATATCAGGAGGCATTACTTTACGGTTAGGGCTGCCAGGCTCTGGAATGAGCTCCCTAGGGAGGTGGTACTCTCTCCTACCCTAGGGGTCTTCAAGACTGTGCCTCCACTCCCCAGCTACCACTCCCAGGGAGGGCACCAGCGCTCCCACCTGCCCCCCCGCCCATTGCTGAAGCAGAGAATGCTAGCTGTCCAGGGGTGCCCCAGCATTCTCAGGGGGTGCACATGCACCCCCGTGTGCCCTCTATGTGTCGCCACTGCTCCAATGAGCAGGACCCATTCCAATATTTCAGATATATGTTTCTTAATTGATATACAGTAAAACTCCATAAATGCTGGTTTTGGCACCTTTATGTATTGTACACAGCTACAGGTCTGTCATATCAGTGTTTCTCAGGCTTTTCAGGGTGACAACCTTGTTCAAATTTAGACACGTCTGTGAACCCATAAGAATAAAATGTCATAGTAACAATACTCTATATCATTTATCTTTGTGTTTTGAGATATTGACAGATGACATGACAGTAAGAATGGATGTGGGAAACTGTGTGGGAATTGTATTAATACATCAACCTAGTTGCCTTTATGACCTAATTCACTTTGAGAATCACGACTCACTTGTTGCATATATTGTGGGCATGTCTACACATGAGCTTTACTGTTCAGTACACTAATTTGCTGCCAGTAAAGCGTCACTGTCTATTCATGTGTAGATTAATTTACTGTGCTGGCAGATAATCCTGTCAGAAACAAGTACTGTCCGACAGCAGCATAACTTACTGCACTTAAACGCATATGTAGATAGTGATGTCCAGATTAGTTTACTCTGGCTCCTATTGCCCCAGAGTTTATTCAGTCTCATTAATTACACATGTAGATGATCCCAGTATATCTTATTATCTGGTATAATACACAAATATTTATAACTTAAATTCACAGTGATATGATCTTCTTTTGAACAAAGAAAGGAGATTTCCACTTAAACATAATTCAGAAAGAAAAATTCTATTTCTATTACTAAACATTACAGTGGGTGTGTCTACATGAGATGGTTTATTACTTAGTAGACTAATCTACTAAGGTAATCTAGACAAACCTAATGCAGGCAGAAGCAAGTGTTCCTGCTGCAATTGCTTTCCACTCTGACTTCACATAAGGCACACCAGTCACACACAGCACCATGGCGCCCTTGAAAGGGTATCACAGCACCCTAAGTAAGAACCACTAGCCTATAAAATGCTTTAAAGAATTCTCTAATGAAAGAAATACTGGGCTACCCTATTTCCTAATTTGTCGTCTATTAAAATCACACATTTAAAAGTTATTTTCCTGCTATTCAGTTTAAAGAACAAAGAATACATGAAGCCCTGGGGTCCTTGAGAGTTGCTCACTGAAAGTCAGTGTCAGATGTACAGTAGTTGGCCATCTAAATTCATTGTTTAGAAACGCTGAAAGCCTGAACACTCTGCATATCATAGCCATTATCTAATAGTCAGGGTCCAGTTCAGGTTTGTCATCTGCCCTCAGTTACAAGTTAAAGCTCCTAGAGGTGGGAGGGGGAGGAGAGCCAGCCAAAATCTAGCCTTAATTTCTCATGTGATGAACAATTAATACCTGTAAGTTGAAAGGTAACAACTTTGAAGTGGAAAATCTCCACATACAAAAATTATATTTGGTATGTTAACTCCTGATTTCATCCTAGGATGCTGGCACAGCATTTCAATGCCTGGAGTTATTGACATATACATATTGCACTCATGTAACCAAAGTAATTTATTTGCTGAGATTTATAAATACAATTCCTTATAATCAAAACTAAAGCATTAAAACCAAACCTGCTGCTTTCTTTGGATAAGTGTGAACGTTTTTTCACACACTGATGAAAGATACTGTTCATAGTTGTAACCCCACTATCAAAAGAGCTTGAAAAAAGATAAATTTGTACAGCATCTGAAAGTCATCAGTCCAGCTTCTAAGCTTGCTAATATGGCAGCATCCAACTGCCTAATTTAACCTTCTCTTTTCCATTCCTAAAAAGTAGATGTAAGGACCTTCTGTGTTCTCTAATTAGTATTTACACAATACAGTGGAAGTCTAATAACAGGTCTTTGCTTTTGGTAATTATGGCCCAGTTAGTATCAAAGGCATTAAATGGAAGGAAGAGGAGGGAGAGGAGAGAAGGAAGAAATAGTCACCACACCAAAGGAAAGCATCAGGAAGTTTTCTGTCTGAGGGAGACAGAAGGCTTCCCAAAAGTAGTAGATTAGGTTAGGAAACCTTACTGTGGAGTGCAGTTTACTATTGTAACTTAATGGGCCACCTCTGCTAGTGGGTGCCTGGGACAGAGTGAGTAAAACAATGTTTCACCCCACAGCAACTGACCTGTCCCTGATAGGCCATTGAGTAGGGAGAGAACACAATCCCTGAGCTCACCTAAGCAGGGCCAGATTAACACATAGACAAACTAGGCACATACCTAGGGCCTTGAGCTGCAGGGGGGCCTTGGTCTTTCCCTCCATGGCAACAGCACGAATGACCCCATCCACCTCCTTTCCCTTCCCCTCCCCCTCTCTGCCAGCCTTGCAGCCACAGTTGCTTCTTCCTAGTGGCAGCTCCAATCCCCTCTTCCCATGGGCAGCAGTGCCAGGGTGGGGAGGTGGGTCTTGACCAACCTAGGGCCCATGAGTTTGTTTTCCTAGGGCCCACAAAAGGGTTAATCTGGTCCTACACTAAGGGAAAGGATAAATTCCTGATACGTCTATGTGTAGGCCTGGAAAAGGAAGTTAAAACTTCCTCATACTCAAAGCTGGGATCCTTGGCACGTCCCTAGAACAGTCCTGTCCTATTCCATCACAAAATAGAGGTGATATGAAAACTCTTCAGTTTTCTCAGAAACAATATTGGGCCCCTTCATTTTGAGAGCAAAAAGGGAACAGAAGTCCCAAGGGGTTCCCTTAAGAGAAATGAAGGAACAGCAGTGAAGAGACTACCAGTATTACCTCAAGATGACTATTTATTTACTTAGGTGGATGGGTGGGCTGGAATTCTGCCTGTCCTCTTCCTGCCACACTGATTCGTCTTCAGAATGGAGCAAACTGTGCTTTTCAGATCTATGGGCACCTATACAGGTGTCCAGCACTTGCTCTGACACATGCTAATCAGCAGTTAATTGATTTAGCATGCTAAGTGGCATGCTCCAGCAGCCTCAGCATCAATGTGTTCAGCATCCCTGAACTTCAAAATAGCAGTGGGGGCACTTTAACTAAAGCATGTTAAGCACGCTATAGTTAAAGCGCCCCCACTGCCATTTTGAAATGTGGAACACTGAATAAACAAGGTGCTGCGGGTGCTTTAGAGCAGCTCCCGAAAGCCACTCTATTTAAAGCAGTCCCCCCACCCCAGAATACAGATAAAGACACCTGATGAGTCTTAAGCTAGGTGCAGACATTCAAAAAGCCTGAGGCAGAATCAAATTACACTGTTTTCTGTAAACAACACAGTTAGATCCATAGTGAATAGAACACACATTCACCCTTTGGTGTTGGGGGATGATGGGGAAAAATCTTAGACAAGGTTTTACCATTTTTAAACCAGTTTATATTTTTGTTTCGTCACAGGCATAGACCAGTTTCCAATCACTTATACCAGTAAAAGTGTCATGTCTGTATCTGGCCTTAGCGTTAGCATCTTGTAGAGATGCAGGGGACAGTATCTATGTCTCAGAAGTGTTGTATGAAGTGATCTTAGGAAAATGGCTGCATCAGGACTTCAGTGGGTATTTTTGAAACAGATCCTCAGTTTGTGAAACCTGGCAATATTTCTATTAAATTCTCAGAATTTTAACAACTTACCACAGCCACAGATCTGCCCCTTCATGCATTTCTTCCCAAATTTGCCTTGTTTTTTTGTTTTTGTTTTTTTCAAATGAAATCTCAGTTTCCAATGTAACAACATGACATAAAGAACTGGTGCCCCAGCCATAAACTCCTAACCTTGGCAAACCTTTTGTCTGACCCCTGCCATCTCTCACTGAGTAACTCACTAATTGCCTATGACAGGACAAGGTACATCTGACCCTATGTAAAAGCTTAGGGACAGACCTTAGGGTCCTGGAGGCGCAGGTGAGGGAGCTCCAGGAGGAAGTTAGCAGGCTGAGGGGAATCAGGGCGGCAGAGGATGAAATTGACAGCTATTTTCTTTCTCTGCAGCGTTATGCACCCAAGGAAGATGCACCTCAAGAAGTGTCCTCCACTGCTAAGTGGCAGATGGTCACCTCCCGAACCAGGGCTGCTCGTAACACAGCAGTACCAGTTCCTCCAGTCCAGCCAGAGAACAGGTACGTGGCCCTGGCAACTCTGGAGGAGAAGGAAGGAGAGGAGAAAACCGGGAAGGAGGCAACGCCATGCTCTCCACGTCCCAAGCAGGCTGAAGGAGATAAGCAGGCCAGGAGGAGAAAGCGTTGCGTGATTGTCATAGGCAACTCCATCCTGAGAGATACAGAGGGCCCCATCTGTTGCCAGGACCCCTCGACACGCGAGGTCTACTGCCTACCTGGACCAAAGATTCAGGACATGAAAGGGATGATCCAAACCGTGATTCAGCCCACTGATTACTACTCCATGGTCCTAGTCCATGTGGGTACTAATGATGCAGCCAGGAGAAGCCCTGATCGCCTGATGGACTACCATGCTCTGGGGTGCATGCTAAAGGAGATAGGCACACAGGTGGTTTTCTCTTCTATCCTACCAATGAATGGATGTGGAAACGTGCATCGTGGAGACCAACTGGCGGCTTCGGGAATGGTGTCTTAAGGTGGGCTTTGGCTTCCTCAACCACGACCAGCACATCACGACAAGAGACATGCTCGGATGGGATGGGCTCCACCTTTCCCCTAAAGGTAATTGTGTTTTTTCTTCTAGGTTGGTGGACCTCCTCCAGTGGCCTTTAAACTAGGCTCGTTGGGGGAAGGGGAAGACGAGGGTGGAGGAATCGCCGGACTGCCAAACCAAGCAACACCCACAAGTACAGCCCAGCCTAGAACAATGAGCGAAACATATACACAGGTAAGCGACAGGGGCCACGGCAATGCTGTGATTAGGGGGCCAGTACACACATCCACAGGAGGCCTCAAATGCCTCTACACAAACGTTTGTAGTATGGGAAACAAGCAGAAGGAACTCACCCTCCTGCTAGCTGACACCAACCTGGACATAGTGGGAATCACTGAAACGTGGTGGGACTCAACTCATGACTGGGCGGTGAATGTCAAGGGCTATAGGCTGTACAGGAGGGACAGGATAGGAAGGAAAGGTGGGGGCGTGGCACTCTACATTAAGGAGGAATACCCATCCTCATCAATTAACAAAGAATCAGAGGAAGGCCACTCTGAAGTGCTTTGGGTTAGAATACAAGGCAGTCAAGGGGAAAGAGACTTAACAGTGGGGGTCTACTACAGACCTCCCAACCAAGGGAAAGAGCTCAACTAGGAATTCTTAGGTCAGCTCAAGGAGGTAGTGAAGTCTAAGGATGTGGTAGTCATGGGGGACCTGAACTTCCCAGACATCTGCTGGGAAGAGCAGTCAGCCAGATCTGACCGCTCACATAGGTTCTTAGCCAGAATGCAGGACCTCCATCTAACCCAGGAAGTGCACAGCCCCACCAGGGGAGACGTCTTGTTGGACCTGGTGCTGGCCACGGGAGATGACCTGTTGAGGGGGCTGTGGGTGCTTGACCACCTGGGAGAGTGATCATCGCCTGCTGGAATTCACCATCCAGCGCAAGGTGGCAAAGGCCTGCAGCAAGGCAGCAGCCCTAGATTTCAGGAAGGAAAACTTCAATGAGCTAAGGAGAATAGTCGGGGAAGCACTGAGGTCCCAGAGCGGAGGGGAGCCAGGTGTCCAAGCAGAGTGGTCGCTCCTTAAAGAGACAATCCTCCAAGCCCAAAGGGGGGTAATCCCAACGCAGATCAAAGGGAGCAGGAGGGCACACAAGCCCCCATGGCTCACCAAAAGCATCTGAAAATGTCTCCTAGCTAAAAGGGAGGCAGACACCCAATGGAAAGGAAGGGCCATCACCAGGGATGACTATACTGCAGTTGCTCGGGGATGTAAGGGAGCAGTCAGGAAGGCCAAGGCAGAGATGAAACTGGGACTAGCTTCCCTGATTAAGGACAATAAGAAGCCCTTCTTTAAATACATAGGGGATAAAAAGAAGGTTCCGGGTAATGTGGGGCCCCTGCAGGACACATTAGGAAATTTGGTCGTCATACCAGATGACAAAGCCAACATATTTAATTATTTCTTTGCCTCCATTTTCCTAAGCAGGGACCGGAACAGTCACCCCTGCGCTGTGTCCCCCTCAGGCCCCAGGGGAGGCACACCTAGGCCAAGGGTTAGTGAGGAACTAGTTAGGGAACTTCTGGAGGGACTGGATGTGTTCAAGTCAGCTGGTCGAGATGATCTCCACCCTAGAGTACTAAGGGAATTGGCCGAAGTCATTGCAGGACCCCTGGCATGGCTTTATGAGAACTCGTGGTGCTCTGGTGTGGTTCCAGAGGATTGGTAGAGGGCCAACATAGTTCCCATCTTCAAAAAGGGGAAGAAGGAGGACCTGGGAAACTATAGGGCAGTTAGTCTTACCCCAATCCTGGGCAAGCTTTTTGAGAAAATTATTCTGGCACATATCCAGGAGGGGCCAGCAGGGGAGGTCATGCTTAGGGACAACCAATATGGGTTCATTAGTGGCAGATCCTGTCAGACCAACCTGGTGGCCTTCTATGATCACATCACCAAATCATTAGATGCAGGGGTAGCAGTGGACATAGTCTTCCTGGACTTTCGGAAGGCCTTCAACACTGTCTCTCACCCTGTTCTCATTAAGAAACTGGGGGAACTGTGGTGTTGACACCCATACAGTCAATTGGGTACCCAACTAGCTGGAGGGCCACACCCAGAGAGTGGTGGTGGATGGGTCATTTTCAACCTGGAGGGATGTGGGCAGTGGGGTTCTGCAGGGCTCAGTCCTCGGGCCCACACTGTTCAACATCTTCATCAGTGACTTGGACGAGGGGGTAAAAAGCACCCTGTTCAAATTTGCTGATGACACTAAGATGTGGGGGGATGTGGGCACACTAGAAGGGAGGAATAGGCTGCAATCAGACCTAGACAGGTTACAGGGGTGGGCGGATGAGAATAGGATGGGATTCAACACCGACAAGTGCAAAGTGATGCATCTGGGGAGGAACAACCGGCACCTTACCTACAGGCTGGGGAACTCCCTTCTTGTCGGTACAGAGGTAGAAAAGGATCTTGGAGTCATCATTGACTCCAAGATGAACATGGGCCGGCAGTGTGGGGATGCAGTCAGGAGGGCCAACCATACCTTGTCATGCATCCACAGATGCATCTCAAGCAGGTCCAAGGAGGTGATCCTCCCTCTCTATGCAGCACTGGTCAGGCCGCAGCTGGACTACTGCGTCCAGTTCTGGGTGCCGCACTTCAAGAAGCATGTGGACAACATGGAGAGAGTCCAAAGAAGGGCCACTCGCATGATCAGGGGGCAGCAGGGCAGGCCTTATGAGGAGAGGCTACGGGACCTGAACCTGTTCAGCCTCCACAAGAGAAGGCTGAGGGGGGATCTAGTGGCCTGTTACAAACTAGTCAGGGGGGATCAGGAGGCACTGGGGAAGTCCCTGTTCCCCCGAGCACTGCCAGGAGTGACCAGGAATAACGGTCACAAGCTGGCAGAGTGTAGATTTAGGCTAGATATCAGAAGGCGCTACTTCACGGTCAGGGCGGCTAGGATCTGGAACCAGCTTCCAAGAGAAATGGTGCTGGCTCCTACCCTTGGGGTCCTTAAGAGGAGGCTAGATATACACCTTGCTGGGGTCGTTTGACCGCAGTACTCTTCCCTGCCGTGGCAGGGGGTCGGACTAGATGATCTACTCAGGTCCCTTCTGACCCTAGAAATTATGAAACTATGAAATCCTTCTGCATTCATAGTTTCATAGTTGGGGGTCTGATGAAGAATGCCATTCATTCTTGCTGACAATATTAATTAAGTCCTTCATTTGCCAGCAC
Source organism: Crocodylus siamensis (assembly GCF_052110815.1). NCBI lineage: Eukaryota > Metazoa > Chordata > Crocodylia > Crocodylidae > Crocodylus > Crocodylus siamensis. The sequence continues at coordinate 95,851,776 of NC_143399.1, read as the reverse complement.
TGGCAAACAGATTAGGAATAGAAATAAGTGTAGTCACTCTGCCTTTGCTCCATTGGTGAACCATACCTGTACAGTCTCTTTCTTGAATTAAGGTAATGCATTTTTAAAAAGAAAGCTGAAAACAGTGATGAGGTGGGCTTTTCTCTTCCTTCCACTGGCAAGGAGCTTTTGTGACTTATGGATAAAAAGATAAACATATTGTTACAGTTAGTATAGGCCCAGCTAAGCTATACTATTAGCATAATTTCTGCCTGGCTACTTTTCAGCCAGATGGGTGGGATAACTTCATTCAGTAATATAATTTCAGCACAAACAATTATAAAATCAGACATAAACACTGCAGTTCTGCTTAATGTGTAGAAAATAATACAGTCTGTGCTCCCTCCCTCCCCCCATACCACATCATTAGACCTGGTAAACACAATCACTATCACTTCTGCTCAAGAAGTGCAGGATTACAGTTCACAGGATTCAGTCAGTACATAGTATGATTACAAGAAGACTATAAAGAAGCAACTATAGACAACCTGACAACCCAGGTGACTTGCAATCATGAGCAGAATATAAGCTCTTACATGTGTTGCTTCCTGCTGGCATCAGCAAATTCAAGCACTGAGATAGCCTTTCCCTCTATCAGGAGTTTTCATTTTCATGTGCTTTTCAATTGTGCTCATTGAAATATAGATATATTTTCCTTCATTATTTCTTAGATTAACAATTTACCTTTCAAGCCCAGTTTTCATTACTTAGGTGAACTGTGTTAATTGCATTTACATTGCAACTACACAATGCAAATGCAAGATTGTGCACCATACAGAAATGAGGATAAGTATCAAGACTGAAAACAGGTAATCTACTGGATTTGGGGTCTGATCCAGATACCGTTACTCTTCCTAGAGTAGTGTCATGGGACTTCAGTAATACCACCTATGTGAATATAGACTACAGAATGCTATCTTCTTTAACTATAAAATAAATAACCTACTGGACATTAACTGAGGCCAATATGATTGAAATCCATCAGCAGTGCATAGATTTTCATGCTGCACCTTTATGCAAATGGCATATCTCCTTTTGAAAAAGAAAATGGAAGACATCTCAAGACACTATATTAAAACAATCAAGTAACAAAGTGGAAGTAGAGAGGAATATAGATCACATGCACAAAAAGAAGTGGATGTACATTATATAGGAGAAGCATGATACTGTATGTATCTTGCCCCTCTGCCCCTTCATAATCAACCCCCCCCAAAAAGGGCAAGGCAAACATGATATCATGATCAGAGGCAATGCATACAGAGTACACTGGGGGAGGGAGTGCCCAGCCTCCCCTCCCCAAGAGTGCTGGTGCTCTCCCTGACAGCAAGTGCTCTGGCTGGTAAGGGGACACAGAGAGTGCTTGTGCTCCCCCTAATATTGGCTCCACTGGCAGCACATCAGTGGTGGAAGTGCCGGCAGCAGAAGAGCTGGGGCAGCACCAGGCTCTTCCCGGGGGGGCTCACCCAAGCTGCACAGCAAATCAGGTCATAGATTTCATAAATTTCATAGACATTAGGGCTGGAAGGGACCTCAGAAGATTGAGTCCAAGCCCCTGCCCAAAGGGCAGGAAGTCAGCTGGGGTCATAGGATCCCAGCAAGATAAGCATCCAATTTGCTTTTGAAGGTGTTCAACGTAGGTGCTTGAACCACCTCCGATGGCAGACTGTTCCAGACCTTGGGGGCTCGGACAGTAAAGAAATTCTTCCTTATGTCCAGCCTGAAACAGTCTCACAGTAGTTTATGACCGTTCAACCTTGTCATCCCTTTGGGCGCTCTGGTGAACAAACGTTCCCCCAGATCCTGGTGATCACCCCCAATAAACTTATACATGGCCATCAGATCACCCCTGAGCCTGCGCTTTTCCAGGCCAAAGAGCCCCATGGCTCTCAGCCTGTCATTGTAACGTCTGTTTTCCTGACCTCATGTGTGTGGCTCTTCTCTGGACTCTCTCAAGTTTCTCCACATCCTTTTTGAATTCAGGAGCCCAAAACTGGACACAGTACTGCAGCTGCGACCTCACCAAGGCCGAGTACAAGGGGAGAATGATGTCTCAGGATTTGCTTGAGAAGCATCTATGGATGCAAGCCAGCATTTTGGTTGCTTTACTAGCTGCAGCATCGCATTGCAGGCTCATGTTCATCTTGTGGTCAATGATGACCCCCAAGTCTCTTTCTTCTGTAGCTCTAGCCGAGCCTATAAGGATGCTGCAGGTTTTTCCTCCCAGGGTGGAGAACTTTGCATTTTTCAGTGTTAACCACCATCAGGTTCTCGTTCGCCTATTTGCTGAGTTTGTCCAAGTCAGCCTGGATCACTTGCCTGTCTTCTGGTGCAGATGCTTTTCCCCAAAGTTTGGTGTCATCAGCAAACTTGGCCAGTCCACTTCTGATTCCAATGTCCATATCATTAATGAAGATGTTGAACAATATGGGTCCAAGGACAGAACCTTGGGGGACCCCACTGGTCACAGGGCAACATGACAATTGACTTCCATCAATTACGGCCCTCTGGATCCGACCACGGAGCCAATTTCCCAGCCAGCAGATTGTGGTGGACCCAAGGCCACAATTGGCCAGTTTCGCCAAGAGGTGATCATGGGATACTAGATCGAAGGCTTTTTTGAAGTCAAGATATATGACATCAATCTATTCTCCCTTGTCCAGTTGATAGGTCACCTGGTCATAAAAGGAAATGAGGTTGGTCAAGCAAGACCTATCCACAACAAACCTGTGCTGGCTATCCCTTAGGATGTTGGTGTCGGCCAGTTCATTAAGAATGGCCTCTTTAATAAACTTTTCTAAGATCTTCTCTGGGATAGAAGTCAGGCTGATGGGTCTGTAGTTTGCCAGATCCACTTTCCTCCCTTTCTTGAACCACATAGGTCCTCTTTGGGCTGCCCAGCTGTACTGTGCCAAGTGACAAAAGACACCACTGCCAAGTACCGCCGCTGTCCTGCTACTGCTTTACTGCTCTGAGCTGCCAGTCCCAAGCTGAGGGTGGCCTGTGTCAGCTGTGTGGTGCCAGGGCCAGAGGCGGGACCGGAGGGGGCAGTGGATCATCATTGAGGGGTACTGGCAGGTCTGGGGGGAGTGGCTTGGGAGTGAAGAGCACTGCCATATCAGAGCTGCTCAGTGCCACAAAGCAGTTTGGGGGCCAGCTGCAGTTGGACCCACATCCTGGTCCAGAGGGGAGCTGCTGCCAGGAGGTAGTGAGTGGAGGGTAGGCAGGGACTGCGGGTCTGCATTGAGGGGTACAGGCAGGACTGGGGAGCTGTGGCTTGGGAGTGAGGAGAACCAGCATATCAGGGCTGTTCAGCACCACAAAGCAGCAAGCGGGGGCAGGGGGAACAGCTACAGCTGAACCTATGTCCTGGTGATCAAAGGGGGAAGGGGGAGTTCTGATTTTCCATGTTAAAAAAAAACCCAAAACACCAAAGTATTTAGAATTTTTTAATAAAATGCTTGAGGCACTGGTAGACTTCCAAACTGGTTTAAAACTGGAAATATATCAATAAAACACTGTGTTCAACTGATACCTATATATGTATAGTGGTGTTTCATTTTAATTACAGAAAAATGCAGATTTTAGGTTTTATTAATAAAAGAATTTTGGATTTTTATCAAAGAATTTTGGATTTTTGACAGATAAAACCAGGATCCCTGTTTATCATGAACATGTTTAAGAACCCAACAGATATGTCAAAAAGCTACCACAAAAAGTGAATAGCACCCCAAAATCAACAATTTTAGTGTTTGTCTACAGGTTTTGAGGAAAGAGTCATAGCTTGTTGCAGAGAAACACTGAAGTTTGAAAACGATATGACCTGAGTAATGCTCTCCTTTAAAACCTTGTAATGTTTTTCTTAAAGTATGAACTGGGATGAGGTCCAAGTTATCTGAAGTATTTCCATCACTCCAGATTGTTTGGCAACCATGGCAGACAGTTTACTAAGGCTGATGTCATCAGTTTTTTTTTTTTAGTAACAGGCAAAAATATTATTTTAGTACCCTTTTTCATGCTTCAAGATATAATTATACTTAATACTTCTCAGCCAGGAACTGGGATAGTCACAGCTCTAATAAACAAGGTTAACCTTTTATTCCCATTTTAATAAATATTAGTTTATCATCTGCAAAGGAACTTTCCCAGTGCTGTTTTGGAAATCAGCAGCTCAAGTAAACACAGCCTTTGTCTGTCCCAAGGTTTTCCAAAGTGACTGATAATTTTGTGGGGAGGTAGAACCCAGTTGCAGACCCCATAAAGAACTTCCAATTCTCAGAAACTGCTTTGGGTCTGCCCTTGTAGCTCCCAGTGCCTCCTTCATTGAATGAGGCTTCACATGCAGGAGAAGGATAAACTGTTTTCTGAGAAGACTGCCAGAAAGATAGTGTTCCTTCTGAATTTTGCCAGTGACAGCCACTCAGGTTGAATAAGAACTTGGAATTATCCAGACATAAACAAAAATTCAAGGTTAAAAGCTCTGATTGGTAATTTTAATAAACCTTAACTTTTCTTGGAAAATAAACTATTTTAACCTCTAAGCAGGAGTCAGAAGGACCACACCTCTAGCCGTAACCCATATACTGGAAAAAATGTCATTTCTGGTCCAGACAGCCACAGCAGTTCTAGCCTCTAGCCATATCAGGCATTACAACCAAAAGTGGAAGATTACTGCAAAGTGAAGTGGGAAAGCCACCATGGAAATTCCCAGCTGCCACACTAACAAATAAAATGGGTAAAATACTTATTAACTACAAAGGATTTTGAATCTAAGTAGAAGGCATATCTAATTCAACAAAAAAAATATCGGTGTTAAAAGTCTTTGGGTCTGATTTCTGATGTAAAACTCCTTTTAAGACCAGGACAACTACTGGCCATAGCAGCTTCAGTCATCATTTACATTAATATAATACAGCAATAATTTTTTTCTTGGGAATACAGCCGCACACCTTTCTCCATATTTTGCCTTTTATAAACTTACAAACATATTTGTTTGATCATTGTTTGACCATCAAAAGGCAATTCAATTAAATTTCTACAAAAATCACCAATTTATCTCTCTCACCAAGTCTCATCCTTCAATAAGAAGGATAATCCATAAGGATTTCTAATTTTAAACATATAAAAGTCCAAGGAGGATTACTGGTTAAAGGCGCTTGAGCTACATTTAAAAAATCCAGGAAAAAAGATATAAACACATTTGGTGTGAAGTTTTCAATCAAGATTGTTAATTGAGTTATAGAGTTAATGGACAACATGCCTGATTCTGCTCCCAAGCCCAGGGGAAAAATATCCAAGTCTGACTGCAGAATTTTTGCATTCTGGAAATTCCTAATAACTTCAGTGCAATTATAAGCACAAGGAATCTGACTGCAGTCACTTAAAAGATCAATGTTTGACAAATTTGTAGGGCTAGGGACAGATATTCAAAAAGCCTGAGCGTGAATTGATTCCATCTTTGCAGGTTAGTCTAACCTTGCTAGGCTAAATCAGTTCTGTAAGCGGACAGACATCCCAGGAATGTAGGTGCATGGCCTGCAGTGGCTGAGGCTAGAAGCTGGGGGGTGCTAAAGCAGCCCTGCCTTCCTTCCACAGCATGGAGCTGAAGGGGGCATGGCCAGGCTCCGGGGGGGAGCTCTGATTAGCCCAGCAGGGAATTCACAACAGTGTTTATCACCCAATTAAGAAAACAACAGAGGGACATTACCAGCTACTTGTTGATTCTGTCTGTTGATTCAGCAAGCCAGCATGTGGTCTGCTAGCTAATACACAGACACCTCCTCAGCAAGGCAAAGTGGGGGGTGGAATTCTGCTTAGCAGAGGGTGGTAAGAGGGGAGCAGCCTACAGTCTCTGGACCTGCAGCCAGGGAGCAGAAGGGAGGGGAGGGGTGGGGAGGGGAGGAGCCAGCCCTGCTGTGGAGCAGAGAGCCCTGCCCAGCCCAGAGAGCATGCCGGGATGCTGGGGGTGTCTGGTTTATCTTAAACCAGCAAGGGGTCTGGGCAGACATTGTGTAAACTAGTTTGAGCCAAATCAGTTAAGTCTGATACTACTACATTCAACCAGGTTTATCTCATACCAATTTTAGCCATTCTCAAACTTGTTTATGTGCACTGAACATCAGCTGGTGAGTCCATCAAAAGATTACATACGCACACACAGAATGCAAAATTATCATAATTGTTCTGCATTCTGCATAACAAAGGCAACTTTCATCTACAGTCACTTAAAAATCAGAGGCTATAGATAATGGATATTAGAGTATTGTGAGCAAAATAACTCCAATTACAGTCACAATTAACTATCTCCGACTGCCTTTTAAAGTTTTTGTTTGTTTTTCTGTTTATTTTCCACACAGAACTGAAGTTTCTCTGTTGCACTAAACTCATCAAATCCATAAAGGCACTGATGTCTATTATTACAAAATACCCCGTTGCATGATTTACTCCCCGCTTCCATGCAACACAGAACAATCAAAGCCTGGGAAACCACGATGGAATAAAAATAAACAAAACACCCACTGTGCTCACCCCCAGCCCCTCCTGCTCCACAAATAAATAAACAAAAAAGAATTGATCAGCAATACATAGCAGTGATGTTATACATAGCAGTGTAATACTGCTATATATAGCCAAACATGCTGTTATACATAGTAGTGCAATACATCATGTTGCAATACATAGTAGTGCATCTTTAATCTAGCTAAGTGAATATACTGACATAAAAGCAAGTGCAGGGTGGTTGCTGTTAAGCAGCACTTTATGTGCTGTTTCATACTACACAATGGTTGACTATATTAAATGCCAAGGGTGAAAGTGGTAGCTGTGATACCACCATGTGGTAGTGGTCAGGAATTGCTAGATTTGCTGGTGACCACAGTCTTAATGAGCTGCAAATTTTTACTGACAGATTATTGAAGAGAAGCCTCACATTTTAAAGCTGTTTTACAAAAGTGTGATACTATATGTAGATCATCATTGTAACAGAAATGCAACTGCACTTGTCAAAACCCATGAGCAAAACCCAGTTTGCAAGGCATTCAGTGTTTAAGTGGTTTCTGGTCAGTTTTCTAGCTTATTGATCTATTACAGTAGTATCTACTGTATGTTGCTAATCTGAACAAATATATGAACTCATAGGGCGCATCCACACATGCAAGTGGATGTGCTTGCAGCAGCTCAAATAGAAGTGGTGCAAATCTGAGTCAGGACTTTTTGCCTCAGCGCACATCCCCAGACATGCACTTTGGCATGAGACAAATTGTGCCACTTGGGGCAAAATAACTCTGCCTGGCTCCTTCTGGATTTGCAGCCAGGGGGAGCAGAAGCCCTGTCCCCAGCAGTATAAAAAGCTGCCCTGGCAAGTAGTTCAGGGCTTTTTGCTCTCAAGAGCTTCTGGGGGAGGAGCCTCTGGGAAGAAGTTGGCCATGCCCCTTTCTGTCCCAGGGTGTTGGTGCAAGCTTGGTCTCAGGAGTGTCTGGGGAGAAGACGGCCAGGTCTCTTCCTGCCTCTGGCTAGGCTTGTTCTCAGAGCTTTTGGAGGTAAGTTAGCTGCACCCATTCTTGCCTTGGGCTGCCGCTGTTGCTACCCTGCCCTGGGGAGTTCCTCTGCTGCACACCACTGCTCCCCACCCCCTCCAGGGAGGGGCCCACCACACTGTACTGCACCCCTGCCCAGCCCACCACCAAGCTAGGATCGGGAGACAGCCTAGGGAGGGAGCCTGCACTGCCTGTGGGCCCCTCCCCCAACATCACTGCTGGAACCTAAAGGTGACTTTCCTGCCACAGCTGCCTTGGCAGACCACCCCTGCCTTCATCTCTACTTTCACCTGAAGCACACCCTGAGTGGCTGAACTGGACGGCTGCTACCAGCGCTGCTGCCGCTGCTGTTGCTACTGCTACTATCTGTTCTGCTGCTGCCCCCTCTCAGGAGAGAGGGAGATTCCCTATTGCACCACCTGACACCACACCTGTACTGGATTACTCCCTAATTGACTGAATGCTCCTGCACTCCCCCACAGCTGCCTCACTGCATCTGATCCTGCTTTGTTTTCCTGACTATTGCTCTGGTGGTGAGTGCCTGGCTGCAGGCTTGAGGGGCTCTTGGACTGATCTTCAACAAACAAAACCCCTTCACTGCTCCAGCCATCTTTTACATCTGCCTCAGCAGCCTTCCCTGTATGTTTTTTGCCCTTGTGTGCTTAGTGCTGTCGTCTACTCACCCTGCCCTGGTGTTTATTGTGTGGCTGAGTAAGCCAACTCAAGTATCGTGTGTGTGTGTGTGTGTGTGTTCCCCCTCCCCCACATTTCCCAAGCATAGCCCTCCCACTTTTTTTTTCCTGTGGGGCTGTAGTTCAGTGAGCTTCATCCCCCTTTCCCCCATTTCCCCCCACAACCCCAGCATGCCCCTATTAGATTCACCAGCCCCACTGTATATTTTGGTTTTCTCCATTATTTTCCCCTCCCTTGTATGAAGTGATGGCAGGGCAGAAACCTTCTGTGGGGGTAGATTCCCCTACAGAGCTTCCTGCAGCCTCCACTATGGCGGCAGATCCTAGTCAAGTCCCCAAGGTGATGTATAACCCTGCAGCCCCCAACCCAGAGGCACAGTCCAAATGACCTTCTCCAGGGATGGAGAATCCTGAGAACTCTGCTGTAGGGGCAGGCAAGAGTCTGACAGGGAACCAGCAGGGCCAAGGGGCCCTGGTCAGGCCCCTCCTGGAGGGGGTCCCAAGACCGCTTCCCCACAATCAAGGACCAAAGGCAAGAGCAGTAGGAAGAGCTCCTCTTCAGCCTCCTCCACTGCTGGGGATGGGAAGGGCAAGGGCCCTCCTCCTAAGCCTAGACTACCAGCACCTGAGGGGACCAAGTGCTCCACACCAACCAGCACACCCACTTAGCTTGTCCCTGGCCCTAGCCCCAGCCTCAGCCCCAGCAATGCAGCCCCTCAACAGGGAAACCACAGCTATGCACAGGCAGCTGTGGGGCGACCCACAGCTGCAGGGCCTGGACCCTCCACCAGCCCTTCTAGCTCAGGCAGTGAGGCCCCCTTTCTGGCACTCACTTGCAGGCACAGGTTGAAATGCCAGCTTCCCAAGTGGGAGAACCTGCATTTGGAGACCTGGGTGCAGGCCCTGGCTCAGGTAGTGGGGGCCCTCAAAATTGTGGCAGCCTCCTGCTTTCATAGCAAGAGGTCTTTTTCCTTGCTTCAGAGGCTGCCACATAAAAAGCAGTGGAGAGGGGGCTCCTTGTGGAGGGCGACTACATCCCCCTGGAAGAGCTGGGGACCAGAGTGGTCCTCAGCCAGCTCCATCCCACCTTATACCTCCAACTGGGCCCCGCTCCCCCATCTCAAAACCCTCTCACTGGGGTTCCGAGACCCCAGCCTCCACTACATGTGTTTATTCCATCATCAGGTCATGATCCAGATGCCGGCAGAAGCGTGGCTGAAGGCCGAGGGCTGCCTCATGATTCTTTTTCAGGGGGCCCTAGTGAGGATTTTCTAGATGATGGGGGGCCTGCGATGCTTCCAGTGACATGCTCCAAGGCATTTGCATCATAAGTGCCCCATGGACCAGATGGGGAAGGCATCCAGGGGCCCCACTAGCAAGAAGGGTGCCCCTACCACCAGTGCCCCTCCCCCCTCAAGTCCCCCTGGCACCCCAGCCTCAACTACCAGCCGCCCCATGAGCTCAGGGGACCCTGCTCCCAAACCAAGTTTGGTGGAGTCCTGGGAAGGGAAGTGCGCCAGGCTGCAGCCCCTCCACCTCCAGAGCTTCCTCCTGAGGTTCTGCTTGAATTTCACTCCCCCAGCTTTTTATTTTTGGTCACCCCTTCTCCAGCCCCACCAAGTCCTGGGACCTCCTGGTCAACCTCCTCTTGGCCCTGTAATTGACCAGGAGCCTCTGACTGGGAAGGTGCCAAGAGACTGTGGGGCCACTTTTCTCTCACTTGCCTGTGCTTGTTTCTGGGCAGAGCACCAGTGGGCAGCATTTACCGTCTCCTTGGATGCCTTTGAGGACTGGTGTGTGCAGCCTGGGGGACTCTGCTCAGTGTTCCCCTCCAGAGAACTTCTTTTCACATTTTGAACCTTTGATCTCCATGTCACTCCTTTTCTTCCTTAGTTGTCCCACCAAAAAAAGAGGGAAAAAAATTATCAGTTGTATCTTTCAAACTTTGGCCTCACACAGTGGGGGCTATTAGTTAACTAGGTGGGCCTTAAGGCCTATGATCTCTGAAAGACACTAATAGACAGGAGCTTCTGGGGCCCAGCCAATTAGTACCTGGGGACACTACCCCTTGTGCCAGCTGGACTGCTGAAGCAGCTGAGAGTTCCCTGCACTCTCTACCCAATGCAGCAGTCTGTCAGTGGGTGATGCTGCCTCACTATGACCTGCTCTGCACCTGCCAGACCTGGATGGAGACTGCAGTCAGTAGAGGCATCTGCCTCTCTGGGCCAGCTGCCAGTGGGCTGTGGCTGCAGGGTTGGCCTTTGTGTGGCACTACTGCCATATGTGCCTGGTCATTTGAGTAGCTATCACCTGGAAGATATTCCCAATGTGGTGGCCTGCTTTGAACTGTCACCCACCTCCAGCTGGGTCCAAGGTGCCAGCTCTGTGCAGGCTCCTTTGCCTGGGTCCTGCCACTTGTCTCCCTAGGAAGAATTCTGGTGTTCCCTATTTGAAAACTAAAAAATCCCTGATAAAAAAAATCTGTCACTCTGTAAAATATGCTGAAATCCATGTTCCTCCACAATTAAAACAAAAGTCCACCATATAGAGAGAAAGCGTAAGAGACAGAGAGACAATGATCAGTTGAGAAATGTTTTATTGATATATTTACAGTGTTAAAGCAATTTGGAAGCCTACCAGGGTCTCTATCATCATAATAAAATGAATTCTAAATACCTATATGTTTTGCTGTTTGCCTTTGGCTTTCTTACCATAGAGCAGTTAGAGCTCCCCCTGACCCCTTCACTAACCAGGATGTGGGGACAGCTGCCCCTGCAGCTCTCATCCTTTCAGGCAGCTGGGAAGGCAGATTGTGCCGGGGGAGTGAGGTTTGCAAGAGTGGGGTGAGAAGGGAGGTGGGGGATGTGGATGGATGTGGGGTGTGTGGGTAGGTGTGGGTGGCTTGTGGGAGGCTTCTCAGGAGGGGTGGGTCCTTGCCCCCCACAGGGTGCAGCTCCCCTGCACAGCTCATGGACATGTGCTACAGCCCCACATGTGCCATAGCCTCCCCCAACAGCGGCCACATGTCCCCAAAGGGGCTACTCCCCCTGCAGGGCCCACATGCCTCACCCTGCTTGCTCCCCCAGCCCCCCAGATTGCTGCTTTACCTGGCCCCATGGCCTGCCAGCTCTGGCTGCCCCACCCAGCCCCAACCCCTGCTTGCACCCCCAGCCCTCCCAATGGCTGTCTTGCCTGGCCCCTCCCCCCACCCACTCCTTCAGACCCCACAATGGCTGCCTCTGCTTGCACCCCCAGCCCCCTGATGGCTGCCCCACCCAGCCCCACCTTCCTTGCACTTAAAAAAAAGCCTCAAACTCACATCCGGTAGTGGGCTCTGGGGCCATGTGGCAGAGTCCCCATCGATGTCACCCGCTGCCCAGCCTCAGCAGTCTGGGATTAAAAAAAAACAAAACAAAAAAGCCACACTCACTGGAAGTATCAGTTGCTGTTGGGGTCACTAGGGCTTCATGGCAGAGCACCTGCCATGCAGCACAGGGCAGTGGGGCCTGGCTGCACTGCCACTGCCTCATCATGTGGCTGTGGCTGGGATCCATAGGGTACTGCATAGCTTCACACACTGTCAGGCAGCTGGGGCTGCTGTGGCTGTCACCCAGGCCCCGAGCTGTCTGGGGGGGGCTCTGCCAGGAGGCTCCAGTGACCCCATGGCAGATGCTACTGCCAGTGAGTGCAGGGATCTTTTTCCTTTTTAATTTTAATTGCCAAGATGCTGGGGCTGGGCAGGACATCTATCAGGGAGCTTGGGGAGCAGGTGGGGGATGGGTTGGCCAGGGAAGCAATCGGGGGGCTGGGGCTGGGTGGGACTGTGATTGTGGGCGCTGGGTAGGGGGAAGGGCCTGCAGGGTTCCCCCCATGGTCTCCCTCCCACCCCTTACTTTCTGGCATGGAGCCTGGGTCCAGCTCTCTGTGGCTGGCATGCTACCTGACCTCCATAGGCAGGCAGCATGCTTCAGTACCAGGGCAAAGGCCAGCCAGAGATACTCTGGAAGGATACCAGACCATCTCTGAAGGACCAAGCCTCCAGTTGGTCTCAAGGCACAGTCCAGTTTTAAAGTATTCTAGGGGAGTATTTGCTTTCCTTGTACCAAGACATTTGGAGCATTTCTTTTTAAGATACCAAAATATTTGCTCCAGGAAGAGATATTGCCAGTTTCCAACTCTGACAACTTAAAAAAAAAAAGAAAATAATGAAACCACTTTATCTGTAACAGAAAAAAACAATGCCTCTGACCTTGGATAATTAGAATGTTCACACACAAATGCCTTTGTTTTTTGATTTCACAGTTATCCTTGTCCTTGAAGCCCACACAAATAAGCAAGATTAGACCCCATCTTGGTGGGAATTAAAATCCTAACTTTTATCACTTTTGTCAAGCAGCACCACTTGAATTGGGCAGAATACTCCAACTGCTCTATTGCACAAGGGGAAAGATGTCTTTCAGTCTTCTGTTTCATTGCATGATCCACACAAATCACTTCACTTTCCTGTGTAGCAGCCTCCTCATCTGTAAGAATCACTTGAATTAATTTATTTCAAAACAGATTAATGTTATACAAATGTAGGTTGCAAATTCTAGAAAGGGACAGGAAATTTTTATTAACAGTTCCTAACATCAGGTGACAAGGAGCTAGGAACACTTTCTGCTCTAAGGTTAAAAACAAACAAACATTTTTTATCTTACAAAGTCAGAGAGTTTCCTTAGCCTACCAGCCTACTGAGCTGGCATAGTTAAGGCACATTAAACAGTAATATGCATAGCTGGCCACACTTTGTCTTCCCAGTCCCGGACCATATATCCATTTACAGCTGAGTGAACAGAATCGGCTTTTAGGAGGAGTCTGGAGCTGGGCTTGAATTCATACCTTTGGAGCTACATCAAGATGCCTTGATCACTTTGCCACTGAACCCTACTTTTTTATAAAAAATGGTATTTAAACAGCAATTCTGATTTATATACTGAACTGAAGCTACTATCTGGCCAAGACATTGAAAAAGCACTAAATGTTAAAGATGCAGATAACAAGGATTTCCAAGCTGTTAAGATAGTTTGGAAAATACTGGCACTGAAAATGAATATTAGAGAAGGTTTATTTTTAATTATGAAACACTAACAAATCATGTTTAGGCACCAAAATGTTGTTATCTACTAACAAATCTGCTAGCATATTCATAATTTTATTATACATACTGTACAGTAGCAGTATTTGCTAGACTTGACCATAAAAGTAAATATCTCTGTTTGACAAACCAAACATTTGGGCAGTGCAGCTAAAGAGTGATTTTCAAGTCTCCAGAAAATGGTCCCATCAGTGCATGGATTTAGGTCTTGTAAATATTAGTATACACTTTTCTCAAGGATTCCTTATCCTTTTGGCTAATGCTTCACCACAGGAATCAAAATATCCTCAAGAACAAGACAAATAGTCTCATTTGTCCTTTCAAGTTGTCAGGTGGTTCATAGCTGCTGTGCATGCTGAACTCCTGAGGCCAGCTTGAACCATACTATCTATTACTCTTGCTTTTGCTGCTTTCCCCTCCTAAATCTTTGGGGAAACCATGTATGGACATCTTCCACTCCCACAGAAAGATTAGCTTGGCTTTCTTCTCACAAAAGCCAAAATGATAGAAGCAGGGTATGACAAAGATGCACAAAAACCGGGTAACCAGAAGGGACTAGGAATTCAAATCTATGTAAACATTTTACACAGCCCCACATGAAGAGTCTTGACACTCTGCCCCAGACTATTGCTGTGGGACCCTGTGCCTGCCTGATCTCAAGAATATGCTCACATGCCGCTTTGGTACGTGCACCTAGTATAGGCTGCTGCACAAGTTCCAGCAATCTCTGATGGGATCCACAGTCACCCTGGAGAAAGCCCAGAGACTCGTCTACCATGACTTTGATCATACCTTTAGTGGTGGGCTCCCCTTTGTGGACTCCCTCAGACTGGCTGCAACCCTTGGCGGGTATCCATGGGGCTCCACCTCCCCTATACTCCATCCATGCACCAGCCTTCAGGATGGCCACTTGGTGTCAGTGCAGCTCACCCTTCAGTGTTGTCTTTCTCTGCTCCCCTCGTTGACTGGGCTACAGTTGATTCATCCCAGTCGCTGTGTCCTTGGGGCATCTTTGAGCTGCCCCGCTTTTCTGCTGTGTCTTTAATGATGCCTGGCTGCTTGCCATGGCTTCCCAGCTGCTCCTATGCTTGGAGCACTCACAGTGCTCTGGGCCTCCCCTCAGGGCCTCTCTGGGCCATCCCTGGCAGAAGGAAAAAAAATAGAAAAAAAAGAAGGAAAAAACTTTAACAGCAGAATAAGAGGTAGGGCTGTGACCCATCCCCACTCACAAATATGATGCTAGTGGCCCCAGCTATCCCCCAGTGTCATCCCAGGTCCTCTCCCTTCTTGTGGGTCTGGCTCTCTGTCCCATGTTGCATGCTGGTGCTGCTCGTACCCGGCGTGGGAAACAGCTTCGTTGTCCATTCCCTGTAATGCCTCCCTGGCACTCCTCCCCATGCCAGGCCTCTGGCTAGGCAGCATCCTGGGATGTCGTCACCCGCCTATGTTGGCTCCAGCTGGAAATAAGCATGGCTCACAAACTATGCAGGTAGCTCGTGCTGGCACAGCTTGTTTCCCTCTCCTTGGTCTGAACCTGGTAAGTTGGCCCTGGTTGTAGGGCTTTTCTTGCAGGGATGGGCTGTCCCCAACTTGAGCCCTACTCTGGGAAGGATCTCCTGTCCCCTGGTGTCTGTCCCCCTGGGACATAACCCACCCCTCAAGATGCCTTGGGGCATCTCAATTTTCTATTCTGGTTTCCTACCTCGCACTTTGTGTGTCTTCGTAGTCTGCCATCCTATGTCGATGGGTCTAGTCTCACACCCACATCTGGATAAAAAATCTGCTATGGTGTTATTTTTCCCCTGTTGGTGTAGTATGCAAAATATAAATGGCTGTAAGACCAAGGCCCACCTAGTGATTCAAGCATTATCAGTTCTGGCTGTGCTTAACCACTTTAGAGGTGCATGCTCTGTCACGAGTTTGAATTCCCTCCTGTGACAGCTAAAAATTATGTCCATGTGATAAAGATGCTTGCTGAAGGCTCTATGAAGATTAGACCAAGTGTTTTTCTGTCATTTGTTCAGATATTAAGCTATATGTTGCTGCTAAGAGCCTAATTAAAGTCAAAGATGTAGTAAGGCCTAGTAAACTTAGCAAAGCCTTATAGAAGTGATGGTAGGCCCTTTGGCGTAGTTAAAATTAAGCTTATCAGAAGAATGCAAGGCTTGTACTGCGATTGGTCAGTCTAAGGACAGCTGAAGTAAAAAGAATCTGAATGGCTGTAAATTATCAGCATAGCTCAGAAGTTATAATTGGCTGGCACATCCAGAAATCATTTAGAAGGAAGATACAGCTCTATGAAAGGAACTACAGATTAGCTGCTGGCCTGGATTCAGTGAGCCCGTGGATCTCAAGGAGCCCAAGGACTGAATACCAAGGTCCCTCCCGGTACCTCTAGGACAGCGCTGATCAGGGACGTGTGACTTCTCTGAGCTTTGTGGAAAGAGAAACTTGTCATATATCAAGCATCAGAGGGGACTGCCAATAAGTTGCCGACACTAATTATTATCATCTGTCATTATCTTAGTATACTACGTGTAGTCATGTTTTTGTTAAGTCAATAAACCTTTCTTACCTTTCTACCCCCGACCACACTCTCAATCCTGAACCTTCTGCAGGCGGCTGGGACACCTCCCCATCAGGTAGTACCAGAAATACTCTACTTCCCATCAGATTGCTAAACATTCCCATTCTATTGTAGCATACCATGTCTCCACGGGTAGTAGTTTCTGACTCGCGTATGCAATGGATCTCTCCAGTCCATTGTCCTCTTGGGTCAGGACTCCTTCAATGGTGGTTTCTGAAGCGTCCATCTGTAAAAGAAAAGATTTATGAAAGTCAGGAGTGTGTATCATGATGTCCTCACATAAAGCCTTCTTTAGAAGTTTGAAGTTACATGTCATCTCTTCAGTCCATTTTATGGCCCCTGTCTGTCGTTCTTTCAAGGCTTCCGTGAGAGCATCGCTATTTTGGAGAAACAAGGTACAAACCATCGGTAATAGTTTCATAGATTCATAGATGCTAGGGTCGGAAGGGACCTCAATAGATCATCGAGTCCGACCCCCTGCATAAGCAGGAAAGAGTGCTGGGCCTACATTACCCCAGCTAGATACACATCCAACCTTCTCTTGAATACCCCCAGGGTAGGGGAGAGCACCACCTCCCTTGGGAGCCCGTTCCAGACCTTGGCCACTCGAACTGTGAAGAAGTTCCTCCTAATATCCAATCTAAATCTGCTCTCCTCTAGCTTGTGGCCATTATTTCTTGTAACCCCCGGGGGCGCCTTGGTGAATAAATACTCACCAATTCCCTTCTGTGCCCCCCTGACGAACTTATAGGCAGCCACCAGGTCGCCTCTCAACCTTCTCTTGCAGAGGCTGAAAAGGTCCAGTTTCTCTAATCTCTCCTCGTAGGGCTTGGCCTGCAGGCCCTTAACCATACGAGTGGCCCTTCTCTGGACCCTCTCCAGGTTATCCGCATCCTTCTTGAAGTGCGGCGCCCAGAATTGCACGCAGTACTCCAGCTGCGGTCTGACCAGCGCCCGATAGAGGGGAAGTATCACCTCCTTGGACCTATTTGTCATGCATCTGCTGATGCACGATAAAGTGCCATTGGCTTTTCTGATGGTTTCGTCACACTGCCGACTCATGTTCATCTTGGAGTCCACTAGGACTCCAAGATCCCTTTCCACTTCCATGCCACCCAGCAGGTCATTTCCTAGGCTGTAGGTGTGCTGGACATTTTTCCTCCCTAGATGCAGCACTTTGCATTTCTCCTTGTTGAACTGCATTCTGTTGTTTTCTGCCCACTTGTCTAACCTGTCCAGGTCTGCTTGCAGCTGTTCCCTGCCCTCCGGCGTGTCCACTTCGCCCCATAGCTTAGTGTCATCTGCAAACTTGGACAGAGTACATTTCACCCCCTCGTCCAAGTCGCTGATGAAGACATTAAAGAGTATCGGTCCAAGCACCGAGCCCTGCGGGACCCCACTGCCCACACTCTTCCAGGTCGAAACCGACCCATCCACCACAACTCTCTAGGTGCGACCCTCCAGCCAATTCTCCACCCACCGGACTGTGCAGTCATCCAAGTCACAGCCCCTTAACTTGTTCACCAGTATGGGGTGGGATACCGTATCAAAGGCCTTCCTGAAGTCCAAGTATACGACATCCACCCCTCCTCCTGCGTCGAGGCATTTTGTGACCTGGTCATAAAAAGAGACTAGATTGGTCAGGCACGATCTACCTGCCACGAACCCGTGCTGGTTTCCCCTCAGCATAATTTGTCCTGCCGGGCTCTCACAAATGTGAGCCTTGATGATTTTCTCAAAGATTTTGCCAAGGATGGAGGTGAGACTGACTGACCTATAGTTACCCGGGTCCTCCTTCCTCCCCTTCTTGAAAATGGGAA
Source organism: Crocodylus siamensis (assembly GCF_052110815.1). NCBI lineage: Eukaryota > Metazoa > Chordata > Crocodylia > Crocodylidae > Crocodylus > Crocodylus siamensis. The sequence continues at coordinate 95,833,969 of NC_143399.1, read as the reverse complement.
CCACATTGGCCCTTTTCCAGTCCTCCGGGACTTGACCCGTGCGCCACGAGCGTTCAAATATTCCCGCCAGTGGCTCTGCAATGATGTCGGCCAGTGCCTTCAGTACCCTCGGATGGAGCTCATCCGGGCCTGCCGACTTAAAGGCATCCAGTTCCTCCAAGTGACCCTGCACCACCTCAGGGTCCACGCATGGAAGTCTGGTGCCTTGCTGCTGCCTCCCTACACTCCCAGTGAGAGACTTGTCATGCCTCTCGCTTAGGAACACTGAGGCGAAGAACTCGTTGAGGAGTTCAGCCTTGTCCCCTCTGTCCGTCACCAATTGTTTCTGCCCATTTAGCAGGGGTCCTATTCCTCCCTGGGCCTTCCTTTTGCTCCCTATATATCTAAAAAACAATTTCTTATTGTCTTTTACTTGGGTTGCCATCCTCAGCTCCATGGTAGCTTTGGCCTGTCTAACTGCCTCCCTACAAGCACGAGCAGAAGAAGTATATTCCTCTTTGGTGATCTCTCCCTGTTTCCACTTTTTATGTGCTCCCCTTTTGGCCCTTAGTCTGCCCTGGATTTCTCTGGTCAGCCAGGGAAGCCTCCTGGCCCCTTTCCCTCTTTTACCTCACATGGGGATCTTCTCGCTTTGTGCTCGAAGGATAGCTTCCTTAAGGCACAGCCACCCTTCTTGGGCTCCCATCATTTCAAAACTACTACTCTGCAGTGCATCCTTCACTAATCGCCTGAGTTTGCTGAAATCAGCTTTCCTAAAGTCCAGCACGTTCACCCTACTGGTTACCTTACCCACTCGACGCCTTATGTTGAATTGTACTTTTAGGTGATCACTGTCCCCCAGATGGCTACCGATCTGTAGGTCCCCTACTATGTCATCCCCCGTTGCCAATACCAGATCCAGTAAGGCATTCCGCCTAGTGGGACCATGTACCTCCTGCGTCAGGTGGAGGTCCTGTACACAGGTTAGAAACCTGCGTGAGCGGTGGGACTTTGCTGTCTGTGTCTCCCAGCAGATGTCCGGGTAGTTTAGGTCCCCCATGACCACCGCCTCTTTAGCTTTTATGGTCTCTGAGAGTTGCCTCAGGAGCCCCAAATCTATTTCTTCCCCTTGATGTGGGGGTCTGTAGCAGACCCCTACCACCAAATCCTTTTCTCCTTGCCCCCCATGTAGCCTAACCCACAGTCCTTCTACTTCCTCATCCTTTGATTCTGTCTTGATGAGGGTTGATGTATATTGCTCCTTAACATAGAGCGCAACCCCTCCCCCACTTTTCCCCACTCTGTCCTTTCTGTACAATCTATAGCCCTCAATATGTACCGCCCAGTCGTGGGATGGATCCCACCAGGTTTCCGTCAGCCCCACTAAGTCGTAGTCGTTTAGTGCAACCAGGAGCACTAGTTCATCCTGCTTGTTCCCCATGCTCCTAGCATTAGTATATAGGCACTTGAGCCCTGTGACTGGTGCTTTTGCTACCCCCTCGCTCCAAGTCCTAAAGGGCTTTTTGTCTCTAACCTTCCCGTTCCTTACCTGTGCCGTATTGCTGTCCACCCCCTGTCTTTCACGTTCCCAAAGCTCTCTTTCTTCAGGCTGGGCTGTCCTTGTGGGTGCCACCTGGTGTGGTGGTCCACAGCCTCCCCCACCCTCATCTTCCCCTCCCCCCGACGAGCCTAGTTTAAAGCCCGCCGGAGGAGATCCGCCAACCTGGAAGAAAACACACGCTTACCTTTGGGGGACAGGTGAAGCCCATCCCAGCTGAGCATGTCCCTCGTTGTAATGTGTGGGTCATTGTCCAGAAAGCCGAAGCCTGCCTTGAGACACCACTGCCGAAGCCGCCAGTTGGTCTCTCGGATGCAGTTCTCATGCCGTCTTCCGCGTCCGTTCACTGGTAGGATGGAAGAGAATACCACCTGTGCACCAAATTCCCTCAGCACGCCGCCCAGAGCCTGGTAGTCTGCCATCAGGTGATCGGGGGTTCTCCTGGCCGCATCATTAGTACCCACATGGACAAGGACCATGGGGTAGTAATCGATGGGCTTGATCCTGGCCTGGATTACCTCTGTCACATCCTGAATCTTAGCTCCAGGCAGGCAGTAGACCTCTCGTGCTGAAGGGTCCTGGCGACAAATGGGCCCTTCCGTACCTCTCAGGATGGAATCGCCTATGACGAGCACGCATCTCCTCCTCTTCTGGGTCCTCTTGGATCTCTTGATCTGTTTGGAGTGTGAAGAATGTGGCATTTCTTCCTGCCCAAGGGTTTCCTTCTCCCTTTCCATCTCCTGCAGAGTCGCCAAGGCCTCGTACCTGTTCTCCAGTCAGACTGGAGAAGCTTGTACCTGCTCGCTGCGAGCCGCTCCGGTCCTGGCTGTGACCGTCTGCCACTCTGCTGTGGAGGTCCTTCCCTGGGCTGCTTCTTCCTTGGGTGCCTGGTGCTGCAGGGAAAGGAAATAACTGTCAATTTCCTCCTCCGCCTCCCTGATCCCCCTCAGCCTGCTAACCTCCTCCCGGAGCTCCCTCACCTGTGCCTCCAGAGCCCTAAGCCGGGCACCTGCCAGACAGGTGTGGGGGCTCCCAATCTCTGCCCCCCCCCGGCCCTGCTGGGGATCCCCCGCAGGCCGGGAGGTAGGGGGACATCAGCTCCCCCATGGGCTCAGTCTGGGTGGAGGCCTCAGACCAGCCCCGGTTAGCCTTGTCCCCCTGGGCAGAGGCCCTAGCAGCACTCCTCGTATACATCCTTCTAAGCTGCTATTTGTAGACCTGTGTGGTGTCTACGTCCTACCCGTACAGGAGTCCCACTCCTGGCCCTCCCAGCCCGCCCGCCGGCGCGAACGCCTGCGCAAATGCCGGCGCGCTCTTACAGATCGCGCCTGTTTGCGCACTCTGTTCGCGCTGTGCGGCTCGGGAGCGCGGCTCCCTACCGACTCAGCTATATGGGACCCGGAGGGCTTCCCCTCCAGATCCGGCTCAGCTGTGCCGAGGCCCTCTGCCCCACTTACCTTCGGGGGATCAGCTGCTGCTGCCCCCGCTGCCGATTCCTCTGCTGCTGCTGCTGCCGCCGCCGCCGCTGCCTCGGGTCAAAAGTTAGTTATGGGGCACACGTGCGTGCGGGACACACGTGTGCCTAACTCCTCTCCTTCCTGCTGCTGCTTCCCGAGTGAGGGAACTACGTCACCCTGAGGCTTTGAATCTGTGGTTTGAATTACCCGCCCCCGCTCTAACGGCCAATCAGGCGCCTCGGTCTACCCAGAAGTGCCTGCCGGCAGTTCCGCCCCCTACGCTCCCCTGCTGGGGGGATCCGCTGCCGCGGAAGCCTGCTCCCTAAGGGTTAGCCCTTGAGGGGGCTTGCTGGCCTGGGGGGGCAGTCCCCTCCCTAGCCCTCCCTGTTTGCGCGCTCTGTTCGCACTGCGCGGCTCGGGAGCGCGGCTCCCTACCAGCTCAGCTATATGGGACCCGGAGGGCTTCCCCTCCGGATCCAGCTCAGCTGTGCCAAGGCCCTCCGCCCCACTTACCTTTGGGGGATCAGCTGCTGCTGCCCCCGCTGCCGATTCCTCTGCTGCTGCTGCTGCCGCCGCCGCCGCTGCCTCGGGTCAAAAGTTAGTTATGGGGCACACGTGCGTGTGGGACACACGTGTGCCTAACTCCTCTCCTTCCCGCTGCTGCTAACCCCAAGAAGGACTGGAGTTGTTTGCTATTCTGAGGTGTTGCAAAATTATGGAGGGCCTCCACTTTGTCGGCCAGTGGTCGGATGGTCCCCCACCCAACTAGGATGCACAGGTGCTTGGTTTGCCTCTGGGCTAAGGCCCACTGCCTTGGGTTTGCTGTCATCCCTGCTCTTCATAGCTCAGATAATATTGCCCAGAGGGCTCTTTTGTGCTGCACCCATGTCTGCGTAAATACAACGGTGTCGTCTATGTATGCTGTGGCATACTCAGCATGTGGAGCCAGGATCTGGTCCATCAGGCGTTGGAACATAGCTGTTGCCCTGTGGAACCCAAACATACATATGAACTCGTAGAGGCCCATGGTGTTCCATATACCGTCTTAGCTACAGGGATCTGTCAATACCCTTTGGCAAGGTCCAGCATTGTAATGTACTGGGGCTTCCATATGCACTCCACTAACCCGGCTATATTGGGTATGGGGAACACACCAAAGACCACCATTGCATTTAGGTGCCAATAATCAATGCACAGCTGCAAGGGACCCATCCAGCTTGGGGACTGGGACCAATGGACTCCTAGAGGGATGCATCACTCCTTGTTCGAGTATTCTGTCAATTTCCTTGCAGATCTCCCCAAGGAGATGATGAGGTATCGGTCACCACTTTTCCTACACTATTGCTCTGGGAAGTGTTTCTATTGTGTGACAGTTGTCCTGGACCCATCCTGGCTCTTTCATAGAATCATAGAAGAAGGGTCGAAAGGGACCTTGCAGATCTTCAAGTTTGACCCCCTGCCTGGGCAGGAGAAATACTGGGCTCAAATGACTCCAGCCAGGTAGGCATCAAGCCTCTTCTTAAAGACCCCTAGGGTAGGAGCCAGCACCACTTCCCTTGGAAGTTGGTTCCAGATCCTAGCCACCCTGTGAAGTAGTTCTTACAGATGTCTAATCTAAACCTACTCTCCAACAACTTGTGGCCGTTATTCCTTGTTATGTCAGGGGGCACTAGGGTAAACCAGGTCTCTCCCAAACCCTTCTGGTACCCCCTAATGAGTTTATAGATGGTCACCAGGTCTCCCCTCAGCCTTCTCTTGTGAAGGCTGAACAGGTTCAGGTCCCACAGACTCTCATTGTAGGGTCTGCCCTGTTGTCCCTGGATCATGTGCGTGGCCCTCCTCTCGACCCTCTCAATGTTGTCCACATCCCTCCTGAAGTGGGGTGCACAGAACTGGACACAGTACTTCAGCTATGGCCTGACTGCTGTTGTGTAGAGAGGGAGGATCACCTCCTTGGCCCTACTTGAGATTTATCTGTGGATGCACAAGGTCCAGTTAGCCCTTGCAACCATGACCTCTCATTGTTGGCCCATGTTCATCTTGGAGTCAATAATGACTCCAAGATCCCTTTCTTGCTTCGTGCTCTCAAGAGAGGGCGTTTCCCATCTTATAAGTGTGCTGCTGGTTACTTGCCCAAGTGCAGCACCCTGCACTTGTCAGTATTGAAATGCATCCTGTTTTTGTTAGCCCATCCCTAACATCGTCCCCTTTGCGGAAGATGTCCTTGAATTCCTGTACCATCGCCTGAATTTCGTGTCTCTGGAATACTGAGAGTTTCTCTTTGATCTGGACTTGGTCTTCCATCACAGTCTTTAGCTTTTCCCTGGCCATTCCCTGGGGTCTGAGATCCTCTGAGTTGCCTTCTGTAAACATGGCCCATCCCTTGGGATCGCACCATTCCCATAAGAGATTTGCATGGTAGAACTACCTTTCTTGCTGGTGGCCTAGTCTGTGGACCTCGTAGTCCACTGGGCCAACTCGGCAGATTATTTTAAATGGGCCCCGCCATTGGGTCAGGAGTTTGCTCATGGATATGGGTAGGAGCACTAGGACCCTCTGGCCAGGCTCAAACTCCCTCTCTCTGTCATATTTTTCCTTTTGGCAGTGCTGCATTTTGTGCACGTTATCCCTGGTGAGGCTCTGGGCCACCAGGATCCACTGTTGAAATTCCTGTTGGTAGGCAGCTGGGCTCCTCGCACTTCCTGTATCCTGTTCCCAGTTCTCCCGAAAGACTTGCAGCAGACCCATGGGGCGGTGAGCCAGCACAAGCTCGAATGGCGGGTTAAGAACAAGCTCTTCATCGACTCCTGTGGGGTGTCTCAAATTGCAAACAATACTAAAGGGAGGAGCAAAACTCACTTCCGTGGGTTGCCCTATATGCATTGCCATAGCATCCGTTTTATGGTTCCGTTGAGGTGCTCCATGAGACAGCTGGTCCGCGGGTGGTATATGGAGGTCCGCAGGTGTCTTATCTGTAGCGTGTGGCACACAACCCATAGTACTCCTGACATAAAGTTCCACCTTTGGTCGGTGAGGATCTCTTTTGGTATCCCCACCCTCGCAATCCACTTGATAAGCTCCTCCACTATCTGTGGTGCTGTCACTGCCCAGAGAGGTATCACTTCGGGGTAGCATGTGGCGTAATCAAATGAACACCAGTGTATACTGGTGTCCCATGCTGCTCCGGGGTAGGGGTCCGACTATATCCATAGTGATCCTCAAGAATGATGTATCAATAATGGGTAGGGGCTGGAGTGGGGCCTGTTTTGGGTGGTCCTCCCTTGTCTTCTGGTATTCAGGACATGTCACGCAACGGTGGGCTACCTCCTCCCCTAACCCTGGCCAGAAGAACCACTTGGTCACCCTGGCAATGGTTTTATCTTGGCCTAGGTGCCCCACTGTAGGGTTGGTGTGGGTTAGCCTCCATATTACTTGACGGAATTGGGTGGGGACTATTAACTGCGTTTCCTCCTGTTCTGCCGTACTCCGCTTCTGTACCTGATACAGCAAAATGTCGCATGCCAGTCAAGGTACCACTCCCACCAGTAGCTCTCCCTGGTGTTCCATTACTCAGAGTCAGATCCACTGACACTCAATCTGTTCAGCCTCTCCATGGAGGCAGGCCATCCTCACAGGGACTGCTTTGCAGTTCCTCTGAGGTGTAATGACGTTAGCCCTTACTAAGAACTGAGTGCACCAAGAGTTTAATGTGGCCTTGACAGGGCAATTTTGTATCCAGGCCTCCACGACCAGATGGCATTGTCTTTTCCTGATGCATACCTGCAATCCATCGGCTTGCTTACATCCAGGTCCTTCCGTACTTTGGCTTGTCCTCTTGAGGTATTGTCCAGGCACCATTGTTCGATAAGGCCATTTGGACATTCTTGCAAGAAGCATCTAGTCTTTCCACATCAGAAACAGACCGTGTCTTTTAAGCTGCCTCTGTTGAGAGGGGAGGGGGATCACTGCCTTTCTGCCTCCCTAGGTGGTGGTGTCATCAGGCTAGGGATCTGCTTCTCCCAGCTATACCTATACCCCACCTCTGATGCTGCAAAGGCCTCAGCCAGCTTCAAGACTTCTTCGCAAGTGTGTGGCGAATGCTAGCAGACCCAATGCTGTGTTAGCTCTTCCAGATCATTCTGGAATTGCTCTAGCAGTAACTGGTCTTCCAGGGCATCTTGGTCATAAACAGCAAGGCTCACCCACTTGTTCAAGAGATCCTGCAGGAATTGTAGCAGGATCCTGGGCCATCTCTTGTCTGGCCCTTTCTTAGCCCGGAACAGCTTTCAATAGCGCTCTGGGTAATTCTTGAGTCTATACAAGGTAGCTGCCTTGACTCAGTCATAGTCCCAGGCCTCATCGGCTTGGGGTTTGCCCACAATGAGTGCGCCCAGTTGGCTGGCCCAATACCCTTTATCCAACCTAGTCATGATTGGGTGACGCTCAAAGGCCTCAATATGTGCCTCTGGGTTATCCTCCCAGGTCATCTTCGGCATCTTGAATATGACCAAACTATGGTGTAGCCAGTCTGCTGCTGCATGTGCAGAATCTGTGTGAGAGCTTGCAGGTTTTGTCTTAGTGTTGTTCTCCTACTATGCCCCTAAGGATTCCTCAAATTCCCATATATGAGTTAAGTAAATCCCAATAGTAAATCCACTCCCCTATTACTACATTTGTTCAAGAAAGGAGTCAAACCCACTTTCTTCTTTAATAGTGACAAATATGAATTGCAATAAAGTTCAAACCCTATTTCTTTTGCTGACTTCTTAAGTTTTAAACTCCCACTGACTTTTCTTTTAAATTACCTCTGAATAAGGAACCAGTTTCAGGCTCTTTTAAAAAGGAAATCTGCTATGATCAAGTTGAAATAAGGAAGTAGGACATGGGACTGAAAGCAGAGATGTCCATCTCCTATTTTCTTCCCAAGAAACTCTTAGGGTTGCAGGGTTAGGAGCTAGAACCAGAACCCATCCTTTACATGTAGAAAGCCCAGACTCTTTATCCCCTCACAGAACAACTGCAGCCAATCTGACAATTTAACAGGAAGACAGAACTTGGCCAAGCCTTGTCCTGGGGCTGGCGGTTGACCTGGGACATGGGACATCAGGAATCAGCCTGATGCCAGGAAAATGGTGCAGACAGATCTCTACACATTTCTAATCTTCTAATCTTCTAGCTCTTCTACTCATTTCTAATCTTCTAATCTTCTAGCTCTGTATTGTGGAGCCCCAAAGGGCTTGGGCAAGAACTTCTTCATTAATCTTGTTCCTTTAACTATTAAAAGAAGTGGAGCCTTGGACACTTACACCCTTTCATTTCTGGAAATCTAAAGGTACAGATATTAAAATGGATCCTCTGTAAGGCATGATCAGGGCATAGGCAGTCAGCCTTAGTGATTCACACTAATTCATGGGTTTATCAGAGTGGAAGCCAATGTCAAAGTTGAGTATCAGCCCATGTCTCAGAATGTCAAGACAAGGGTCAAGACAGGTTCATGGTCAGAGCAAGAAGTCAATCCAAGCTCAGTGATTTAAAGCAACATCAAGGTTTAACTGGAGCCAGAGTAGAATGTGTCTAAGCAGCTAGACCTAGTAGTGCTATAGCAGAGACAAGGCACTGAAGTAAGTGGGAGGGTCTTACAGCTCTCCAACCACAGGTTTATGGCTCCACCCAGATCACCTGCTCCGTAGGTGATCTCATGGGAGGCCTGATATGCTAGAGCTGGCATTCAGTTAGCTGTATGGTGGTACTGCAACCTGAGCTTCTACCTTCAAGAGACAAAGGTCCAGATTTAAATCCCAGGGGCCCTGAGATCTATATAGAGTTAGAATCTAGTGTTACATTACTTTGCCAAGTTTTTTACCCAGTATCAGAAAGGTCAATAAGCCTCAATGTCAGCAGCAATTTGCAAATAGACCTATATCAGTTTTATCAAGTGATCTATGTAGAATTCATCTCCCTGGCCAGGATTGTCCCATGGGATGGGATGAGCTAGATCAGGGGTCCTCAACCTGCAGCTCATGGGTCAAGTTTGGCCATGCCATGGGTCAGGAGATTTGGCAAGGGAAGTAGTGGTAATTAGTAACATCACCCTCCTCCACTGCCAAATTCCCAAGCCCTGTGTGGTGGCGTTAGAGCCAGGCCACATCCCCTCCCCATGTACAACCAGATCAGGGCAAAACCATGCCCTCTTCCCTCCATGCGCCTGGATAGGAACCAGGCCGTGCCCCTTTTCCCCCACAGCCAGGTTATGCCCCTGCCCCCAACTGTGGGGAAGGGTTGGGGCCAAGCCAAACCCCCTTCCCTCACCCGGCTGGATTGGGGCTGGGCTGCCTCCCACCCGCCTCCATGTGGCCAGATGGAGCCCCACTGCTTCCCAGATCAGGACCACTGGCTGGATCTAGCCTGCAGACAGACTGGGCACTGCTCATCCAGCACACCAGCCAAAAAGGTTGAGCACCACTGAGCTAGACCATTGTTCTATTAAAAATAAGAAAATGGCATCCAACTTCCTGCCTTCTTTTGGGCATATTGATTATTCCATTAAAACAGACAACATCTGGTAAATGAGTAAAAAGCTTAGTTTAACAGAAAATATGGTTTCTAATATAAATTTGGAAAAGAAGTTATTACTAATAACTCCCTTTGGCTTAGGATTGTTAACAGGAACCATTTTCTTCAGTCCATCAGTTGAGGAAATTTGAAGACATTATCCCTTTACTCCAGCTATCCAGATGGATATAGCAGTGCCTGTTGCTGAAGTTTCTTTCCAGATCAGGTACTAAACTATGGTATTTACCACACAAACAAAATAACACATGCACCTTGTTTTTGAGAAGACAGAATGAAAAAAACCCTTTTCTAGATTTATAGTCACATAGAGCAGGGACAGAGATTAACCCACTGTGACTAAACCACTGTGACGTTCTGTAACTGTGGCAGGAATGGGGAGGTGAGAGCTGAGGATTGGTCTTAAGTAGCAGGATAGCAAGTACTGAAATGAGCTAATGCGGGGTGGGCAAATAATTTGGCTGGAGCGCTGCTTGATGAGTTTTGGTGAGCTGCTGAGGGCCGCAAGGGTGGCTCCACCCCTTAACAGGTGCCTTGTCCCTGGTCACCATCTTGGGACCAGAAGTCCTGCCCCTAACCCCTGAACTTTGCCACTGGAAGTCCCTCCCCTTGCCCCAGAAAGTACTCTTTTTGGGAGGGGAGGGTTGCCATCTTGGAACCAGAAAAAAAAAAAATCATATAGTAAAAGTCAAACACCTACTAATAAAATATTGTAATTTTATTACAAAAAATAGTCATGATTTGTGTTTGCACAGTGTATATAGAGATGATTAAATAATAACTCAAAAAATAAAGTCTTACTCTTCTACATTGTTTGTGGGGGTGGTTGGGGATGTATGTGTGTGTATGGTGGGGTGTGTGTGTATGTTGTGTGGGGGGTTTCTGAGGGAGTGTGGCAGTGTGGGGCGTCATAGGTATGTTGCAGTGGAGTATATATGTTGCAGGGTTTGTGGGGTCTGGGTGTAGGTGTGTGGGGTTTGTGGGGTGTGAGGGTGGGTGGAGGGTGTGGAGACCCCCCCACACACATTCCCTCTCATGGTGCACAGCCCCCACCACTGGCAGCAGGCCCTCAGGGTGCTTGTGGCCCCAGCATGCACTGCTGCCCGGTGGTGCACAGCTCCAGCTAGAGCTGCATGTGGTGCCAAGGAGCAGCGTGAAGCCAGCCTACCTCTATCATGCAGGGCTCCCTGTGGTACATATGCAGCTCCTGGCACTCGCATGCCACTGGGAGAAGCCCCGTGTGTGGAGCCAGCTGCTTTTCTCACTCCCTGCCACTACTTGCAGGTCCCGGGACTCTGCCAGAAGTGAAGGGTAGGCCTGCCCCCTGCTTCCCAATAGAGTCCTGTGAGCTGCATGTGGAGCCCCATGAGATACAGATGGGCCGGCCTGGTTCCTCTCCTTGCCACCATGTGCAGCTCTGGCTGGACCTGCATGCTGCCAGGCAGCAGCACCTGCGCAGGCCACGAGTGTCTCGAGGGCCTGCTGCTGGTGGCAGGGGCTAGGTGCCATGGAAGGAGTGTGGGGAGGGTCCCCACACTGCTCCCCCCCATACCCAAGTACCCACCCGATCTCCACACTCCCACCAGCCCCAACCTCATACACTGCACTTCTGCCCAGCTGTGGCTCCCCCTCCTCCCACCCCCGCTACTTCCCTACTTGCTGCCTGGAGCAAGCACTGCAGCAGGGAGTTGAAGAGTTGTCGCTGGATGGTGTGGAAGCTGAGCAGGTCCCTAGGCAGCTGCAACAGTGGCAGCAGCAGCCGTACCTGGAAGCTGCATGCTGGCTGATCTGGGCCCTTCTGTGCACCAGAGTGGAAGCAAGGTGTGGGGTACAATTAGTTGGTAGGTGCTCTCAGGCCAAATTAAATTGCCTGGTGGGCCAGATCCAGCCCACGAGCCATAGTTTGCCCACCTCTGAACTAATGGCTATAGATGACATCTACACTAATTAGAATACTGATCATCAGCCAGGGTCCCATTGCACCTTATGGTGACAAGATCCTTCCAAGTGTAACATGCAATATTAGTATTGTTAGGTGTAGAAACACCAACACCTGATTCACAAGATAAATCCAGAGGTTTCAAATAGAAATCCATAGAGTCAATAACATTCTGATCTATTAAATTTTTTCTGAGTTCTTTGCAACAGAAGAACTGTTGTATTATTTTCCACAGTGAAAGCTAAGAGCTGGCATTTTCTAAGGGGTGCCTTGAGTCTTAAGATGCATGCCTTGAGTCTAAAAAATGTTGAGAACCACTGAATTAGACTTACAATAGTGTAGTTTTACCCAATCTCTACCCAAGACTGAAGTAAGTCATAGTTGTGTAATAGTTTACATTATCTCTCTGTGTTTTGCTTGCAGGGATATAAAAGCTGGTTAAACCAGGTAAATGTGTCACCTACCCAAGCTACAAAAGCTTATGGATATTTGTGTTTGTTTTGTAGACAGAGAAAGGGCATAGTCCTCAATCCTTGATCAGATTTTCCTCTTACCTTTCTGTCACTCACAAACAGCATTCTCTCTAAAATAACAGAGGGACAGAGATAACCAAAATGCATATTTTCCCTGTCAATTAATTCACATGTAAAAATATGTCTTCATAAACGAAGTCATTCTGTGACCTTAAGTTACACTGTAGATTTGGCTCTTATGAGAAAAAGAATTAGGAATTACGTGAACTGTGGTGAAATACAGTCACTTCTGGGTTGTTGGTTGTAGCTGTGTTGGTGTAATGACATGGGCAGACAACATTCTTTGGGTAAACGCGAAAACTTTTATTAGATCAACTAAATATTTGGAAAAATTGTTCTTTCCAAGCTTTCGAGTACACACACCCTTTGTGTGTACTTGAATCTGGCAAATTCTCCCTCTGCCTGAAGAAGGCTGTTTGTATCTAAAAGCTTGCAAAGAACAATTTTTCCAGCTATTAACTTGGTCTAATAAAACATTTCACATTTACCCAAAGAGCCTCATCACCTCTGGGTGAAACTTCAAATGGAACTTGATGCAAGAGAATTATACATGAAGTGATCTTTGAGGTAGACCCAGTTCCTCCTCAAAAATTCATGAACTTCCCTTGATGCAGAGGAAGGTAGGAGGGAACCAGTAAAATGAGTCTTCTCTATGGATACTCCAGTACACACACACACACACACACACACACACACACACACACACACACACACACACACACACACACACACCCTCTGCATCAGACAATTACATAGTGACTGAGGGCACTACAATTGTTAGACAAGCAACTACAATTGTTAGACACACAAACAATCTTTGGGCCAGATCCACTCATAACCTATAAGCCTCCCTGTGTTTCTAGAGTAAAGGCTCTAGAGTAAATGTAGAACAACTGATTATTTGGGACAACTGAAAAAAACAAGGATGGGAACATGTGTCAGAGTTTCATAACAAGTGCTCCAAGGTGGGAAACCAAGCAGAGCACACTGGCCAGTGCCCACTGCCCCTCAAATGAGTCCAAGGAGCCAGTGAACACTGCCCAGTGAAACTCTGTCTGGAGGTACGTGCAGACGAGGGACTTAACAGTTGCCTGGGGTTGCTCCCAGCCAGAGCCTCCTTCCTAGTCTGATTGATGTCTATCTTATAACTAGGGTGAGGAGGAGGTTGACCAGGAGGTTCCTGGACTTAGTGGGGCCATAGATGGGGAGCGCATAAAAGAAAAGGTGCAAGAGGAAGCACAGCCAGAACCTGAAGTGCAGCCAGGAACCTTACCTGGAGGTTTCTGAGGGGATGATAGAAGGGCTCCAGGTAAATGTGCAGCAGGATTTCCCTCTACTGGAAGAAGGGGCAGGTGTCAGGGATGTCTGTGAAGCATACCAGATACACATCTGTGGAGACAGCTCCATTCAGGAGCCACCAATGGAGGTCCCTAGTGGCTGCTGGGATCAAGGTGGACTATACATTGGTCCACAATATACCTATGCCCTCATTGACAGTGTCTGCCACTTGGTGTCTGGGTGGGATGTGTGGGTGGGATGGTAGAGGGCTTGGAGCATGGTTATATAAAGCTGGCAGTGATGGGTTGTGCACAAGTTGACCAGTTTGGTATCTTCCAGCCTGCTGAGCTGGAAGAGACCCCCTTGACAAGCTGTGAAAGGGTGGGGGATACCAGTGGCCAGGGACTGCCCTCTCACAGGAACTTTTGGATGTAGGTGAGAGCAGTACCTGGCAGGGTGGCCTTGACCTCAAGTAAACATCAGGACACATGGAGTGTGGGCAGCTCCATGTGCTGTGCCAGTGCAGAGGGATCTGCCCACCCCAGCCTGGCATAGTCCAGGAGGTTCCCGATATGGGTGATTTTAACCAGGACCATCCTCTGGGGCATCAAGGGGACATCCACTGCTGGCACCACCAGCTAAGAGTTTCTCAGCAGGGGCTCAATCAGGAGGTCTGTGCCCTGGGCAACTGTGTCTGAGGACTTGGAGGCAGAGACCAGCCTCCAGGCCCTGAAAAGGTTGTGGTAAAACTCTGACAACTTGTTGAGGCCTTGTATGGGGTGACCTCTCAGACAGATGAGCTGCTGGGCACATCAGAACTCTTGGAGGCAATCGAAAAAGGCATGTCCCATGTGGCACCATGCCATCTAGCTACTGGCATTGTAAAGGAGCCATTGAAGAGCCCAAAGGTGGAAAGTGTGCTCCTGGCTACAGATGCAAAGAGAGGCTCAGGACACCTGCAGAGACCCAGTACTATCCCAAACCCTACTTTTCAATAACATTTTTTTCAAGAATTACCCCCTTCCTCCATGTCTTGCTCACTTCCCATGCAGTGCCTCTGGGTGATGCTGAAGGAGCTCACACCTTCACAACACTGACCAATATGACAGAACTCAAGAGTGAAAACATTCACCAAGGTCTCTGGAAAGTTTCCAAAATATATAACACTTGAACTAACATTTTTATGTGGTTTTGTTTCCTCCTTTTCCAAATAGCAAAGTCAAATAGACTTTTTTTTTTTAAACAAGACTCTGGATTCTGATTCCAATCAATAGATAACCCCATCGATTTCCAAGAGAACTGGCCCAGCTTTCTACATTCCATTACGCAGAATTTGAACAGCCTTTGAAAATTTAAAAATAAACTAAAAATGACCATTTATCAGACAAACGCCCCTATGTCTAGCACTTTCTGACAATAAAACAATAGGTTGAGGGTCCGCTGGTTTGCTTCAGTTCCACAAGTCCTCTTTCCAGCCATTAATTGTTGGGAAATGCCTTTCCCTCAAGAAAAGTTTATATACAACAGTATTCTAGAGTAAGGATCACACACACCATCATTAACAAAGCAAGCACAGATCCCAGGCTTGAGACAGACCTGAGGAGACTTGCAACTTAAAGGCTGGCTCCCCTTCCTCCTCTGAGACAGGACCAACCAACTTAGGCCTGAAGTGCTATGAAGCCCAAGAACTTACTTGAGCCTTATGTTCTTACTTGAGCTTCACAAAACCTAAAGCCAGAGCTGGGAAAAGAAAACAAACAAACAAAATGGAAGCAAACCATTTACAGCAGGAGTATCAAGAGGCATGGGTGTCAATCTGTGGGCAGGATTATGTCCACAGACTGGCCCCATGTACAGCATGCAGTAAGCACCAGACCCAGATCAATGTGCTGCATGCAGCATGCAGAGCCAGCCCATGACACACACTGCACACGCAGGTGGTCTGGGGTGTGTGCCTGGATCTAGCATACAAGGCCAGCCCAACATAGCCACCACATCCAGCATGTGCCAGACTGGGGCTGAGGTCAACTATGCTATGTTATGTGCAGCATGTGGTGCTAATCTGAGATTCACGGACAGCACTGCAGCCTGGAAGGCAAGGCTCTGAGGGCTGGCTCTTTGATACCCCAATTTACAGACTTCAGAATAGCACAGCTAATTACCTCCTAGTAAGTGGCTTGTGCTGCAACAATACAAAAGGGCAAGGGCACCCTAAGGGTGATGCTCTCATGGCCATCCCACTATTGTTTTACCTAATACTCAGATTAGCCTGCTTTTGCTTTTCTCTAGACCAGTGGTCTCCAAACTTTTTTGATCATACACCCTATCAGTAAAAAATGTTTGAGCACGCACCCCCAATATATGTATATTTATTTATAAATTATATACATGTACTACTGTACTTATAAATTACGTACATTATAAAACATACACAAAAATAGAAATTAAAAAAGGATGAGACAAAGATGAAATAAACAATATTTTAAAAATGATTTTTATTTTATTTTATTAACAGTACAAAAAACCTTTTTGCTCTTACTAAAAATTATTATTAATAATAATATTTTTATGAGAGCAATGTGACTGAATATGCTTCATTATTTTTGAAAATCTTGGTTTAACACTTTGTGATACAGTGATTTGAAGGTCTGGTTCTAAGTTCAGTTTATTTCAATACTTGGTTTTAATAGCTGAAAAAGATACCTCACGAAGATACATAGATCCAAATGGAAGAAGTGCATTGTTGGCTGCGCTTACTAAATCATGATACTAATTTTTCAATCCCATCCACCAATTATGCAAAGGGAAGGTTCATCATTAACAACAGTGGATGTAAATCCATATTTCAAACAGTCTTCTTGATAATTTTGAATTTTTTTGGCCGACTTCTTATCAGATCTGATTAGATCGTCATTGTTTTTACCTCATAATGTGGCTGACAAAGAGCTCGTACTAGGAGTAGGAGAAGTGTCCGCTCTGCCATTTTCTTGTTGTTCGCTTGCGCTCACATTATTAGTATTATCGTCAATCTGTGGTTTCTTTGCAGGAATCTTTTTAAGCCACCTGTCCATTTTGTGAGGGTTAGTTTAGTTAAAACTAGATAATATAATCTGTAAATCCTCTTAACCAGGCACACGTAAACTGCAATACATCACAATACACTGAAAGCGAACAAACGAGGGCGCCACTGTCAATCCCTCCGCATTGTGGAACTCCCATCTTCCTTCAGGATACCTGACATATGGACCGAGTGAGAGCGCCAGTGTCAATCCGTATATTAAATATTAGTAAAGCTTAATTTCTTTCTTTTTTTTTAGATAAAAAATAAATATAAATAGAAGTTCTAATATTTTCTTCCCGCACCCCAGTGGATCGTCTTGCATACCCCCTGGGGTGTGTGCATACCACTTTGGAGACCACAGCGTTAGAGGACCAGAGACATTTTGTGTGAAAGCTTGACTCTCAACACCCAATAAAAGGCATGACCCATCACACCTACCAGGAGTCAAATGATGGCTCTTTTGTACCGTGGTGAGCATAGCCCACAGTACTGAAGGTGAACAAATAGGCCTACCAGAAGTCATGGGTTCGGAGCTGGGCACAGGGCTCTGACAGATGCAGACTACACATTCCCACTGGGTGTCACAGGTTTGAAGCTGAGGAGAGTGCTCTGAAACAGGCCACATGTGTTCTCACTAGGCATGATAGCTTTGGAGCTGGCCACATGGGTTCTCATCGGGTGTTATGACACAGGCAGGCCACATGTGTTCTCACAAGGTGTCATGGGTTTGGAGCTGGGCAAAGGGCTCTGAGATGGGCCACCCCTGTTCTCACAGGGGGTCATGTATTTGGAACTGGACAGACAGCTTTGGCAGACACAAGCCATGTGTGTTCTCCCCAGGGTGTCAGAGGTTTGCTGCTGGGTAGGGGGGGCCACCCGTGTTCTCACAGGGGGTCATGGATCTGGAGCTGGGCAGGTGGCTTTGATAGACACAAGCCACATGTGTTCTCCCTGGGCCTCCCAGGTTTGGAGCTGGACAGAGGGCTCTGAGGCAGGTCAAGAGGTGTCACAGGTCTGCAGCAGAGTAGGGGACTCTGACAGAGGCAGGCCACACACATTTTCCCTGGGCATCATGGTTTTGGAGCCGAGCAGAGAGCTCTGGAGCTGGACGGGTGGGGGGGCGATAGGGAACTCTGAGAGGCACACCACCAGGGTGCAAATTATGTGGGAGCTTGGGGGGGAGGGGCTGAGCCACCTCCATAAGAGACAAAAGCCCTCCTGTAAGATTTGAAAACCATAATCGGGGGATGGATGTCTCCGATTTTATTAGGGCATGGCAATGGGTAGCCCGATTTTTTGCACATCCTCCAGTGAGCAAGCCACACGCTCTCCTGAGGCAGCATACCTTTGGAGCTGGGCAGGGGGCTGTGACAGGGCCTGGTGGCTCGTGAAACCAGCTCCACACGCTCCCTGCGGGCAGCCCAGCCGAGGAGGCGGGCAGGGGCTACGCCAGGCGCAGGCCACATAGGTCCTCCCGGGCGCGGTCGCTAAGGGTCTCTGCAGCGTGAGGACGGCAGCAGCTGCACATCCCGGCCCAGCCTCGGCGGGCGGGGCCTGCGGGCGACGCAGGGCAAAGCGGCGCCCCACCCCCGCCTGGCCTGGCCCCCTGGGCATGGCAGCGTTGGCAGCGCCCGGGCCCGGCCCTGGCGGCCCCCGCCTCCTTCCTCCTTTCCCCCCCGGGAGGAGGGCGGCGGGGATGGACTTGGGCTTGGGGCTGCCTCGCTAAGACGGCGGCGGCGCCCGCAGCCAGGCACACAGCGCGCAGCGGCCAGGGCGGGTGAACGCGGCTCCCGCTGGTGCTCCCGGCCCTGCAGACCATGGTGCAGTTCCCGGCGCTCACGAACTACTGGCCGCTTGTGCGCTTCCTCGTGCCCCTCGGCATCACCAACATCGCCATCGACTTCGGCGAGCAGGTAGTGGGAGCCGCGCCGGGCCCGGGGGGAAGAGCCAAGGGCAGCGCGGGGCATACGGCAGGACACAGGCCCACACACGGATGTACACAGCAAGACACACGTGCAGGCGCACACAGCAGAGCACACTGCACAGATATATATACGCAGAACACAGATAAACACAGTAGGACACACACACAGCGCAGAAGGGTACACAGCACACAGTTGCACACAGATATACACATACATGCACACAGCAGGACATAGCCCAGGCACACACACACACAAAGCACAGGGTGGGGTCAAAGGCAGCCTTCCTCCCCACCCCTTTGCTAGTCAGCGAGAGCCTGTCAGTTGCAGCTCTGTGTTTGCCAGAGCAGATCCCAAAAGGCAGTTGAAGATGGCAGCTCGCAGCCGCAGCAGCTGCTTTAAAGTCACTGCAACCGCAAAGACAGCGTTAAAAACAAAAAGGAATAGGGTGGGCTGGAGGCAGAACTGCAGCAGGGATGGGTTTGGTGGAGCCCACCATGCAATCGCCTGGAAAGGGAGATATTAATGGGGTGGGGGGGTAAGGGAGAGGATGTCTCTTGTCTTTATAAATGGAAAAAAAAGAAAAGCAAAGTGGATGGCTGCCATGGAGTTTGCACCCTCTGTGTCTGTGCATGGTGGAGAGAGCTGTTTACTGCTTGTTTATTATCCTGACTTTCCCTCACTGCCGCTCTGCTTTCCACCATGAATATGAAGACGTGATCTAGTTAGAAGCCTAGGGAAGGATGCACAGCTTTTCCGTGCACTGTGGGTATTATGTAATTTGGGATGACAGAAAGCATTTAGCTAGATTGTTTCATTAAAAAGGACACTGCTGGAAAGCCCTTGGTACATGGTTTTTGCCCATTGCAGAGGTGAAAGGGGATTGAAAGGGGGAAGACAAAATTGCAGAGCAAAGCTAGGTTAAGCAGATGGTCTGAGTCTTTTAAATAAATGCTGGTTCTAGTGTTGGACAGATACTACTGCTAGCTGCTGCTTGTTTTGCCCTTGTGAGGAGGCCCCAGTGACTAGTAGTTTTATAAGGCATATTTCTTCTCTCTCTCATGCAATCTGCCTCTCCTTTTCTGCACCCATTTACCTCTCTCCATATGGCATCATTGAAAAGCCTGGGCTGCTGCAACCTCTCCAGGAGCCAGTGAACCACTGGTAGGCAGCAGCACCTACCACCTTTCTGAGGTAGCCTTGTGCTCCAAGCACTCTTAGATGCTGTGGTAAGGTATAGTCATTAAAGGGTGGGTTTATAAACAAAGCAAAACACGGCCAGAATCTGCAAGGGGTTGGGGGGCCATACACTGACAAGAGAGAAGCAGTGAAAGAGGAAATAAAGGATTTAACTTTCTAACAGGGGACTGACTTTGTAACTGAGCTGTTGACTTGTAAGGAGCTGGTTGTAATGTTTTGTCAGATACTTAGTTCATTAGAGAGAGGCCATGGTGATGACTACTGTGTAGAAAGGTTATAGGAGCAGCGTTTCCCAACCTTTTTCACCCAATGGCACACATACATGGCCTCCCCCACCCCACGGCATACTGGCTGAGCAGGGGTAGGTGGGTGGGGGCGGGAAATCAGGTGGTGAGTGGCGGAACACCACAGAGTGGCAGAAAGTGGGTGGCGTGGCATTTGAATCACTGGCTGGAGCCACAGCCCACCGTCTGTCTGCCTACAGTAGCAGCAGGTGGGTGGCATGGCTCCGTGTGTGTTCTTCAGCCAAAATGCCACGGCACATCTGGACGTAGGCTGTTGCTGCTATGCATTAAACCAGCTGAAGTTAGTTGCGAACAAGAATTCACATTTCCTCCCCACCAAGTGAAGTCCTCCACCCCTTCTGCTCATCGTATACTGAGCTCTGCTTTGGCCACCAGCAAAAGATAAATCTCATGGTATTTCCTGGCTTTTTAATCTTATTTAAAAATACTTCCTTTCTTGTTTTTAAGTGGCTGCACCTGCACAAAACTTTAATTGTTTTGACTTGATAGAGCAGGAGATTACATCTTTCCTTCCTTGCCTGTTTTTTTAATTCAGGGTGCATATTCATATAAGCATCTCAGTGAGGTGGTGTAAACTCTTCTGTCTCTTTGTTAACTATAAATGCCAGTTGAAACCCCAGTGAGCACCAAGTAGAACAGAGTACAACACAGTACAAACTGGACCTGAAAATATATTTTGGCAGGACAACGTGTAAGATGCTGGTATGTGCAACTAGTACAGTTACTGAATACTTCCTAACTAAAACTTATCCTTGCCACAAATTGCTCGCATGCTCTCCAGAGGAATTTTATATCTACTCCTTAGCTTCACATGCAAGCAAAGCTGCAGCACTATTAATTCAGTACCTTGGTCTAAGAGCATAATTGGGTATGATGTGACATGTACCACATCTGGTACAATAAATAATCTGCCAAGATATTCTTACCTTGATTCTCTTTATTATTGTTTGAAATAAATAAAGTCTCAATTTTAAATGCATCTGTTCACAATTCCAAAAAATATAGTATGCACACCAACATACCTATCTAACAGCTGCACCTTCCCTACTGATTACCATTTTCCATCAGTCCCGCTCAGTCTCCAAAACAGAAAACAAGTAGAAAGAACGAAAGAAAGAAGGTACTTGCCAGAAATCAAACTGAAAATGATTCATCTCCCTAAATTAAGACAAATACTTGGTATATAGCAGCAGAGCCAGAATCCAAGTCCATACCAGTCAAAAGAAAGACTTCTACCAATATCTTTACAATATGAATTATGCCTTAACATTTGCAAGCAGATGGATATGAGATAAAGTTATCCCCTATTGGTTACATCCAAAGAGATGCAGGGCACCCCCTGTGCATGTGCACCCCTGTGCGTGGCGGTGTACCCCTTGCAAAAAGGCGCTGCTGACACTGTTGCCACTCACCATCCCGCCACTGGCAGCAGTGTCCATGATTGCCCCTGGCCGCTGCTGCCAGCAGTGCCTGTGGGCGGTTGCCGACCCATGGTCGGCACTCGCCACCCCCCGCCACTGACAGTGTCAGCAGCGCCTGTGGGAGCTCACTGCCGCAGCCATGCCCCCCCAGCCTCTGGGGGCAACACCGTTCATGATATGTACTTTGCCTTAACCGCACTGATGAATCATTTCAGGATAACTGTAGGTTAAATATTTTCATTTCTTTCCATTATTTAGAAACAAGACTTGTTTCCTGAGTGGGGAAAGCAAACAAACAATTAGTGCCATTTTTAAATTTTTGCTTTAGATAATTTTCTAGGGTTTGAATTAAGTCTATTACATGGATGAGTACAGGGAAGATAATTTAGCTGAGAAGTTCCATATAGTTCATCTTCAGCTGTCACTTGGATTTTTTTGGGGGGGAGGGCAGGATTACAAAGAGAAATAAGAACTTTTAAGCAATGTGCTTCGAGAGAAATTTTATGGAGAGTCTGATTATTAGTGTACTATGTGAACAGTATATATATTGAAATTAATTATATACCACGTATAGGAAGTAAAATAAACAAACAAACAACACCCCCCCCCGCCAAACCAAAAGCACAATGATGCTCATAAGGCTTATTGACTAACCTTGTTTCAGAACCCATTAAAGTCAATAAAGAGACTCCCAGCAACCTTGCCTTTTAGAATAAACGGATATTAGGATGAAATCAGATAACCTCACCTGTCTTGCATTCTTTTCAGGCATACATGAGTTTTATTTACAATAATTATTATTATTATGATGACCAGAGAAAATTTTTAAAAAATGGAGGAAAAAAATAAATAATTTTTTCCCATTTGTTCTGTTTCTATATTAAACTACCATCAACATAATTAAAAATGCAACTGAAATGTTTTAATACAGTAAGGCTTTTAAAAAAAGGGAAGGGGTTGGGAGGGGAAGAAGAGGATTATTTCTTCACTCCCCCTTCGCTATCTGCACAGTATTTTCACCTATTAAACCAGCAACATTTATATGCATCTGTTTGGATCTCTGAACTACATCTCAAAGTGGAGGAAAGGTTACTAACTTGAGTGATTTAAAACAGAGGCTTCACAATAGTTAATAATTTAAAGGCCAAGGTGCTGGAGACCATGATTGAAAGCTGACATTTTTCATATAATATAAGAAAAACAAACTATTCTTGTGGCTTCAAGGGAAGATCTGAAATGTAACCAGAATCCAATCTATATATTCAGAAACTGACCCAAAGTTTTTTTTTAAGTACGTAATTTTAAGTCCTTCCTTTTGGGAGCCTGAGAATACTATGATGATGAAAATTGTGTACAAATTCGTTAGTCTGCTCAGCAGCTTATGTTAAACTTGGGCCAATTGTTCGCTGCCCAGCACATGAAGTCACTTCTTTGGGAAATTTCATCTACCAAAGCAAAGTTTTGGAAAAAATTCCATCTGTTGTCAACTATGGTTAACAATGTTGGACTCCTGGAGTAAGTACAGACCCTCAAAAAGCCCTTTGCTGAATTGATTCAAGCTTTGCAGGTCAGTTTAAGATGCATGGATTTATCCAATAAGCAAGTGAACAGACATTTGCTTTTGTTTCTGGAAATGCAGCCACATGCCTGCAGAGGTGCAGGACAGAAGCTAGGTGGAGCTAGAGAACACCTCCTTGCTTGGCTGGAGCAGACAGCTTGGGCCAAGGCTAGCCTACCCACCCTGTGGGGGGGGCGTTGTTTGCAGGAGAGGTGCAAAGCATCCTGGGATGCTGGGGGACTTGGAATTAACTTGACTCTGGAGGGAATCTGAGTCATAAGTTCAGTAAACTGATTTAACCTAAAACAGTTAAGTCTGATACTAGATCCATCCAGGTTTATCTTAAATCAGTTTTGGCCAGTTTGAAAGCAGTTTATGTGCACTGAACTTCTGTCCCTAGACCTGGTGTAGATCATGTGGCAGCACTGATTCCAGTGATGGTGTTAATTAACATATTAGAAGATAGGGTAGATAGCTGCATGCAAAGGGCATGCAAAAATGATATAAGACCCTGACTTACTATCTAAAAAATGTCTCCTAATCTTAAACTGGAAATATGTCAGCAACAACAGGAGGCTACCCATTTGTTTTTAGCATAGCAAATCCCCCAAACTGTTATTTGTTATAGCCCTAATCAATATTTATTTATATTAGCAGTTCATTAATAGTACACATACACATAAAGATGTTGGCTTCTTAGAGCCTTAAAAAAAAACAAACAAAAAAAGGTGTTCTACTTTAAACTCCGTGTGCTCCTGCACTGACCAAGCCCAGTCCTGCCCAGAAGAGGCATTGCATTAGTTTGACCCAGCTCACCCAACATCTGTATAGATTGGGCACTTCAGCAGGGATTTTTTAATAGCTGATTGAATCAGCTATTAGATAAAAGTACCAAAAAGCCCCACTGAAGCACCTGATCTACACAGACACTGCAGAAGTATGCCGAATTAATGCATTGCTTCTCAGTAAAGAACCTTTTTTTCCTTTTTTCTACATCTCTCAGCAGGCTGTTACCCACAGTGGCATTTCCTTCTAAACTAAGCAAAAGCAGGTACTTCATCCTGAATTCATTATTATTCTTGAGGACTGCAAGGTTCTACCACCATACTAGATACTTGGGTCTTTGCTACATGGTACTTGGCTCTAAATTTATTTGCTCTTCCTGCTTAAAAATACCCTTTGCTTGGTTTTTCAAAACAGTCCTTAATATTTAAAGGCATTTTCTTTTCTTACCCTGCCAAAAAAATTAGAGACTAGAAAAGTAGAATAAGTTGTTAATATATTAATGAGAATTAGTGAGCTTGTTTTGGTTTATGGTTTTTACAAGCCTGGTAGGGGGTTAAAGCATTTTGATTAATTGTTTATGAAGCTCATTTCTGGGGATAGGGGTTAATATCTGGAAGTAGAACAAAGGACCAGAGCAATTATATTTCCAACTGCTACTGTGGGATCTTGGCCAAGTTACATAACCCTTCCCTGTCATAGCTCACCCACCTTTAAAGTATGTAAGAAACTTTTGTGAGAAGGGTGTCATGAAAATATACTCCAAGATTAAAGGCATTGTATAAGTACAAAGTGTTATTGTAATTGCCAAATGTCAGTCAATTACTTATCTAGATTAAATAGGACTTTAGTACCATATAAAGCAAATACAGTGATACAGGACCCAATTGTATACTACAGCTTTGCAATTGCCATAATTCTATTATTAATATTTCCATTGGTATATGATACCACTAGCATATTTTCTGATTATGTGACTATAAATTAATGATCACTTTTTTCACCTTACTAATGAAAGTGTAGTTCTTGTTAAATAGATACAAAATTGTATAACCAAATTCTACTTTAAGACAAGCTTGTACAAAAAAAAGAAAAGAAAAGAAAAATGAAGCAATTACAGTTTCAGTTGTTTTTTTAAGTCTCATTTGGGTATATTTTAAAGGAGTTCCATTTTCCTGCTGAGTTTACAACCCAAATATTATATCTGTGAACTAAAAAAAGATAAACTGGTGAAGAATGTGTAATATAAAGCAGACTTCATTGTCCAGAGGGAGAGAAATCAAAGGGCACCTTTAACAAGTGTGGAGGCTGCTCCGATGCACTGGAATTCCAGTGTCAGAACAGATTCGATTAACTGAGTCTGCTGGAGCATGGCAATTGCCACTCTTCAGCAGCCATCTGTAACTCATGTATCAGTGTCCCTGTGCTTAAAAATGGCAGTAGGGATGCCTGAACTAAAGCTTGCTGAACGAGCTTGAATGAGGTTTAGTTCAAACACCCCTGCTGCCATTTTTAAGCATGGGGATGCTGATACACGAGACGTGGCAACACTTTAATTAGAGCAGCTCTCGGAAGGCCTAAGTAAAAGCCTAAAGAGTGAACTGGTGTAGGGCTCTCAACTTCATTTATTTAAAAAGTTGAGAAGAAGGCAGCTCTCAAGCTGGTAAACATAACTGGACATGGGGAGGGGAAGTGAAGGGGGGTGAAAATAGAAGGGTCGGAAGGTACAAGTTGTCAGGTTTTAGTTGCGCTCTCTCTCCCTTGCGGTTAATGTTTTCTGTACATTTAACAGGAATGTTTTTTGAAAAGGAGGGTAGGGTTAGGGTCTGAGCTGTTATGGCAGTTTTACTTCACCATATAGTTCAGTAAAAGTGCAGTATAGACGGCAGTGACCACAAGGAAGAGTCAGAAGGGAGTGTGGGAAGACCAGTATTAAAGAAGGCCAGTAATTAACAGCCTCCAGGAGGAACAGATCCCAGAATTTTTCAGCTGAATTTGAGGAAAAAGGATGGGAGCAGAATAAAGGGATTCAGAGAGTGCCAGAAGATCAGACACAATACAATATAATGATCGTCAACAATATTCTGTGCAGAGTTTAAATCATAGATTTATTTGGACATGTTTGTTGTATTAATTGGTGTGCTTTAAGATTTTGATAATGTTACCGCTTAGCCCTTGCAAAGTTTTTTGCATCCATAGATCTTTGAGTGCTTTACAAACTATTCCCATGTTTAGAGATGAAAAGCTGAGGCATGGAGAAGGGAAGTGACTGACTTAAAGACACCCAGCAGGGCAGTGTCAAGGCCTTTGAAGTTCCAGCTGGTTGCCCTATCTAGGGCCGCTTATAGTCGAAACAAGAGGCGTGTGTGCATGATGCTTTGAAGTGGGCTAAATGCTTTTGCACCTCTTTAATGGTGTTGGTGTTTGCACACCTTGGTGGCGTATTTGCACGTTAATTCTAGCCGCTGTAGGAAATTTGGTGGCATAATGCACCTTAAATGACTCAGGGCGCAGCAAACTAAAACTCTTTCGTGGAGCTTTAGTTTGTTGCCCCTATAGCCACGGAGTGAAGCTGAATCGGGAACAGTAACCAGGCTCTGCAGGAAGCCCTGTTGGCAGCCTGACAGCAACCTGGGAAAGCAGGCTCTGCTCAAGAAAAGCGGCAATCCTGATCTTCCCCCACCAGAACCTGCCTGCCTGTCTGAGCTGCGCAGGGACCTGGTGCTTCCCTCTGTGGCTGTGATGCCCCCCTGGACCACTCAAGCTGGGTACCTGCAGGCAGGTGTCACCTGGGGGGGCTGCAGCTGCCGCAGAGGGAAGCACCAGCCCCCAGCTTTCAGCTCAGGGACCACTCTGCCCACCGGCAGATCACCCTCCCCTCCCCACTGGAGAGGCAGGTAAGTCAGTGGGGTGTGTACACAACACAGGGGTTTAATCAGCCTTAAATGCAAGTGGTGTTATTTAAAACCCACTGCTTCAATTTAGGGCCCCCATTTTGTCTACATACACCCTAGTAGGCCATGCAACCTTAAAACCTGTTTCAAACTACTTAGTATCCATAGTAAGACTGCAGCAACCACCATGAGCACTGTATGTAAATGAGATGTATATTGTCTTGGAACTCCTTGGAATATACCTTGGGAAAATGAGGATGAAAAGTTAGACATAACATGTAGTTTCTCTACCTTTGGTCATCTGTGTTTGATCATTATTTTTAATTTACAACTTAAGGCATATGATGGACCTTCACATCCCTACTTTCCTGTGATCCCAGTATGTTTTACTTTCACACTAGATATACAGGCGACCCTCACCATTTATGGGGGATATGCTCTTGTATCCCTCGCAAATGGCAAAATCCACAAATAAGGCACTGTGTTCATGAACTCAGTGGGGAAGGTCCTAGGGAAGATCTTTGAAAAAATTATCAAGGGCCACATTTGTGAGAGCCCTGCAGGGGAAGTGACGTTGAGGGGTAACCAGCATGGGTTCGTGCAAGGCCGATCCTGCCAGACTAACCTGGTCTCCTTCTATGACCAGGTAACAAAGAGCTTAGATGGGAAGGAGAAAGTCGATGTCACTTCTTGGACTTCCAGAAGGCCTTCGACAGTGTCCCACCCAATTCTGGTTGCCAAGCTAAGGGACTGCGGCACTGACGAGTGGATAGTCACATGAGTGGCAAACTGGCTCCAGGGGCGCACCCAGAGGGTGGTGGTGGACGGGTCGATGTTGACCTGGGAGGGTGTGGGCAGCGGAGTCCCCTAGGGCTCGGTCCTTGGGCCGGTGCTGTTCAACATCTTCATTTGCGACCTGGACGAGGGTGTGTCCAGTTCAAGTTTGCTGATGACACCAAGCTGTGGGGTAAAGTGAATACACCAGCAGGCAGGGACCACATCCAGGCAGACCTGGATAGGTTAGAGAAGTGGGCGGATCTGAAAGGACAAGTGCAGGGTGCTGCACCTGGGGAGAGGGAACCAGCATTATGGTTATAAGTTAGGGGCTGACCCTCTCAGCAGCACAGAGGCAGAGAGGGATCTTGGGAGTCAGGATTGACTCCAGGATGAATATGAGTCGCCAATGCGATGAAGCAATAGGCAGAGCCTGTCATGCGTCAACAGGGGCATCACTAACAGATCCAGAGAGGTCTTGCTCCCCCTCTGTGTGGTGCTGGTCAGGCCGCAGCTGGAGTACTGTGTCCAGTTCTGGATGCCGCACTTCAAGAAGGACATGGAGAACCTGGAGAGGGTCCAGAGGAGGGCCACTTATATAGTTGAGGGCCTTCATGGCCAGCCCTGTGAGGAGAGGCTGAAGGACCTGAATCTCTTCAGTCTCCGCAAGAGGAGACTGAGGGGGGATCTTGTGGCTGCCTACAACCTTATCAGGGGCCACCAGCAGGGACTCAGGGAAAGTCTGTTCACCAGGGCCCCCCTTGGAGTCACCAGGAACAATGGCCACAAGCTGAGGGAGGATAGGTTTAGGTTAGATATTAGGAAGAACTACTTCACGGTAAGGGTGGCCAGAGCCTGGAATAGGCTTCCCAGAGAGGTGGTGCTCTCACCTTCCCTGGAGATCTTCAAGAGGAGACTGGATAGGCACCTGGCTGGGGTCTTATGACCCCTGCCACCCCCAGTGCTCCTTCCTGCCCACAGCAGGGGGTCGGCCTAGATGATCTGTCTACGTCCCTTCTGACTCACTGATTCTATGATTCAGTGCCTGGGGTAGGGAGGGGTGGGCACTGAGTGCTCTGGTGACTGCAGGAGCATGGCAGTGGCAGCGTGGAGATGGTTGCAAGTGCGGCGCTCCCAAGGAGCTCCTTTAAGTGTATTTAAGAAGTGGGTTCAGCATTCGTGAATATTTGAAACCGGAAATGCCAAACCCGCGAATAGTAAGGATTTCCTGTATTGGTGCCTGTTCTTTGATCAGTGTGTATGAATTCATTGTAACATTCAGGAGTTCAATCAGATTCTCAATTCAGCACCTTGGGGTGTCTTGAGATCTTTTCAACGGTACCAGACATTATCACTGTTAGATTTACAAACATGATTCACAAGATTTCAAATAGGAATCCAGAATGTTAAACACAGTTGGGCCTACTGTGGTTCTTTGGAACAGAAAAATTGCTCTATTTTTCTCCAGTCAAAAAATGAGGGAAAACAGAGCGGGCATTTGCCAAGGATTGCCTTGAGTCTAAAAAGGTTGAGGACCACTGTACATTATGTGACATATGTTGATATGCTGGTAAGAGTCAAAGGACTTAAGCATCTTAGTAGACAAGATCAGCAGGTCTGTGCGAATCAAATCAGAACCCTCTGAATCGGTTTGGAGAGATTTGATGATTTGGACATAGGCACAGCTTTAAATGTTTTTTCTGCATACCTCAAGGTACCAGGCAGCTCGTGAATGCTGAGATGGTGGGGTGGATGGAACATCCCATGGTAGTGTGGGGGGTCCCCAGTGCGCTTGGCAGCAGACCTGGAAGTGGACCAGAAGTACTTCCAGTCCACTTCCCAGTCCACCGGGGAGTGCCTAGGGAATCCACCCCTCTGCCTCCCAGTTCAGCGACTGCTGCCTCCTGGGTCTGGGGGGGCACCTGGTGTCCCCCCACTTCTGATTGCTGAGCATGTATGTAGAAAAAATATTTAAAGCTCTGTCTATGGCCAAATCACTGATTCTCCAAATCAGCATTGAATCTTCAGATTTGGATTTGGGCAAATTGAATCAGGACAGTGATCCAAATCAACAAATCGAATCACTGTCCCCGATTTCGGCGGAATCTGAATCTGAATTGAATACGGCCCATTTTGCACATCCTTAAAGATTAGTGTCTCAGCTTTTTATGAAGTAACGGTTACATATTTAGTGACTAGCACAGCTATGCCACTGATCGCACATATTTTGATGGGATGTACAATATGAAAGAAAACCAAGTAACAGAGTAATGGGGAGGGGGTCACTGAAGGGTTCTGAGGACAACAGGAAGCAGAAAAAAACCCCATGCAAGTAGTTGAAGTACTCACTATAACACCTCAGTGGAATCATAGCCCCATTTCTCAGAATGTTTTACATTTTTTCATACAAAGCTGTGAGCCTCAGACCTAGTTTCTGTTGTGTTAAAATCTTCCTTTCCTTGCACCTCCTCTGCTTTCTTCCCTCCTCATTACTTCACTTTCCCCCGTCTGCTGCTGCTGTCACTTCGGCTGTTTCTCCTCCTTCTTAGTCAGCTATCAGTAGGGCCTTCTTTCACTCAGCTGTCTTAAAACTGCCTACATTTCACGCTCACTTTAATTTTTAGAGGGATTGTAACATAACATTAATTCAGAAGACTCTCTTTATGGCAGTTTGCTGATAGATCTAAACATGAAAATTAATTTATCCCCCAAATATTTGTTAATTCAGGTCAAATTTGCCAAATATGTTCTTCTGGGGAAAAAAAATTATTTAGATCAAACATGGCAATGTCTCTGTTATTCAGTGGGCTACCTACCCAGATTCAGTCCCTTCCTCTGCCTGGAATGTGCATCTCCCACCTCTAATCTGATTGGCCAAATCATCAAGCTGTACAGTATTCAAAGATGGGCTCCCCCCAGCATTCTCCTGTTGGGGTTGTTCTGTTTTGCATGGAAAACTTGATCAAGTGACAAGTGTGATCACTCTTCTGTAACCAGGTGGCTATAACACTCACTTCAGAGCTGGGAAGCCTGCACTCTACTGTGTCTTCATTATTTTTTTAATCCAAAATGAAATAGGATCACTAGAAGAGACTGAAACTGCCCCTGTCCCAAGACAACCTCTGTGGCCAAGGCATTCAGTTTCAAACTCCCCAGGCAGATGAAAGAATTGAACCTTAGGGTCCCACATCCGAACTACTCTGCAACTTAGCCCTTCATTTCTTTTGCTTGTATTATGAATGCCTGAAATGAAATGTGTAATTTTGGATTCAGTGGATCATTGGGTTCATCATATAATTGCATTTGGTTTTGTTTCCATAAAAAAACAAGTCTTTATTTTAGTTAAATCTGAACCAGTTTTCCTCCCATTTTTTTTTGGCTTGGCCAGTGAACCAAGACAAATCAACAATTTTTTTGCAGAAGTTTACTTAACACAGCTAATTCTATTACTACATTAAACTTGGGTAATCTTGTTTTTAATAAATATAACTTGGGGTGCGATAGAGATTTTTGGGGCCTTGATCTGTCTTCCCCCCCCCGATCCCTTCCCTTACCCCTTCCTCCACACGGAATTACCAGCTGCACGCAGCTCTTCAAGCTGCCGGGTTGTGCTCCTTGTCGCTGTGCTGCAGCTGTGCGCAAGGACAGGCCATTTATCAGTCAAATTATTGGCCATGTCAGGCCAATTTCCAATACAGACAATTTTCTTTATATCAGCGCTGATTCGATATCGGACTGATGTATCGGTGCACCTCTACTTGAGTCAGGAAATGTAGATTTTAACTGGTTCTGACAACTAACTTCATACGTTAGATGGTGTTGTAGCCACAATGGTCCAGTAATTATGCAAGAGGCAAGGGGTTTTTGGGGTTGCATCTTAAATTAGACCAACTGTGTAGTTGTGATAAATTTAGGAAAACTTTCTAATGCAAGACATTTTTCGTCAGGTCTTTTTTCTGATAATTTCTGTACCACTATGGTTACAACACCACTCTTACACTACCGGAACATGGAATATAGCAAATCTACCACTTATAATGGATAATCCACAACCTGAAGGAGAAAAGAGACCACATTACATGGCAACAGTTTCTTCTTAAACATATGCAAGAAGAATAACATAATCCCAGGGACCTCATCTTCTGCAGCCCTCTAGCTAACATGCACAACTCCATCAGATACCTGACAAAGAATGTCTTGCATTTGAATCAAAGAAATCTTTGAACCCTAAGAAGTCTTTGGTTCTATCTTAGATGAGGCATTTTATTTTTCGCTCATCCCAAGTTTTATTGCCTATAAAATAGTGGTATGTACCAACAAGTGTATTTTGATACCTAGAGTTTGTAAAACATAGATGTAAGGTGTCTGAAAAATTAAAAAGGGAATATCCATGGGAACTTAATTGAACCCCTAATTGAATAAAAATTATCTTATTAATATAAAAACTCTCACTCCCCTCCAATGCCTTAGCATATTTACTGGAATCAGTCTTTATCTTTTTATTTTTTTTAAACAGTAATGTAAGCAAAGGAAAAGGTTGATATAGAAGAAACATTATTATACTGTTTAAGAAAACGTTATTGCTAGGTTGAGCTCCATTGCTGTGCCATTTTACAACATGCAGTTACCCAACACAACTATGCAAAAAAAACTGTCTTGAGCTCAGTGAATTCTAACCCATTAATCAGAGTAGTAGCTAACACTTCTGATACGTGCAATCTGCTAGTGTTAAGGTCGCTTGAACACAAACATGTCTTAGCGTTATCACCTGTGGCTTCATTTGTGCCAGGAAACGGTTAGTTGAGTTCTCCAACCACAAGAAGTCACTGAACATTGCTTTCCCAGGTGTTATTGGTACCTTGTCATTTTGCACTTTGAAATGCATGGCATTTCTTTCTTCCTCTCCCTCTTTCTTAATATGCAACTAGGTCATCAGTTTCCTTCTGTTTGCCTGAAACTGTATTGGACATGATACTCCCATAGCTGTGCAGTTCTATTCTGTTGCCATGTTTTGTAAAAAGGAAAAAAAACTAATTAGAAGACAGAAGAATTACTGGGGTTCTGTAGAGCAAAGAGACATGAACTTAATGTCTGAAATGCAGCTCTGTACTTCCTAATTTTTGTGTCAGATCTATGCCATTATTTTGATTAGAGCATATCTGTGTATCATGTTAGCTCAGAGATTGTCTCTACATGGAGGGATTCCTGATCAGTAGCTCTTAAGAATAATTCTATATGCAAGATAAGCTTTTTGGTTACTAAGAAAAGTATGCTCTAAGTGTCAGCATCTGCTGTCTGACAAAGTGTATTGGAGATAAGAAATGGTTATTAAACACAAGCAAACAAAAACGTTTTAATACTTCCTCATAACCAGCACAATATGAAACCTGAAAAACAGCATATTTTTTCTTCTTAGATGAGAAAAATATTTCTACTAAATATGAAACAACAAAATAACTGTTGGAGAATGTTATTGCTTGTGATCATGGTAGCCAACAGTTATTTTTTTGTATTGCAATAGCATCTGAAGCATCATTTCTGAGTACATTCAGTGGTTCAGCAAGGCTCCCTCAGGGTTTGATGTTTTAACTTGTAAGTATTTTGTCTATAGCACATATTTTAGTTACTCAAATATAGCTTCATTTAAATTACTGAAATTAGAAGCAGTGAACTCATGCTTATGTCTGGTCTTAATTATACTAACCTGACACTGGCATGACTCCATTGCCTTCAGTGGAATTATTCCAAGCTTACATGAGCCTGAAGGAAGAGAGGGAAAGACCACTAGCATCTGACTTTAAGCTACACCTTTCACCTATTGATGGGTATCTATCTATCGGGTAGATTACATTTATAGAAATAAGGGCAGATTTTTGAGTGCACAAGCAGCCTGTCATATTTCTGATAATATTTGATGGATACTAAACCTAAAATGTGGGATTTTTGTTTGAGTATATCGGAGTCATTTACCAGTTTGCCTCCGGTCCCATTCAGGTTAGCCCATATTTACTCCTCTTCCATATCTCTTAGCATTGGCTAGCATGTAACCAACTCACTGAAAAGGAACTCCTTTTTGTGTAATCATAGCACAATGACGTTGTTCATGGAGAGGTTGGTTCCACGCACTTCCCTTTTCATCTTTGCTGCATACTGGTATTTTACAAGTTTTAGAGCCTTTAATCTTGAAAACTTCAGCTGTGGAGCCAGAGATTTTTAGTGCAGCTCATTTCCATTGCTTCCTTAATAAGTGATTGCATATTAAAATATTTAGAATGTTTGAAAAGAAAAAATGGCTAATGAGTAATATTTCAGGCTTTGAGGACATTACACATTTCAAGACAATTTTTTCAATTATGTAGAAGGAATAATTATAAAACCAAGCGTACATAGCTTAGATCAAAAAAGGGCTGTGGTTGTTTCAGGGATGTAATTCTCAAGGAGAAATAGTGAGATCACTATTCTACAGGAGGAGATAGATAGGCAGGAGCAAAAGGGTGGAATAATAATAATAATAAAAGCTCAAAACACAAAAACAAAAAGACCCCTAATATTGACTAGTACTAAGCTATGGAAAAATCTCCCAAAAGAAAATAAGACTAGTTCCATCTCATGGCTCGCTCACAGCTAAAATATGTGCAAGTAGGGGACAGAACTTGAAGCAATGGCCTCAAACTGCAGCAAAATAAATTTAAGTTGGAGAATAAGAAGAATTTTATGAGGGTGGCCAAACACTGAAACAGAAAAACACCTAGAGAAGTTTTGAAAATTTCCAGGGATAGAAATTTCATGAGTAGGTGTAGTCAGGGATGATCCTGCCTTGGCTTGACTAGATGAATTCATGAGATTCCTTCCAGCCATACTTGCCTAAGTAAAGAACTAGATGTGACCAGTCTAGCATCTGGTTCACTACCTAAACTTTTTTTGTTTGTTTGTTTTACTTTGAAGAAGATCAACAAGGGAAGTTCAGGTAAGGACTGAGCCATCTAGCCAGGGAAAACGAGCAATTTGACATCCCCAGTGCTCTCCACAGTATTGCCGGGTACTTTAAAAGAATTAAGTTATGAAATGTTAATCTGGCCTGCATTGAACAGCTGATTTTTTTCCCCACTTAGTAGGCATGTAAATGGATTTAGGCATCTAAATGCAGTTCTGTTCGTTTCTGCTCAAGTCCCTGATAAACTGTTGACAAAAAAGGTGGGTGGATCCTTCTCCTTCCCACTGTTTTTTGTGGTTCAGTCTTAAGGCTAGATTCATTAATGGATATAAAGTGATTTGAAAAGGGTGGAATAGAATCACTTAGGTGCTTAAATCCACTTAGAATAGGTGGAATAGAATCTGGCCCTTAGTATTACAAGTTAAATTTAAAACTATTAAGCTTGCCACAAACACATGACCTAAGAAATGTTTGACTGAAGAGATCCTAGGCAACTTAAATTAATTTCCATTGTTAATGTGCATTATAGCAT
Organism: Crocodylus siamensis; assembly: GCF_052110815.1. Lineage (NCBI taxonomy): Eukaryota > Metazoa > Chordata > Crocodylia > Crocodylidae > Crocodylus > Crocodylus siamensis. The sequence goes on along the minus strand of NC_143399.1, from coordinate 95,799,271 downwards.
GGTTTTCAGTTACAAGATAACCACACTTTTTTCCATGTCCATGCCTCATTAAGTAAATTGGACCTGCTCTGTGGCTGACTCAAGATTATGCAGTGAATGGGAACATAGGATCCCTGCCACATTTGTTCCAGAGGGAAGGATGGTTTCATAGTTAAGGCAGGTGAATACAGCCCTGAGCAACTGAATTCTATTGTTGCCTCTTCTGCTGAATTCCAGTGGCAATGAAAATTTTCCTCTCTCAACCATGGATCACACTGAACCGCTATAATTGCTTCATCTGTCAACTCCATGCCAGTCCCCCTCCTGGTAAAGATTCCAAGAGGTTTAGTTCACTTATATCTATAGAGGAGTGGATAGAAATGACAGGTTACTTCTATTCATTTGATGTGTATTTCCAAGTGGAAAGACACCCAACATTACTTTAAAATTGTATATAGTTTTTCTCTCACCAGCCTATGAAATACCAGGCAAGTCACTTAAAAATCAGACTTTTCCTTGAGAAGGTTAGCTATATGTTCCTCATTCTTGGGGTCTGACATGACATTCTGGAATCTGATGTGCAGAGATGGAGAGGCAGGGTGGAGGGAGAGAGTACTGTGTGTTATCAACAAATTAGAAGGTGATTTCCAGCTATCATCTAAACCAGCATTCCAGTAATTTTAAGATAGGGCTTGAGAAGTATATGATATTTGCCTGTGATAGGAAGGGGCAGGATTCAGTGGCCCAGGTGACTCCACCAGTCCTACATAACCAAAATGCATATGCCTTCCTCAGCTTTGCAGTGTTGATGTTCATTTAATTCAGTATATACTTAATAACTTTTTTTAAAGGGAAAAAACAGAACTTTCCTGAAATCGAGCTTTGTTATGCAGTATCTCAGCAGTACAGCTGCATGACATATCTGGAGGATTGGAACCTTTAGATCCACCACAGTTGGGCCAACCACAAAGTAACTTACAATAGTAGTAGGTGGTCCTTCTCTATAAGAAGTAGCAAGGAGAGGCACACACATAAATAAAATACTTGCTGATAGAAGGTGAGTGATGAGACTAGCTTCCTGGGTTCCATCGTAGGATCAAAGGAAAGCATTTGGAATAGACACAAACCCTTCCAGCCCATCACTTCCAATCCTAGTCTTTTATCACACCAGGTTCCTATTTCCAGTGTCCCCCCAAGAAGTCTTTCAGTTTAGACAGCCTAATCTTGACTCACCCATAATTGCCACCTCTAATTCATCCTATAAACTTGTCCTGCTTTCTTTCCTTCCTGCTTACATATTCCCCCTCATACCCATTGAGTAAACATTGAGTCCCCACCCAGAAAAAAGTCACAAGGCATCCAAATCCTGCAACCCAATAGATTTGATGAAGTTGAGCATACTCGTAGTTTCTGAAAAATGAAGGACATTTTCCCTTCCTTTCCCACTGTCTTCAGCAAAACCTCTTGGCTCCTTTGTGGGTGAAGAGAGGTAGATTTTGTTCACCACTCTATTCTTCCACCAAAACTGTTTTTGGATCATTCTACCCATGTGTCCCCACTAAAAAAAAGAAAAATAGCCCATTGCTACATCTTGTTCATAGCTGTTCCCAGAATGGCTTTCATTCACATTATTTTTGCTGTAACCACAGGGAGGGTTTGGGTCAGTTTTCTGTCTGCTGCAACAAATGCTGAAATGCTGAAACACTAAAAATATTTGCCAGAAAATTTAGGGAGACATCATTTTACTCTGGGTTTGTTTGGGAGCAGTTGCTTTAGAATATGTAAGCTTGGTCTGCGGGACAGAGTTTACTGGCATAGCTGTGTTGGCTGAGATAATGAAAAGGGCCCATGTACTGGCCTCTGACTTGCACGGATGCAGCTGTGGCAATAGGAAAGAACTGTTAAAGTTCAACTTATGTTGTTTGGGAGATGGTGTAGCACATGCTACACCCTTCTGTCAGCATATGCTGTATTCACACCGGGGGCTCTGCCAACACAGCTATGCCAGTATCACTTGTATCATCACAGGGAGACTGCAGCATAGATGAACCCATAATCAGCATTCACTTTTTTTTTTTTTTAAAGACCCTGAAAACATTCAAGTATTAATCCAAAAAGCTTCCTACTTGCTACTACTGAGTGCATTTTTTCCCTCAAGAACTGGTCTCATACTGTGTTGTTTGAGTTGGAGGAAAAGAATGCCCTTCAGCATCAAGTGAATGGTGCTAGCTGTTGTTCTTAGCCATCACACATTGGTTTATATTTACATATGAAGGGCAAAATAGTTAAAGGAAAAGGGGTCAAGAGCCATGAGTGTGATTCCTCAAACAATTGCATAATGAATTACAACATGTGGACATGGACTGTTAGTTAGAGACCTAGCATACCATGTGCACATACAATCTTATTTGCTTGCAGCTGTAGCAAATCCTGCACAGATGTTTTTGTGCATGTACCTCAGGCCCCATTTATTTGAGAACATGGCCTTAAGTGAATTAATTATGTCTGCATTGACATTCTTTATGTACTTGGAAGCCAAAATGTGTGTCTGTTAAATCAAATTTATTTCAAGGCATGAAGGCATGATGGCCCTTCAAGCATTTGCCATCTTGTCTTATGTGAGTCTTGCAAGGTTAAGTCAGCGGTCTACTGGTTAGGATATATTCCATCATTGTAATAGATCTACAATAGGAAACACCATCTGTACCTAAGAAGTTAATACTAGTTCTCTCCCCCTCCCCTTTTTCAGACTAGAGAAAGATCAAGATCTCCTTTCTTACCATAATTTATGAGAGAAATCACAGCAGGCAATCTGTGTGACATTCATTACATTAAATTCTAGGTGCTTTTGAAACACTAGGGCAAAAGGGACTGCACAAACAACTCTCTTTGGAGTCTGACCATGCCCTTTTTGCTAGTCGCCAAGGCACCCATTATTTTATGGGTGGATACAACCATGAAGTAATAAAATAAGCAGTAAGTGATGGCACACAATCAGCTTCATGTTATGAAACCCAAGCTGGAAGTCAGGTGTGCATCCGTGCGAGAGCCCAGTGATTGGATATAGTCCTTACTTTATTCTGGAAATATGAGATCTGCTGCTGTCTGGGCATTAATGAATTTAGGAGAGAAAGGAATGGAGGGATTAGAATAAAGAAGATAAAAAAGATGGAGGATCTTAAAAAAAAAGCCTTAAAACCCAATGAGCTAATACCCTAATACACTGGAGCAGTACAAACCTTCTACTGTGCGGCAAAAAACTAGGAAAAACTATAGCAAGGGAATTGCAGAGGCATCTTTTTATTTCTGAATAGTGGATCCATCTCCTCTCACTTAGTATTGTAAGTCATAAGTAGACTATGGAATTCTGCTGGTTGAAAACCAGTTTACAGGAAGAGGGAAATCAAGCTCAATACAAGAAGAATGTTGAAGTAATCCAACCAGTGGTGAGAAGTAATCTGTTTTAAAGCTAGAAGTGGGGGTGGGGGAAATGACTCACTAATCTCATAGTTTCATAGTTTCATAGTAGCTAGAGTCGGAAGGCACCTAGGAAGATCATCTAGTCCGACCCCCTGCCTTGGCAGGAAAGAGCACCGGGGTCAGATGACCCCGGCAAGGTGCTCATCTAACTTCCTTTTAAAAATCCCCAGGCTAGGAGCCTGCACCACTTCCCCTGGAAGCCGGTTCCAGGCCCTAGCCGCTCTGACTGTGAAGTAGCGCCTCCTAATATCTAATCTAAACCTACCCTCCGCCAGCTTGTGACCGTTATTCCTGGTCACTCCTGGCAGCGCGCGGGGGAACAGGGACTCCCCCAATACCTGCTGATCCCCCCCTGACCAGTTTGTAGCAGGCCACAAGGTCCCCCCTTAACCTTCTCTTGTGGAGGCTAAACAGGTTCAGGTCCCGTAGCCTCTCCTCATAAGGCCTGCCCTGCTGACCCCTGATCATACGAGTGGCCCTCCTCTGGACTCTTTCCATATCGTCCACGTCCCTCTTGAAGTGTGGCGCCCAGAACTGGACACAGTACTCCAGCTGCGGCCTGACCAGTGCCGCATAGAGGGGGAGGATCACCTCCCTGGACCTGCTCGAGATGCATCTGTGGATGCATGACAGGGTACGGTTGGCCTTCTTGACTGCCTCCCCACACTGCCGGCCCATGTTCATCGTGGAGTCAATGACGACTCCAAGATCCTTTTCTGTCTCCGTGCTGGCAAGAGGGGAGTTCCCCAACCTGTAAGTGTGGTGCCGGTTCTTCCTCCCCATGTGCAACACCTTGCACTTATCAGTGTTAAACCCCATCCTATTCTCATCCGCCCACCGTTGCAACCTGTCAAGGTCAGCTTGTAGCCTATTGCACCCTTCTAGTGCACCCACATCCCCCCACATCTTAGTGTCATCAGCAAACTTGAACAGGGTGCTTTCTACCCCGTCATCCAAGTCACTGATGAAGATGTTGAACAGTGCGGGCCCGAGGACCGAGCCCTGCGGAAGCCCACTACCCACGTCCTTCCAGGTCGAGAAGAACCCATCCACTACCACCCTCTGGGTGCGGCCCTCCAACCAATTGGCGACCCATTTGACCGTGTGGGCATCGACACCACAGTCTCCCAGCTTTTTGATGAGGACAGGGTGAGAGACAGTGTCGAAAGCCTTCCGGAAGTCCAGAAAGACTACATCCACAGCAACCCCTGCGTCTAATGATTTGGTGACCTGATCGTAAAAGGCCATCAGGTTGGTCTGACAAGACCTGCCACTGATGAACCCATGTTGGTTGCCCCTGAGCATGCATTCCCCCGCAAGGCCCTCCTGGATGTGTGCCAGGATAATTTTTTCAAAGAGCTTACCCGGGATTGAGGTAAGACTAACTGGCCTGTAATTTCCTGGGTCCTCTTTTTTTCCCTTTTTGAAGATAGGGACCACATTGGCCCTCTTCCAGTCCTCCGGCACCTCACCAGAGCACCACGAGTGCTCATAGAGCCGCGTCAGGGGTCCCGCAATGACCTCGGCCAGTTCCTGTAGAACCCTAGGGTGAAGATCGTCTGGACCAGCGGACTTGAACACGTCCAGCCTCTCCAGAAGTACCCTAACTAACTCCTCACTAACCCCTGGCCCAGGCGTGTCTCTCCCGGGGCCCGAGGGGGGCCCAGCAGGGAGGTGGCTGAACTGGTCCCTACTTAGGAAGACAGAGGCAAAGAAATCGTTAAATATGTTAGCTTTGTCATCTGGCATGACGACTAAGTTGCCCATCGTGTCCTGCAGGGGCCCCACATTACCCGGGACCCTCTTTTTACCCCCTATGTATTTGAAGAAGGACTTCTTATTGTCCTTAATCCGGGAAGCTAGTCCTATCTCCATCTCTGCCTTGGCCTTCCTGACTGCCCCCCTACATCCTCGGGCGACTGTAACATAGTCCTTCTTGGTGATGACCCCATCCCTCCATTGGGTGTACACCTCCCTTTTAGCAAGGAGACATTCCCGGATGCTCCTAGTGAGCCATGGGGGTTTATGTGCCCTCCTGCTCCCTTTGACCCTTGTTGGGATTACCTCCCTTTGGGCATGGAGAATCGTCTCCTTAAGGAGCAACCACTCACCTTGGACATCTGGCTCCCTTCCCCTCTGGGTCCTCAGCGCTTCCCCAACGATCCTCCTTAGCTTGTTGAAGTCAGCCCTCCTAAAGTCTAGGGCTGTTGCCTTGCTGCAGCCCTTTGCCACCTTACGCTGGGTGGTGAATTCCAGCAAGCGATGATCACTGTCTCCCAGGTGGCCCATCACCCGCAGCCCCCTCACCAGGTCATCACCCGTGGCCAGCACCAGGTCCAACAAGGCGTCTCCCCGGTGGGGCTGTGCACCTCCTGGGTTAGATGGAGGTCCTGCACTCTGGCTAAGAACCGACGTGAGCGATCAGACTTAGCTGACTGCTCTTCCCAGCAGATGTCTGGGAAGTTCAGGTCCCCCATGATGACCACATCCTTAGCCCTCACTGCCTCTGTGAGCTGACCTAAGAATTCCTGGTCGAGCTCTTCTCCCTGGTTGGGAGGTCTGTAGTAGACTCCCACCATTAAGTCTCTATCCCCTGGACTGCCTTTTACTCTAACCCAGAGCACGTCAGAGTGCCCCCCCTCTACCCCCTTGCTAATTGACGAGGAAGTATATTCCTCCTTGATGTAGAGTGCTACTCCTCCACCTTTCCTTCCTATCCTGTCCCTCCTGTATAGCCTATAGCCCTTGACACTCATCGCCCAGTCATGCAATGAGTCCCACCACGTTTCTGTGATCCCCACTATGTCAGGGCTGGTGACAGCTAGGAGGAGGGCGAGTTCCTCCTGCTTCTTCCCCATACTTCGAGCATTCGTGTAGAGGCATTTGAGGCCTCCAACGGTTGTGCCCACTGACCCCCTAGTCTCAGCAATGCCCCGTCCCCCATCACTTACCTGTTTCTCCCTTTTGACCATTGGTCTGGGCTCGCTGGCTGTTGCTGGGCCTGGTAGTTCATCGTCTCCTCCGCCCTCATCTTCCCCCTCCCCCGACGAGCCTAGTTTAAAGCCCGCCGAAGGAGGTTCACCAACCTGGAAGAGAACACACGCTTACCTTTAGGGGAAAGGTGGAGCCCATCCCATCCCAGCATGTCTCTCATCACGATGTGCCGGTCATGGCTGAGGAAGCCAAAGCCCGCCTCGAAGCACCATTCCTGTAGCCTCCAGTTGGTCTCCGCTATGCACATCTCGTGGCGTCTGCCTTGACCGCTCACTGGCAGGATGGAAGAGAAGACCACCTGTGCGCCCATCTCCCTCAGCACGCCTCCCAGAGCATGGTAGTCCTCCATCAGGCGATCAGGGGCTCTCCTGGCCGCATCGTTAGTCTCCTTGACCTTCTTTCAAGTGTAGGTAATGTTAAGAGTCACAATTTAAAAGGAAGTTGTTATTTGAGCAGCAACTTCCAAAAGAAAATTGCAGTGTCTTCAAGAACTGAGTATAGCAAGCTGTGGAAAGTGAAGTGGTAAGAGAAACTATCCAAGAGAGTTGCCAGGATTGGAGTTGAGGGCAATATTTGACATTTATTTAGCTGTAATAATTTTATAGAATTGAGGACAACATTTACCTGTTCACCTCGCTGTTGACAGAATTCTGAGATAAAAGAGGGTCTAACCCATCTTTGCAGTGGTTGCTGTTTTGCGCAATACAGGAGCTTGTTTCAAAAAAGAGCTCCCAAATAGCATTAACACATTTGGTCTCTGTACAGAATAAAGCATATGTCCCATGACATCTGACATCAAGTACTGTCTCTGCACATTTTTGTGCTAGATAACATTACATAATCCTTAAGTCCCCTCTTAATATCCCTTTGTTTTGTGGCTTCTTTATGAAGAAAATAAATCCTCCAATTGAGAAAGACAGAAACCAAATATAAAAATAGAAAATAGGACACAATTCAAGCCATTCTTCCTTGTATACAATCCCTGTGTAGCTACACAACAACTAGTGACCTGGCTTCCACTATTGCAGGGGTGGCAAAATGCACCCCACGGGCCATTCTATCCGGCCTGCGGGGCCCCTAAAAAATTTAGAAAGTTAACAGTTATCTGCCCCGGCTGCCTGTCATGTGGCCCTTGATGGCTTGCCAAAACTCAGTAAGCTGCCTTCCACCTAAAATAATTGCCTGCCCCTACACTATTGGCTGTCCAGTGAAACCCAAATGAGTGAATCTTTATTATAGAGCTAGTATTTTTACCATCTCATTTTTGTTTTAAATATTTACAAGTGAAAACATGTGTCATTCAGCCTTGTCTTGTGCTTTGATGTTCTGTGCTAGCTAATGTGAAGCCTTTTTTTGTGTAGTAATTTTCCTTGGCATTACACAGCTTTTACACACTTACGCATAGACACTCCCTGGCCATCTCCAGCTCTGCCTAAGGATAGAGCTCACCTCTCTTTCTCCAGCTTTTTTAACCTTAGCTCACCCTTTTCTTGTTCCCTGCATACATGTGCCATCACTTTTACATGAGCATCAGGTCCTAATTAAACAATAACTAAACCAGGACTGCAACAATAACGATGCACTGAGGTCACCCTTCATAAGGCCTTTTCATTTCAATGAGACCTGCTTCAGCAGGATACTTAATATATAACACATTTAATGTTCAATCCTCTTGTAGCCATTGACTGAAGCACATGTCTGGTTTAACCACATGCTCAAGTACTTCTCTGAATAAGGAGAGGGCTGTTGACCAGCTTATAATCAACCAAAAACTTGCTCTAACAGAATCTTGGTTTGACAGAAGGCCCAGTCTTCCCCTTCCCACTATGGGTTGAGGCACTCGTATCTAAGAAACTCACAGTACAGACATCTTTCTCCTTTCTGATCTCGTAGTATTTTACCTAGTGATGAGTCTGTTCAGTGCAGATAGGTGCAGACATGGTAGAGATGTGGATACAATTGCTGTTTCACTGCCAGTAAGCTAGGGCTCCTCATGCCTCAGCAGAATTCTTCGTAATGGAAGGTACCAAAGTCTTTTCTTCCTGAATGATGGCACATGATGGCACTTGCTGTCTTGACTTTTTTTTAGGAAATTAAAAATGAAGGTCACAGTAATTACTCTATTGCTGTCTGAAATTCTTCATGTGCTTCCTTATCCTTCCATTAATCTCTCTCATCCCCATAGCTGACCAGAGCTATTTTCTCACTTGCAAAATTAGATGAAATTGAAGCCAAGTGCTGAGAGACCATAATGAGACTGAAATTTTTCTCATTGTAAAGCCAGTGTCTTTTTCAGTTTGCTTTCCCCAAGTTTCCAACAAACTGACTGCGAGTACTGGGGATCTTGGAAATGTTTACAAGTTAGCAGAGCTTACTTATTTCAGCCTTAGTTCTAAATATTACAGTTTTGCTCAGTTGGATTTCTGCTCAAAGCCATAACTGGACTTAAAGGCATGTCAAAGATGAGCAGTGTTAATAGATGAGCAGGCCCTGTACAAATTGAATTGGATCCAACTAGCTTTACTTTGAAATCATCATCATCATCCACTTCACTTTCAAACACCACACTCTGTAGTACAGTTAACAGGCAATGAAAAGTGCTGGTGGAACATAGTGGTCAGATCAGGTTTTTACCTCAAGCTGTAGAACTTAGAACTTTAGGTAAGAAAGTAGGGGTATTTGGTAAACTCACAAGGAGACAAAAATGAGACATTTTAATTTATGTTGTCATGTAGCACAATCCGAATCAGTGCCCTAGGTTGCCTTTACTAATGGTTAAGCTTCACATTACCACTGATATATAAAATGCAGCTATGATGAAGTGCTAAACATTTAAATTAGTTACGCTAACAGTTTCTGGAGTCGGTGAGTTTTAGGTGGCCCAGCAGAGTGAATTCAGACCTTAGGTTACCAGGACAACTGGGATGAGTTCATCTCCAAAGAAGTGCCTTTGGAGGAGGAAGTGATTCGTGTACTATAGCCCTCTACCAAGCATCTCAAGGTGCTTGTACACATGATGGTTGTCACAATGTACACATGATGAAAATATCATTTGTATGGCTTAATGGCATTACACATTACATATACGCCAGTTTTGGGGGGTTTAGATGAATTTGCATTGTTGCAAACTAAACTACATCTGGATGTAGTTTAGTCTGCAATGATGCATTGCAGCTGTCAGCTTGCAACCTAGCTGCAGGAGAAGCGGGCAGGGTCTGCAGAGAAAAAGGATTGGACCCCTGACTGCTTACGCTTTCAGCAGGTGCCTGCTGAAGGCAGAAGTGGCTAGGGGCCTAATACTTGCCTCTTCCGTGGCCTTGTGCTAGCTGCTGGTGGGCCAAGCAGCTCCTGAGTTGCAGGGGGACCCAGTCCTTTGCTCCATGGTGGCAGGCTCTGATGAAAAAAAAAAGGATTGAGACCTCTGCCATAACATGATGGAATATGAACAGCTTCTCCCATGGGAAGAGGTTAGTAGTGTTCCACTGTAGCAAAGAGAGACTTGAGAAGAAATATGACTGTTCTCTATAGATAAGGAATGGAAAGATAGCTATTGAACTTAGGGGCCAAGTTCAAAGGGATTATGTATGATATAGCAGCCTAAAATAGCAAGGAACCAGAAGATCCTAACAAAGAAGGAGGGGGAAAAAAAGGTCAGTATGAAGTTTTAACATGAGCATGTTTGTGCACCTATATGAATAGTGAAAGGTCTGTTCCAATGTTGGTTGGCCTAGTTTAATTTCAGCAGTGGCTGCCAAATAGTTCAGACCATTTGAAATGTTGCTGTAACCTGTGGAGCATTCCTTTGCATTCTGGATATATTTTTAAACATCATCCTTTCCATTTCTCTCTCTCTCTCTCTCTCTTTCTGTACATACATTTTGTCCCCAGTCGTTATTGATGTGGAACGTACACAAAACCAGCATTTGTGCTGTTTGGGAAGCAGTAGTTAGTTAAGACATGATTCCTGGAAATGTGAATTGTTCTCTCACCCTGAGCTGTGGAGGCAGGCTCACTGCTTTTGCTGCGCTGACATTACTGCCGATGTCGGCACTGGTAAACAAATGGAGCTCTGTTCAGTTATGCTTTGGCACAAAGAGTGTGCGTGGGGGGGGTGTGACAAAAAGGAGTTTGAGGTTGGCAGTTCTGGGGGTTGCTGCTGAATCAAATGAAAAAATGTAATAAGGGGAGACACTTTGCATTCAAGTAATACTTGAGTATTGCTGAATTACAAAGTAAATACTAAAGCATTTCACAGTGCCCTTTTGCCACTGTTCAGATGGTAGCTTATCTACTGGTTTCTTCATTTTTATGTATTAATGGTCTATCAAAGCCAGATTTCAATATTTGTTTCTTAGAGGCCGCTGATCCTATTATAGGACAAGAGTAAATATCTTCACATTTCACTTCGGAATGCTGAGAGAACAGAAAAGCAAATGGGCTGGGTCATCAAGGCTAGGGATAAACTGGTTTATATGTAAATTCTAAGTGATCAGAAACTGGTTTAAACCTGTAACAGAACCATTCAGTGCACATAAACCAGTTTCAAAATGGCCAAAACTAGCTCAAGATAAACCTGGTTGAATGTAGTACCAGACTTTCTGTCCCAGACCCCTTACTGGTTTAAGTTAAATCAGAGGCCCCCAGCATCCCAGCATTCTCTGCAGCCCTGGGCTGTGGTGTCTGCTCCAGTGAGCAGGGCTGGCCTCAGCCCTCTGCTCTCTAGTTGGGGTGGGGGTATGGCCAGATGCCAGGCTGGCATGGCCCCCTGAGGCAAAAGGGAATAGGGATGGAGTTTATTCCTTCCCCACCCAGGGGATTGCAGCCAGTGTCTGCCTGGCTGGGGTGCAGCAGCCCTTGTCATACCGCCCCCCCCTCAACTGCTCAAGTGGCAGCAGGGAGACATGGCCAGCTCTGTCCGCAGCCTAAAGCAAAGGGGGAGAGGATGGAGGATTTAATCTCCCCATCCATCCCCCAGCAGCTGGGGTCTGCATGACTGGGGTGGAGCAGCCCATGTTAGAGGTAGAGCCACAGCCAGAGCTGCTTGCCCTTCCTGCCTGCCCTTCCTGCAGCTGGGGCTGGGGCTGGGGCTAAGTTGAGCTGGCCTGTAGGCACTGCTGAGGTCAGGTGCAGAGTGGTTAGCCTGGGCTGGGCCGTGGGGGCCAGGTCCTTCCCAGAAGGCTGCTGGTCAGGTTGGGCCTGCAGGAGCTGTGCAGCCAGATTGCCCCCAGCTCTCTGTGGCCAGGCTAGGTGGAGTGGTCATGGAGCTGCCACCGGCTGAGACAGGCCCAGCAAGGCTGGGCTGGGCCATGGAAGCAGGGCCCTTCCTATTCAGCTGCAGCTCTGTGAAGGCTCTGCTGGCAACATGGGCCAGGGCTGCCCAGGCCTGCTTGGAGGCACTGGAAGGCCCTGAGCCTAGCAGCTGCCTGCTGCAGCCACCACCATAACCCCTGTCCCATGCAACACCCAGTGGCTGAAGCTGCACCATAAGCTGCACACTGGCTGGGGCTGTTCTGCCTCCCCTACCTCCAGCTGCTGCAGCCACCCCTGTCGTGCCACTCTGGTTGGATGGGTGGGAAGCTTGAGCCCAGTGGCTTCTCCCCAGCACGTGGAGCTCTGGCTCTAGCTCCTGGATGCCTTCTATCTGCTCTGCTTGCCTAGCATGATGAGCAGCCCCTGAGGGGAGACGGAGCGGGTGAAAGGTGGCTGAAAGCTGGAGCCAAATCTGCATGCACTGGGCAGAAGCCGCCAGGCTGGGGTGCAGCAGGAGGAGGAGCTGGAGCTGGAGATGAAGGAAGTAGAACAGCCCTGCTCGCCCCAGCCAGCATGCAGCTTCTGCTTGCCTCCAGCAGCGATTTTTGCTCCCACTCCTGCCTCTAATGCGCCACTCCTGGCAACAACAGGGGGTAGGGAAGGGAGCTTTAGCCCAGCAGCTTCTGCCCAGTGCATGGAGATCCATCTTCAGCTCTGTCACCTTCCACCCACTCCACTTGCCTCCAAGGGCTGCTCATGCCAGGCAATGGAAGGCAGCCAAAGCTATAGCTGGATCTCTGTGCCACCTTCCCTGGCCACCCAGAATGGCAGAGCAGGGTCTGGAGTGAGAGGAAGAGGAACCGACCACTAGAGGCAGAGGGTAGCTGAGTGCTGGCCGGTAGGGCTGTTCTGCTCCCCTCATCTCCAGCTGTGGCTCCTGGCGTGCTGCTTTGGGAGGGTGGAAGCTTCAGCCCGCTGGTTTCTACCAAACTCATGGAGCTCTGGCTCCAGCTCCAGCCACCTTCCATTCACTCCACCAGTCCAGTGTGATGAGCAGTCCCTGAGGGCAGAGCAGGCAGAAGACAGCCAATAGCTGGAGCCAGAGCTTTATGTGCTGGGGAGAAGCTCCAGGCTGAAGCTTCCCACGTGCCCACCCAGAGCAGTGTAGCAAAGGCAGAGGAGGCAGCAGCAGTGGCAGCAGCTGCAGGTGAGGGAGGCAGAACAGCCCAGCCAGCCTCGGCCAGTGTGCAGCTTGTGGTGTGGCTGTAGCTGCCCAGTGCTGCACAGGACAGGGGGCACAGCTGTGGCAGGCAGCTGCCAGGCACAGGGCGCGCTGGCATTTCTGAGTCAGCCCAGGCAACCCCCTCTTGTGCTACCAGCCAGGATGTCATGGAGCTGCAGCCAGCTGGGAAGGGCCCTGTCCCCATGGCTTAGCCCAGGCTGGCCCCTCTGGGGCCTTTCTTGTCCATTGCAGCTCCATGACAGCTCTGCCTGGCCCAGGCACGGGGAGCTGGAAGCAGTCTGGCTGTACAGCTCCTGCAGCCACAGCTGAGCCACAGCCCACTGGGAGGGGCCCATCCCCTGCAGCCCAGCCTGGGCTGGCCCCTCTGCATCCACCCTTGACACAGCCCACAGGACCCACCTGCAAAGATTGAATCAATTCAGGCTTCGGCTTTTTGAATGTCTGTCCCTATCCTAAATGGTTTCAAAATCCCTGCCACAGTACAGGACATTTTCAGTTGCTGCACAACTTACATATTAGTAAAACATTACAGCATAGGAACCTGAGACACCAGACCTTCAGATGCCATAGATCACTTGCAAAGTCTCTGTCCACATCTAGTCACCTCAATACCTGATTACTTAGTCCAGTTACTTCTAAAATTTACCTGCTGACAAGGCTTTCTTATTTAAAAAAAAAAAAAAAAAGGACGAGACATACTTCTTCTAGCTGTTTTGTCCATTTCCCTTTTCATTGAAGGTTTAATTTCTAAATACAAGCACTTAAGATGTCATCTCTGCATGCTACAAACTAATAAGAAACTTCACATTTTAAGAGAGATTTTATGTAAACAAAGGAAAACATCCTAGAACGCAGATACTCAAGACCATGTCTCCCAAGTCATAAGTGGGGATCTTCGAAGTATTACTTCTTTTCCGGCAGGCGTTGGCTAAATCTTTTCTGTATTCATAAAAATGTATTATAGTCCCTCTCCATCAGCTGAGCCACATGGTACAGATTTTTCTTTTGAACTGAACTGTTTGTCATGATTCCCCTAAGCATGTAAATGTAGTTGGGGCTCTTTGGTTAACACTGACTGCATATACAGCTGTGTTGGTTACAATTGAATGTCAGTGTCCTAAAGATTAAACAAAGAAATAGAGGATTATGTCAGATGTCCAAGAAGCTGAATATTTTAAGATGCCTTGATCAAACCTGAAGAGAAAAAGGGGATTTGGGGTTTGTGCATTTGGTTAGGTTTTTTTTTAATTATTATTTATTTACAGGACAGTTTTAGCTGACTAGCCACTCTAATTTCAAACGTGTGTCATCATTTCAAATGTGTGTCTGAGTGACAGAGTGCTGATCAATCTAATTAGTCCACTTCAAGCAGCTGAAAATAGAGCTCCAGCTCAGGTGTGACCAATGCACTTCCAGCAGCTGGCATACTGGGGCCCTGAAGTCCAAGGAGGATTATACAGTTAAAGGCAGTGTAGATTTGACAAAGGTTATGCGTCACCCACCATCCCAGCTGCACTTACAAGTGGTTGAGGTATGTTGACTTGCTCCTTGGGTCCTTACCTGCTTTTTTGGCTGCCAGGATTTTCATTTGTGTTACAACAAAGTTGGATGCTTCAGAGGTCAGGAACTGTCTTACACTTAACTGTGCAAACACTGAATCCTGGGAACAGTTTTTGAATCCAGCTACAATAAGCTCATGCCCCTGTGAAGCTTAGAAACTATTGGCCCTTATCACTTTCTGTCAAAGCAAATTTTACCGTTTTAAAAACAAAATGTCAGATCTGTTTGTTTTATGTTTATGCTCTGAATCCAATAAGTTTGGAAGCTCTCTGCAGGGTAGAGGTCCTCCCTCAAATTTCTACTGATTGCTCTTCATCTTTGGGGAATCCAGCACTGTTTCTGCAAACATGTGAAAACAGTTACAAGTTTGTGCCTGCCATACTGAGAGATTTTCCTTTGTCAGGGGGCTCAATCACTCTCCCCTAAATAGTGCAGTCACTCCTTTAAATGTGTATTATGTTATACCAGTTCCATAGTCTTTGTTATTGGTAAGTTGGTAGTATGTTTGGTGTTGTAATACTCTTCCTGCCTCCCCCTAGCTACAAGGTTTAAGGGATATTATTTATTTTATTAGCGTGGGTGGACTCAGATATTTTACACACTGCCAAAATATGAAACAGTCCAGTCATCAGAATGTGCTTTCATTAGGAAAGGGAATGCATTTGGTAAAGGAGTGAGTTCCACAAGTGAAGATAGAGGCACAACTCAAAGTTTAAAAAAAAAGCCATACAAAAGGAGGATGACACTGGACTAGAACAGCGACCAGTTAGTTTCCACTTGAGCTCCCCTGCCACAGCTGTCTTAAATATCTTATATCATCAAAATTTGAGAGCCCCAAAACAAGAAAAGTACTCAGTCCAAGGCAGTGTTAAGGTTTTCATGCACTGGCAGAGAACTTCCTTTCCATTAAATAAAGCCCCTGCAACAACCTTGCCCGCAAAAGCAAGGGCAGGATATGGGGACAAGGAAACTATCTTGTTACTCGGTACAAAGAATAACATGCACAGAAGAAAACTAATAGCAGATGTGTCATTACATTGTGAAGGATGAGAGAGAGAGGGCTTTAAAAAATTGAGGGGAGTGGGGAGGAGCCATAAATTTGCTTCAACTCCTTTATCACCCATTACAAAGCAATCCTGAAAGAAGAGGTCTCAGAATTGGAAAGGAAACATTGAGCCTTAAGGACAAAAACTCAGCCCAGAGTTTGGAACAAAAGCCAGTCACCACATTTCTGTGCATTCAAGACAAAGACCTTATTATGTACAAAAGAGAATCAAACTAAAAAGATTAGAACCTGCCAGCAAGCCAGTCTCCATATGCACATGCACAAAGAATAAACACAATGAATAAAAGAAAAAGATCATGAGAGGGACAAATGCAGGACTATAGACTTTTTCAGACAGGCAGACAAACATGGGCTTTAAGTGAGGAACCACCAACAGTGTAGCAGTTTATTTCATGACCGCTTCTTTTATCAAGTCAAATACACCAGCCCAGTTAACTCTGCACCATTTATTAGGAGTTAAAGCTGTAGGAAAAGGAAAGGGCATACACCTATTAATGCAGCAGCACTCAGCAGGGTTATTTCACAACCCTGGACACCCTACATTCGCCAGGATGAACTCATTGCATCTCCTGCCACCCCACTCTAATATGATGCTCACACACTCTTTGGGGCTACTGAATTCATGAACCTTTCTTGTCAGGTGTATTGTCATATTTCAGTTAGGAGCAAGCAAGCCTTGTCATGGTTTTAAGCATAAGACGAGTATAGTTTTACGTTAAAGCCATTCATAGATAGACAGACTTTTGACTTTTAGAAACGTTTATTCTGGGGAAGGTGACAAATGAGGGGCAGTAAAGACCCTACAAGTTGGCCCGAAGCTCTGGGCCTCAAGGACAAAGCCTGGGCTTGACCCGGCACAGTGCTCCTCAAAAAGATAGGCACTGTCCGCTGGAGGACAGCATGCTTGAATTTGAGTGAGAGGTGGGCTTGCACCAACAGGCAGAAAAGCTGCAGGGCATTGTCTATGCCAGTCCCAGCAAGCTGGTTTTGGTGACCATCTTGGCCTGGCCTACCAGGAAGTTGGCCAGGCCAACTGCACCCCACTCGGTAGCCCGGTACAGAAAAGAGCAGATGTATGCGTACTCTGAAAAGTCCTGTCCCAGCGCCCGAAGCAGCACTCCGATGGTAAAGAGCAGCCAAGGGCAGTTTAGGAAGGTGTGAAAAATATTCTCTTCCACCAGTGGAAGGGGCAGGCTGCCAAGTCCTTTTGAGCAGCTCCGGCGGTGGGTCCAGCACAGCATACTGGTGCTACGAGGTCGCATCCACCAGGTTGTTGGTGATGAGGACCCTGGGATGGGGGCGAGGGGTTGCTCAGCACCCTCCCCATGCTGCTGGGACATCCTCAGTCATGGCCCACAGTGGCAGGGTCGCTGAGGGGATGGGGCAGGGAGGGTGGGGTCAGGCTCCTTGGCTACATTCTCCATGGCACTGGCAGAGGCAGGCCCTAAAGGGGCTGGGGCTCCTTGGGAAGCTCCCTTCTGCCTCATATCAAGTTGGGGTAGGAGGCACTTTCCCCGAAGGGGGTGGGTTGGGCTGGGCTGCTTGGGGCTTGCCACCTGAACCAAGGGGGGGCAAAGCAGAGGGGATTGTTCTGCCTGATGGGGCTCCAGTGCCCGGAGGTGCTTGACACCCCAGATGGAACTGGGGCCCCTGGGGGGAAGGGGGACTGAAAGGACATCCCAGACCCTCCACCAGATGAAGTCCTCACACTGGGAGAGCAGCCTCGTCAGGCAGGTGGAGGGGGGCTGAGAGGAGGCCACAGTCACTGCGCCCGGTGAAGTGTCAGTGCCCAAGGTACCAGCCACCCTAGAGGGGACTGGGGCAGGAGAGGCTGGGAGGAGTCCCCAGTCCCTCCATGGGGTGGAGCTTGAGCCCTGACAGACAGGAGGAGCCTGGGAGGACATCCTAGCCCTGCCCCCCTCCCCCCGGCATGCTCACACCAGAGGCGCCTGTTTCCCCAGATGGAACAGGGGCAGAGGGGGATAGGATGAGCCCCACCCTTCGATGAGGCTCCTGCACCGGAGGTGGACATGCCATCTCCCTGTGTGGGTGCAGCAGCTGGTGTTCTGCCCAACTGCTACAGTGGGCATTGGGCGGCCAGATGGGAGCCGCTGCCACAGTGGCGGCACAGTCTTACCCTGGGAGAAGTAGACCACATTCTACCTCCCATCCACCACAAAGGTCATGGAGAGAGGTAGGGTCTGACCCCTACCCCCCAGAGAAGCATAAACTCCTGCCTTCAGCAGGACAGGACAGCCTGCACCAAGGGCTCGAGCGCTTTGGTGAGGTCCTGGTCTGGCAGGTGCGGGGGGATGTTGGAGGCTACCACTCGCACTGCCAGGGTCTCCAGGGACGTGGCCAAGTAGTGGACGCCTGAGACCA
Organism: Crocodylus siamensis; assembly: GCF_052110815.1. Taxonomy (NCBI): domain Eukaryota; kingdom Metazoa; phylum Chordata; order Crocodylia; family Crocodylidae; genus Crocodylus; species Crocodylus siamensis. The sequence goes on along the minus strand of NC_143399.1, from coordinate 95,781,317 downwards.
TCAGCCCCACCACACACACCTCCCTCATGAGGCCAGGGGAGCTCAGGTAGATGATGGGCACTGAGTTCACTCTGGAGCTGTACCCGATGTTCCAACATTCCACCAGAGCACCAGGGCAGGCTTCCACCCTGACATGGAGCAGGGCGTGTACTTGCAGGCCATGGCTGAGGGACAGGTTTGCAGAGACATCCCCGTGCCATATGCTCTGGCTGCTGGCAGCCATCCTGGGCAGGAGATGGTTAACTCCTACAGGGGCTGGAAAAAAAGCCTCAAACAGAAGTTGAGGACTGGGAGGGAGCTAAGACAGTCCCAAAATCAGCCCCAGGGGGAACAAAACAGCCCTGCAGTCCTTAAAGCAGGAGGAGGTGGCAGAGACCAGGGGAAGGGCCTCTGGAGGAGGGAGGCAGTACAAATCAAAGGGAGAGCACAGGCAGGGGTTGGAGGCAAGTAGGGATGCTACAGCCCAGAGAAAGAAAGAATAAACAGAATTTGAGAGGTGAGAGAATGGACATTAACAGAGTAACTAACAGATGTATATCTGGGGTTAATTATTGTCTAAGTGTTACCATTTTTTTAAATCCACAAACAGAATTCCATAACAACATAAGGAACATGCTGCAAGGAGTCTTGCTAATAAACAGGCACCAACATGCACCATCCTTAGGCCTAAGTGTAATTATTGAATTTACTGTGACTTGCTGAACTAGACAGAGGGCTATTCCTATAACTGGATTTTAGTTTTAATCCAAGTACACTTATGGCAAAATATAAAATTACTTTTATTACACTAACAGCTAAATGCGCTAGCCCTGATTTGTCATCTAGGTATAGTCCCATTATTCATCCTGTCCAGAAGAAGTTGACTGACGTGAGAAGTCACTCATACATGAACAGAACCTAAGTGAGAGAAACACTGAAACACAAGTTTGAAATCTATATCTACTTGCATGCCATACACGCTTTGTTCCCCAACCCCATCCCCCAAAATAAAAATAATCAACCCTTCAAAACTGGGAAGCATGTCAAGCAGGCGAGCTGATTTTTCTTTGCTGGAATAGAAGCAAGTATGGAAACAGTGCTACAAGATGGCTGTCCTGATTCTCCCTCTGCCAGACTTCAGGGAAGAAGGGGGCAAAGTTCACGCTTCAGGGTTCAAGTTACAGAGTTAACCCTCTCATGGTCACAACCCCTGTAGTCAGGACCTCCTGTAGTCGGCAGTCAGCCATGACTGGACATTTTTTTCCTTCATTCTGCCTTCCCAAAACAAGGTGCCTTTCTTACTTGGGGGCATGTGGTACACAGGAAAATACAGTGAGCAGCCAGAGAAAAAGAAAGAGTCTTCAGGAAGGACAAAGAGCTTGTCACAACACAAAATAACCAAGTTCCTTCCTAGGGAGTGGGATGCCGACACTCAGAGAGAACAGATGAGATCATTGTAAACCTGGTGCCATTTTGATCAGGGATTCTGACATTTAAGTAATTCAGTCAATGTGTCTGCATCCAGTAAAGTGGCTAGACTTCTAACTAAATGCAGTTAGGGTAGCAGTATTGTGCTTGTAAATAGGATAGCAAGTTTTGTGCATTGCTTCTTCGTCTTTCTGGCTCAGACCCAGTGCAGTAACTGCTGAAGAATTTAGACCTACAAATTAATCAAATATTTGCTTTTAGATGTTTTCCTTTGGCTCCTCTATTTCAGCATCAGTGATCTGTACGTGTACACAAGATTTTTGGGAAACAAACATCTATTATGTAATGAAGAACCAAAAAAACCTACACGCCCTCAAAAGCTGAACCAAGCAAGCCGTGTAAAAAACCAGTTAGGCATGTGCCATGGGCTGTTTGAAAACGTAGAGAAGACTCATTTTGTTTCACTATTATTTGCTGGGAATGGGAAAAGAAACAACATTTCAGTGTTTTATTGTTTCAAGAACACTTAGAAAGCTAACAGGACCAGTCTAGCCAGAATTATTAATTGGAAGTAAACATATATGGAGCAGTATAGAAACAGGTTATATAATAGTTGTTTAGAACAAACCAAGTCAGGGAACTTCTGGAGGGACTGGATGTATTTAAATCAGCTGGTCCGGATGATCTCCACCCCAGAGTGCTGAGGGAATTAGCTGAGGTCATTGTGGGACCCCGGGCACGGCTTTATGCGCACTCATGGTGCTCTGGTGTGGTGCCAGAGGACTGGAAGAGGGCCAATGTGGTTTCCATCTTCAAAAAAGGGAGGAAGGAAGACCTGGGTAACTATAGGCCAGTTAGTCTTACCACGATCCTGGGTAAGCTTTTTGAGAGAATTATTCTGGCACATGTCCACGAGGGGTCAGCAGGGGAGATTATGCTTAGGGGCAACCAACACGGGTTCATTAGAGGCAGATCCTGTCAGACCAACCTGGTGGCCTTCTACGACCAGGTCACCAAATCTGTAGATGCAGGGGTAGCAGTGGACATAGTCTTCCTGGACTTTCGGAAGACTTTTGACACTGTCTCTCACCCCGTTCTCATTTAGAAACTGGGAGACTGGTGTCAACACCTACACAGTCAAATGGGTTGCCAACTGACTGGAGGGCCGCACCCAAAGAGTGGTAGTGGATGGGTCATTTTCAGCGAGGAGGGATGTGGGCAGTGGGGTTCCGCAGGGCTCGGTCCTCGGGACCGCACTGTTCAACATCTTCATCAGTGACTTGGACGAGGGGGTAAAAAGCACCCAGTTCAAATTTGCTGATGACACTAAGATGTGGGGGGAACTGGGCACACTAGAAGGAAGGAATAGGCTCCAGTCGGACCTAGACAAGTTACAGGGGTGGGCGGATGAGAGTAGGATGGGATTCAACACCGACAAGTGCAGGGTGATGCACCTGGGGAGGAAGAACCAGCACCATACCTACAAGCTGGGAAACTCCCTTCTCGTCAGGGCAGAGGCAGAAAAGGATCTTGGAGTTATCATTGATGCCAAGATGAACATGGGCCGGCAGTGTGGGGATGCAGTCAGGAAGGCCAACCGCACCTTATGCATCCACAGATGCATCTCAAGCAGGTTCAAGGAGGCACTGGTCAGGCCGCAGCTGGAGTACTGTGTTCAGTTCTGGGCGCCGCACTTCAAGAGACATGTGGACAACGTAGGTTCCAGAGGAGGGCCACTTGCATGGTCAGGGGGCAGCAGGGCAGGCCCTATGAGGAGAGGCTATGGGATCTGAACCTATTCAGCCTCCACAAGAGAAGGCTATGAGGGCGGGATCTAGTGGCCTGTTACAAACTAGTCAGAGGGGACCAGTAGACACTGGGGGAGTCCCTGTTCCCCCGAACACTACCGGGGTAACTAGAAATAATGGTCACAAGCTGGCAGAGGGTAAATTCAGATTAGACATCAGGAGGCGCTAGTTCACTGTCAGGGCACCTAGGATCTGGAACCAATCTTCCAAGCAAAGTGGTGCTGGCTCTTACCTTGGGGGTCTTTAAGACAAGGCTAGACAATTATCTTGCTGGGGTCATTTGACCTCAGTACTCTTTCCTGCCATGGCAGGGGGTCGAGTCGGACTTGATGATCTGCTTAGGTCCCCTCTGACCCTACTAACTGTGAAACTAAGTCAGTCTCAGTATTGTCTTTAGGGAAAAGGCTTGTACAATAAGAATAACAGCTTCAGATTTATATGACACAAAACAACCATGGGGGATAATCACAAGTGTGCAATTACACTCAAAGAAATACAATCCAACTGAAGTTCTTCAAACCAGTTGCACAAAGACTGCATGCAAGTGATCAAAATGAATGTTCACTCCACTTATTTTCTTGCCAAGTGCATAAGTGTCTGACGTAAAAAATTTGGCAGAAGTGACTCTTTCTTCCTCTAAGTCCACTTAATATTTTATGTGCGTGTGCTACTGAAGCTGTATATTTCACTATTGATTGCCAATTTATTTGCAACAGTTAAGGGAAGTGTCTGGAATAGAAGGAGACCTAAATGTCAGGGGAAAGTCTTTATCATGGAGATATTTTCTAAATATTGGAGAGAAGCCCTAGATTTTAATTGTGGCATTCAATTATCAGAGCTACGTACTACACAAGTGGCAGCAAATTTCATAGACACTAGGGCTGGAAGGGACCTTGGAAGATCAGAGTCCAGCCCCCAGCCTCAGGGGCAGGAAGTCAGCCAGGGTCAAAGGATCTCAGCAAGATAGATGTCCAAATTTTTCTTGAAAGAGTCCAGAGTAGGTGCTTGCACCACCTCTGAAAGCAGTTTATTCCAGGCTTTTCCTTATGTCCAGCCTGAAACAGTCTTGGATGAGTTTGTGACCGTTTAATCTTGTCATCCCTTGGGGTGCTCTGGTAAACAGGTGTTCCACCAGGTCCGCCCTGAGCCTGAGCTTTTCCAGGCTGAAGAGTCCCATGGCTCTCAGCCTCTCATCATAGGGCCTGTTCTCCTGCCCTCTGCTCAGATGCTTCACTCTCCTCTGGACTCTCTCAAGCTTCTCCACATCCTTTTTAAATTGTGGAGCCCAGAACTGGATGCAGTACTCCAGCTGTGGCCTCACCAAGGCAAAGTGCAGCTGGAGGATGATATGCTGGGATTTGCTTGAAGAGCATCTATCAATACAAGCCAGAGTTTTGCTCGCTTTACCAGCTGTGAAATCACATTGGTGGCTCATATTCATCTTGTGGTCAATCATCATGATGTCCCTTTCAACCGTGATGGTAGCAAGTGTAGTAGTGCTGAGCCTATAAGCGTGCTGTGGGTTTCCTGCCCTGCCCACAAGGTGGAGTACCTGCATTTTTCAGTGTTGAACACCATCAGGTTTTCATCCACCCATTTTCTGAGACTGTTGAGGTCAGCCTGAATCACCAGCCTATCCTCAGGTGTGGACGTTTCACCCCCTAGTTTGGTGTCATCGGCAAACTTGGCCAGTCAGCTTCTGATACCAATGACTAAATAGTTAATAAAAAGTTGTTAAAGAGTATAGGCCCAAGGATGGAGCCTTGGGGGACCCCACTAGTATGGCAAACAACAATGATTTATTTCTGTCGATTACTACTCTCTAGGTCTGACCTTAGAGCCAATTCCCCAGCCATTGGATTGTGATGTACCCTGGGATATAAACTGTCCGGGCCAGCTGACTTGGAGGTGTCCAGCCTCTCACCTTGGAGGTGTCCGCCTCTCCTTTACATGGTTTACAGTGATGTAGGGTAACAATTCTTCATCAACCTGGCCATCCTGTACCACGTTGAGCAGGGCAGTGCCTTGGGGCTGATGAAAAACTGACGCAAAATGCCCATTAAGCAGGTTGGCTTTTTCCTGGGTGTCAGTTGTCCCATTTTGTTTAGCAGGAGTCCAGTGTTACCCTTGCTTTTCTTCCAGCTCCCCACATACCAAAAAGGACTTTTAATTGTCTTTGATACGTGTAGCTAATTGGAGTTCAGTTGCAGCCTTGGGTTTCCTGGTTCGCTCCCTACAGGTCTAGAGCAATGCAGTACACTCCTCCTTTAAGGCGATTCCAGTCTTCCATCCTTTATAGGTCTTTCTTTTTAGATGCAGGAGGTCTGCAAGTTTCCTGCAGAGCCAAGGGGGTTGCTGTGCCCTTTTGCTACTTGTCCTTCAAGATGAGATAGACATGATGCATTGATGCAGAAATGATGCATTCTTTCTTTCTGTGAAAGAGATAGGAATGATGGCAAAAGAATAAGTCAGAAGTCACATCCTTTTTGAATTGTGGAGCCCAAAACTGGACACAGTACTCCAGCTGCGGCCTCACCAAGGCCGAGTACAAGGGGAGAATGACGTCCCGGGATTTGTTCGAGAAGCATCTATGGATGCAAGCCAGCGTTTTGGTCGCTTTATTAGCCACAGCATCGCATTGCAGGCTCATGTTCATCTTGTGGTCAATGATGACCCCCAAGTCTCTTTCTTCTGTAGTGCTATCCAATGTAGCACTGCCGAGCCTATAAGGAAGCTGCAGGTTTTTCCTGCCAAGGTGGAGAACCTTGCATTTTTCGGTGTTAAACACCATCAGGTTCTCGTCTGCCCATTTACTGAGCATGTCCAGGTCAGCCTGGATCACCCGCCTATCTTCTGGCGTGGATGCTTTGCCCCAAAGTTTGGTGTCATTGGCGAACTTGGCCAGTCCACTCCTGACTTCAATCTCCACATCATTAATGAAGATGTTGAACAGTATGGGTCCCAGGACAGAGCCTTGAGGGACCCCACTTGTCACAGGGCACCACGATGAGTGACTGCCATCAATTACAACCCTCTGGGTCCGACCACGGAGCCAGTTTCCCAGCCAGCGGATCGTGGTGGAGCCAAGGCCACAACTGGCCAGCTTGGCCAAGAGGTGATCATGGGATACCAGATCAAAAGCTTTTTTGAAGTCAAGATATATGACATCAATCTCTTCTCCCTTGTCCAGGTGATAGGTCACCTGGTCATAGAAGGAAATGAGATTGGTCAAACAAGACCTACCCGCAACAAACCCGTGCTGGCTATCCCTTAGGATGTTAGCCTGGGCCAGTCCATCAAGGATGGCCTCCTTAATAAACTTTTCTAAGATCTTCCCCAGGATAGAAGTCAGGCTAATGGGCCTGTAGTTAGCCGGATCCACTCTCTTCCCTTTCTTGAAGATCGGCACCACAATGACCTTCTTCCAGTCTTCGGGCACTACACCAGAGCGCCAGGAGTTTTCAAAGATCAATGCCAGGAGCTGGGCTATGACGCTTGCCAGCTCCTTGAGTACCCTGGGGTGCAGATTATCAGGGCCAGCTGACTTGAAGGTATCCAGCTTCTCAAGATGTTCCTTCACGAGGTCAGCATTTATGGAGTAGCCAGTTTGTGATCCATAGGCTGAACCAAGTTAATATTAAGCATGTATATTCATTTGTTTTTCAAAATTCTTCAGACAGGTCCATTCATGGATAACTTACCCATCTAATTTTAGATTCTGTTTATGTATTAATTAGTTATGTATAATTGGTACAACTTTGATAGTGAGAAGGTGTTAGGCTATCATTAAGTTTATCATTAGAATTTTGTATGTTCTAGAACATGACTCTGAAATTGCTCCATATTTTTTTTTTTGCAGATCTGGAATCTGTCTTTAAAAAAAAACCTAAACAAACCAAAGACAGGGGGAGGAAAAGGAGGATCAGCATTTGGTTGCTTATAGAACATCTGATATTGCAACAGTAGGTCATTGTTAAAAACAGTCTCCATTACAGAAAACCTAAAAGATTCACCTTTCTTAAGTTAGTGTTTGCCTAATAGCAACCAGCTGGCTCCAGTTCCTGTACAGATGTTCTTGATCACACAGTTCTGAATCAAGCTGCTATTGAAAACAGATGCAAAGCTTCTCTAAATACCAGTGTGTTGACATGGACTGATGTTTCTCTGTACTAGCCATCCCCCATCCATTGCTTTCTGTGTTGGGGTATCACATACCCAAAGGAATAGCCTGGCTGCTGAAGTCTTGTGTTAACTATCAACACTTCACTAATGACAGCCATGTGCTTAAATATACAAGGTGGGTAATGATTTTTTTGAGGAAGCTACAGTCTAAAAAGGCAGCTCTGAACTGGGTTGATATTTCAGCAATTTGATATTACAGTAGCCTTTTGAAGTTAGTCTTCTGAAATGCACTGTGATATTTTTTAGTGACAATACAATCTGACTGGTCCTACAGGCTTTTCTAAAAAAGCTCATGTGGGGTATGCCAGAGAGTCCTGTCAGAATTCCAGTTTTCTCATGAAAGCTGGTGATGTGTGGTAACCAGGGGAAGAAGTGCTAAGGGAGCAAGACCTTTTCGTGCAGGTCTTTCCTTATGACAAGTCAGTTAAAATGTACAAGACTATTTGCCAAGGTAGGGAAGAAGGATACAATATACAAACAAACTGGGACTAATACAGATCAAGGGAATGAAATATTTCCCCTTCCCCCAACATGGTTTCTTTTTCATTTTTTCCCCTGATTTTGTGCTTATCTCCATTTTATCTCTGCCCTCTAACTTGCATCATTTTATTTTGTGATCCAAGTCACTTGTTCTTTCCATTTTTCACAGGTGAAACGCAGATAAAAATATTCCCCCCCCACCCCGCTCCCATTATATGGAAATATGTGAACTTAGACTAGGAACTTTTATCTAGGGAACAGAACTTGTATGTGTGAGATAAATTACAAGCAATATATTGATTTTTCTCACTTCAGCCTTTGGGTCATTTTAAGTTTTAAGCTTGCAGACCAACAGTACGATAACTCTAAAACGCATGCTGTTAGATTTTCCTCTCCTAATGTACTTAACAATTAATTTTAGGACCCATATTTATGATCTCTTTAAACAAAGTTACTTCCTTGGTAAAGAAGTTTGACTTGGTGTTTCATAGCTCAGGAAACTCCATTTTCATGCTGTAAGCTAGTAAGAAAGGTTGTCTACTGGGAAAGAAGATAAGCTAAAACTGTGGTGGCTGTCTTTATTGAAAAAAGAAACCAAAACAATGCACCACTTCTGAAGTAGTCATCATCACTGTATGCTGCAAGTAAGGGTCAAATAGTAATGATAGCACAAAGTGTCTACTATTGGTTAGACAGTTCTGTACAATCATAAGCCTTCGCTAGGATTAGAAATCCCACTGTGCTGTGATCCTCATAAATAAGGTTACTCTGTGCCAAATCTGGACCAAAAGTAAAACAAGCCACGCAGTTGGCATCTTTGCACATTTGCCCGTTCAAACTGAGGAAAAAAATATATACAAAATGAGGGAGTTCATTCTTCATTTCTCTGAACTTTATGCCAAAAAGATAATCCAACATCTACACTGTTGAGTTTATTATTTCACTGTGTATAACAATACAGTTTAAAAGCCATCACAGGCTCTCTTACCCTACTCCCCTAATCAGTATGACCAAGAATGCTGAGAAGTGTTGGACAAAAGATTTCTTATATGTAGCAATTAGTGGAATCTGCTTGTAAACAATCTATATTCAGTTTTGATATTGTCAGTTTTCTGTATAATCTTTGTCTAACTGCAAACTACAGTTTGATCTTTAAGCCTAGTCAGTTTCTCCTAATCTTAATTATACTTACATTCAGATGAAACTTCAAGTAAGGTTGGCAGAGCCAAGAAATAAATGGACATGCAACCTTGATTATTTAGTCAAAGGGCACAGGAGTTGATTATTTAGTCATCTTGGGCACAGGAGTAGCTTACTGCCCAAAATAATTTTGCCTGGTGGTTGAGCAAGATCTATAGGGGATTTGATCATATGATATCACTGACACAGGCCACACCCAACAGAGCAGTCTGCAAATTACAGCCTTTTTAAAGAGAGAAGAGACTGGTGGAACATTGTACAGGAGGGGAAGCCATCTGCTGGAGTTGAATCCTGTATACTTTGGATGACTAAGAAATCCATTAAAAACACCTAAGCATATAGAGAAAGACTAGGGCAGCAAAATGTATACAGGTATTTCATTATTTTGCCTAGATCTCCATTGTGTGTTAGCAAAATATTTAGAAACCTTTGCCAATCTGTCATCTGCTCTTGGACAGGAAGGCTTTTAGCTGGAGTACCCAAGAAGCTGGACCTCTAGAAGCATAACTATACAAACAAGAAGTCCAGGGAAGGAGCAAAGAACTCAGCCCTGGTCCTGGGCATCTTGGGCTGCCAGATTACAAAGTCCCATTTTGCAAAGGTTTAATTGACTTCTGTTTCCTGGGGCCTCTAGAAGACATTACATTTGTCACGTTATATGATAGCATTGCTCAATGCAATGTAACGTGCCAACTGGCCACATGTTAGAGTTACCGTGGGACTTCTGTGCCACAAAAGAGTTGCCATTCAACGAGTAACTTTGTTGTGGTTGACCCGCCATTTTTATTCATGGATGAAAGAGTCAAGTGATGTGCAACAATTAAGGGAATGTTAAGGTTTGTCATTCAATACTTGCATATACTGGGTGCATCTACACATATGCTTTACTGTGGAGTTGACTAATTAACTCCACAGTAAAGCATCACAGTCTACACGTGCCCTGGTATTAGGGCACAGTAAGTTAACAAAAACTCCGCTGTAAAATAATACTGTCGGGGACTACTGTTTTACAGCAGAGTCATTTACTTCACTGAAACGCATGTGTGGAAGATGGTGACCGGGTAGAGGCCAGACTCTTGCCTGCCACCTAGCCGCATGGCTCTGCAGGTTCTACATCCCTGGCATGTGCCAGCCCCTGACACCACCATCTGGGGCTGAACCCCTGAGCCTGCTGGCAGCCTGGGGCTTCTCTGCTCTGACTCAGAGTGCTGATGTTGTGGGCATACATGTAGACACTGCACCCAGAAGCAGTTGACTCTGGTTTAAAAAGCTCCAGAGTTTATCACGTTGGATTAATTGAACATATAGATACACCCACTGTGTAACAAATGTAGTATCTGCCAGGGGCCAGAGCATGCATCACAAAACTGGAATCAGTCCTATAGCTTGCTGAAGGAGGTCATCAGAAACAGGGGTCCAAGCATACATTTTGTGGTTAGTGTCCAGTAGGAGAAGCTTTACAGAACTGTGAACATTCAGGAGGCCAGTCTATAAATATACTTTTATCTGGACATTCATTGATGATCTGAATATTGTCCTTTTTCTTAGGGTGTTAAGTACTACAACTATTTAGTCCAGAAAGGATATTTTAGAGCATCAGTGTCCCCGAGTCAGATAGTCCATTTATATTGATGAATATTCTATTTCTATATTCTTGATCATTGATAATATTATTGGTAATAATCGTCCAATATTAGCCAACTAATAATCAATCTTTTGAGTGCTATCATGATGATGACTTAATCTCGCCTTTCCTCCCTGTTATGAAGTCTGGCTTCAGGACAAGAGCCTCCACAGTAATTCTTCTGTGAATCACTCACCTCCCCCACTTCATACAATGACCGACTGAACTTTATAACAACCAGGTTTAATTTAATCTCTTGGAACCACCTCTAGGCTTGAAAATTTGGGTCATCTTTGCTCAAAAGAGGCCCAGCACTTGAAATAGCATCAGAAGTTACAATATTCAAAGGCAACACTTAAATTCTGAAGCCAGTGCCTAACATGGGCTATAAACTGTTTGTTCTTCCTTGTTAAACTACCTGTTAAATCTCTTCTGTCCATTAAATATACAAACATCATCTTCCTAATTCATTTCCTGTTAACTCTGCTTCTCCCAATTATATTCTAATAGTCTTTCCCCTCTTCTAACAGTCCTGGGTTCTCAGAAAATCTGCCTATGGTTATTGTTCTCATCTTATCCCTCTTCTCTGGTGCTTTCAGCTAATTTTCTCTTTTACACCTGCTGGAAGGAAAGACTGCTCAGTAAGGTCTTTCTAGCCTCAAGTTCCAATTCAGAACTCAAAAGAACTGGAAGGGTGACAGAGCTACTTGCATGGGTCTTGCTCACCTCATTTCTGGCTTTAGCCAGTATTAATCTCTTTTCTGTGCCCTCAGCTCCCCTCAGTTATTTTGAAAAGACAACATAAGGAAATGAATGGCTATCAGTTCAGTATACTGGGAGAGGATCATTGTAGAAGAGCGAGCTCCAAATATTTCATCACCTTTTCACTGGTGTGAACAAGTGGTGAATTAGACAAATGTGCCAAGTTACATATCAGAGGGGCAGACAGACTGATCTGGTGAGGTTCTCAGTTCAAGACTACCAATCTGACAATAAATGGCTGGATAGTGAACTCAAGATAGCCTTAACCATTTCAAAGTACAGCTGCTCTATAATTCAGCTCTCACCCACTACGGAAGTTCAGCAGAACCACAGTAATACCGTTCTCCTCCTCCAGGGAGACTTGGAATACTAACTCAGATGGTAATAGTTTATTCACTTTGATTTAAAACCACCTTCTCTTGCTGCCATTGATGTGAATAAGGGGCAATTCAAGCTGTACCAGCATCTTGACAGTGACATCTGAAAGGTGAGAAAAGAAAAAGCAGGCCCATTATTGACAACTTTCCCCCAAACCAGTATGAAAAGTAAATAAAAAATTAGACACAAGATGAACACAGTTATGACCATAATTTACCCCCTTTGTGCTGCAACTAGTTCAACTAAAATACACAGCAGTATTCACACAGAAAAACCCTAATCTGGCATCAGTCTGTGCACTTAAGCCATGTGTAGACTAAATGAGAGGCATGTGTGCATGACACTTTAAAGCAGGATAAATGTTTTTGCACTGCTTTAATGGTGTCAGTGTTTGCACACCTCAGTGGCATATTGTGCATTAATTCCAGCCACTGTAGGAAATTTGGCGGCATAATGTGCCTTAAATGACTTGGGGCACAGCAAACTAAAACTCCTTGAAGGAGTTCTGTGGTTCTGCCCCTATAGCCATGGAGCAAAGTACCCGGCTCTGTGCAGCTCCATAGGAAGCCCTGCAGGCAGCCTAACAGCAGCCTGGCAAAGCAGGCTCTGCCCAAGAAAAGGAGCAAACCTGATCTACCCCCCTCCCCCCTAGAGCCTGCCTGCCGGAGTTGTGCAGGGTGCCTGGGGGTGGGTGCTGCCGGGGGGAGGGGAGGGCACAGCTGCTGCAGAAGGAAGCACCAGTTCCCCACCCCTGCAGCTCAGGGACTGCTCTGCCTGCTGGCAGCTTGCCCTCCCCTCCGGCAAGGCAAGCAAATCAGTGGGGTGTGTGCATGACATGGGGGTTTAATCAGCCCTAAATTAAAGTGTTTTTTTAAGATCCACCACTTCATTTTAGGGCCTCCCATTCCATCTACACATGCCCTTAGACCTCTTTTGTCTTCACTTGACCGTAGAGGGACCTCAGACAGGAACAGAGATTTCTCTGTGCATAGTTAGTTGCAAGATCAGGCCTGAAGGTGCTTCTCAGTAGGAGGTAACTGTGGCAGCATCTGGCCCCTAAAGAATGGCAAGAGACACTGGCAAGAATCACTTTGGCAAGAATCACTTTGTGGTTTCAGCCTGTAACTAAAATATTTTTAGTGTCACAGTTGGAAATAACAAAATTCATATTAATTTAAAAATGGATTTACAAATAACTTATTATCCTCTTGCCACACCATCCCACCCACTGGTCAGTTCATTCTCACCCTACACTTCTCTCCAGCATCTTAATCCACCTCTCCAGTTCCTCTGACCTTCCTTATATATAATCACAGCTGTCATATAGACTAAATTCCCAGAATCGACTACTTCAACCCCTCCAGATTCACTAAACATGTTTTCAGTATCTCCCTAAAGATACCTTCCCTACCCTCGCTCCTCTTCCTTAGGCGCAGTGTTGGAGTCTTTGTCCTGTTCTTATCCCCCCTCAACTTTTCCTTAAGCCCAGAGCATTTTTCATTACCCCATAACATCTCGACACCTTGTTGTCTGGTGGCTTCTAAGGCTCTTTCCCATTTTGTTCTTTTCTTAACTCTTGTTTGTTCATGATCTGCTATAGGTAGTTCTTCTCACAGAGGGGCTTTCAAGGCATTCCCTCTCTGGCCCTTCCCCCCCTCCCCCCCTTAATAAACTACGTCATTATTGTACAACATAATTACCCGTGCTTTTAACTCTTCCAATTATTCTCCTCCCTACACTTGGCATCTCTTTTCATTACAATGCTTCTGATAAGCCACTTCATAGTATTCTCAAAGACTAGCCTACATTCAAAAGCCTTCATTAGCCTAGGTTTAAATGTGGAAAACAAGAAAAGAACAGGGCAAGCCTTGAATATAATACATATACTAAGCTATGTTAATGTACATGTTAATTCATAGTATAAATAATGTAAATGTTATCTTTCTTCTTTGCTTCAGTAGACAGGTCCTGGATATGCCAAACTATTATCTACAAGTACTACTTTTTATAGCTTTTAAACTGTTTTAATTTTCTCAGCAAGAATACCAAGCCAATATTACGTGTCTACGGGCAAACCATACTGCCACATGGACTTTTCTGTCTCATGTCTCTACTACTGATTTCCCTGTGTGTTTAGTGTCTCAGGAGGCTTGTCGGTGAGGCCCTAAGGGACCATGACCCCAAGGGGAGGGGAGTTCAGGAAGAGTGGTTGCTCCTCAAGGGAGCGATCCTAGAGGCACAAGCTAAGGCTATTCCGTCTCAGAGGAAAGGCAACAAAAGGGCACAGCAGCCTCCTTGGCTCAGCAAGAAACTAGTGGACATCCTGTGTCTAAAAAGAAAGACCTACAAAAGATGGAGGATGGGATTCATCTCCAAGGAATAATATTCCGCACTGGTCCAGACCTGCAGGGAGCAAAACAGGAAAGCCAAAGTGGCCATGGAACTCCAACTGGCCACAAGTATCAAGGACTATAAAAAGTCCTTTTTTAGATATGTGGGGAGCCAGAGGAAAAGCAAGGGCAACATTGGGCCCCTGCTAAACCAAAAAAGGGAGAACTGACAGCTGACACCCAGGAAAAAGCCAGCTTGCTAAATGGGTACTCTGCATCAGTCTTTCACAAGTCCCATGGGACGCCCCTGCCCATTATGGGACAGGGACGCCTAAGTGAGGGTGGTTCCTTGCCCTCCATCAATGCTGACCATGTGAAGGAACAGCTTGAGAGGCTGGACACCTTCAAGTCAGCCCACCCTGACAATTTATACCCCAGAGTACTCGAGGAGCTGGCTAGCATCATAGCTTAGCCCCTGGCATGGATCTTTGAGAGCTCCTGGCGGTTTGGTGAAGTGCCTGATGATTGGAAGAAGGCCAATGTGGTGTCTATCTTCAAGAAAAGGAGGAAAGTGGATTTGGCAAACTACAGGCCCATCAGCCTGACCTCTATTCTGGGGAAGGTCTTAGGAAAAAAAAATCATCAAGGAGGCCATCCTTAATGGACTGGCCGATGGCAACACCCTGAGGGACAGCCAGCACGGGTTTGTTGCGGGTAGGTCATGCTTGACCAAGCTCATTTCCTTTTATGACCAGGTGACCTATCACCTGGACAAGGGGGAAAGAGATTGATGTCATATCTCAACTTCAAAAAAAAAGCCTTCAATCTGGTATTCCATGATCACCTTTATAAACTCCCGCAAGACTGTTTCAGGCTGGACATAAGGAAGAACTTCTTTACTGTCCGAGCCCCCAAGGTCTGGAATGGCCTGCTGCCAGAGGTAGTTCAAGCACCTACTTTGAATGCCTTCAAGAGAAACCTGGATGTTTTTCTTGTTGAGATTGTACGACCCCAGCTGAGTTCCTGCCCCTGGGGCAGGGGCCTGGACTTGATGATCTTCCGAGGTCCCTAACAGTCCTAATGTCTATGAAATCTATGAAATTTGGGATAATGCTTGGCAATTGTGACATTTTAAAAACACTTTTCAAATATCAAGAAAGCTTTGATAGACTATGCAGTCCATTTGTGAAATACATCATATTTGTCTAATAAAATACCTGGGACCCGTCATCCTGGATGAATCAGGGGGGTGTCCATCTAATAATATATCTTATTTTGACAGCAGTCAGACCTAAATATTTCAGAAGCTGGAGTTGTTAGATAATTATGAAACAGTTTGCCCACAACAGAGTTTTCTTACCAGCCCCACCCTTTCATATTAAAGGTCAGATTCTGAAATGAAAATGGGTGTTCCTATACCTTATAGTCTTTATTGTACCCAATTAAGTTCCAGATTGTTGTGTGTATAGATGTCTTTAATTACTGTACTATGTTTTTGTCTCAATGATCTCCTTTGTCAGCAAGTTAGACATTGTCTGGCTGTGTAAAACACTATCTGTAAATCACTTGGCTGCATTTTAATTTAGTTTAGTTTAAGTGAACTTCTAGTTCTTGTTGATCAAAGAGACCAAGAGAGCTTGAAGCTCCCCCCACCCCCCTAATTCCTTCTTTACTCCCAGCATCCCTTGATAATGCTCAGTATCCTTTCTGAAAAAGGAAGAAATTCTCAGTGATTCCTCCTCCAAGGGAAGAATTAGCAAGGCTCTAATCCTTGTCAGTTAGCATCTCAGAATCTCCCCGTTTTTAAAGTTGACTGACCAAATCCTAACAGAGTACGTAAGTGGAGGGCGTGTTATGTATTCATGTATTAACATATTTGCTGTCACATGGGTTGTGCATCTTTCAACTGTATTCATAGCAGAAGTGATGCTAAGGGACACACCCAAGATGACAAGTCTGTGGCTGTGTTAGAAACAGGTTTCAGATCTTTTTACCCAGGTAGTGTATTATAAGCACTAGATCATGCATTTCCCCCCACCCCCACCCAAACAGCCCATCCTTCAGTAAGTTGCATCTAGACATGAATCACTTATTGATTTTTCCTTAATTCACTCTGCTCCCTTCTACACTTGCTGAAAACAGATGCCCACACCTCTGAATATTAGGCCTGTACATCTGTGGATTTGTCTTTATTATGAATGTTGTTACGAACTATGGAATAAGTCCACTCAATTCTACTTCTGAATAAGACTATACATTTTATTATACAAGGGAAGAAAAGTCTGTATTGGAGGAAAGGATTACATAAGGATTATCCATCCAACAGTTTACATTTGTTTAACAACTGATTTTGGTTAAGGTGCTGCCACTTTCCAGGTGGAAAAATGTGTTTACACAACGGAAGGAACGTACAGGCCTCTGCTTCTGGTATATGGTACCTTTTGCTTTGTCTCACAACAGATGCTACTTGGAATACTAATAAGACAATGTGACATCAGCTCTTGTTACCTAGGATCTAAGAATCAGAATTCACACATCTGAGCCATTGTTATATCAACACACTAAAAGTGGATACTATGCATATTAAGATACTAGGATGAGAGGCATTGTTAGCACAGGTACCATCAGAATGAATTCTCCATGAAGGGTTCAACTAAGGCTCCAGGTGCCAGAACTGAGTTGAATGGGGTTAGGGAAGCAGAAGTGCATTGTATAGCTGCCCACATTATGAGTAGCACAACAGCATGCCTCTGGGAATGCTGCTGGGAACACAGCCCATAGCAGGTCTTGTTAGTCCTTTGAAAAAGCTATAACCTGCATTCCCTGTTTTAAAGTCCTTGAGGCACACACATGCTCAGAGGAAAGGCAGAGCTCTGGCAGTGGGTGCAGCTGGTATAGCCAGTGATCATACCCCTTGCACTGAGGCTGGGCCATACCATGGTTCCTTCCAACACACAAGCAAACAGAACCAGGCTGACTGACACCTTTTCCCCTAAATGCCAATAGAGCACAGACCTCAGGGCAACCAAAACTAGCCTGTAAACAGCTGCTGGACTTGAGAAAAATTAGTGATGTCAGCCACTGTCAGGGGTTGTGCACTTTTATTTAGGTGCACTTTACAAAATATTAAAACTGGTTATTTGCTGATTGAATAGCTTGTGAATCTCAACTTTGTACAGTCAAGCAGTTTGCTTGTAGGGAGCAGTTTTTTCACTATAAAATTGTATTTTATACAGTAAGATGTGTGAAATTGTATTTCAGCTGCTATAAGCCCAACAGTTTTTGCTCCTGGCCTTTTCACTCACTACCCTCAGTTGTTTTCAGGCATGATGCCAAGTTCATATCTAATCTTCTTTCAAAATGAAAGAGTGAGAACCAGAGAAGATTTTGCACAGCAGAGGCCTGTGAATACTAGCAAAAAGGAATGTAAGAAAGGCCCTTACCACCCAGAACAATCCATCATGTCTCTTGTTTTATAATTTTCCCCTCCAGCTGCATCAGAAGCCAAAGTGTAGCAGCAAATCTCTGACTGAGCATTGTTATCTCTACGACCTTTCACATCAGTGCCATATTTCAGTGATTGATCTTTTGGAATTCTTCTTCCTTTGAGTTTTATGGCCACTCCTCCAAACTCGTCTTCTAAAATGACAACAGGAGTCCACCAGAGAGAGACAAAAATATAATATACAGTTTGTCACTGTTCCTGCAAGTTTTTGGGTTTTTGGAATGTTAAGCAGTATTAAAGACAGAATGTGCTATAAGCAGTTGCATTTAATGGTTTCATAGATGTTAGGAGCTGGAAGGAACTTTACAGATCATCAGGTCCACCCCCCCTTACACTCGGGCAGGAAAGACCACTGAGGTCAGATGACCCCAGCAAGATGGGCATCAAGACACTTTTTGAAGATTGCCAGGGTGGGTGACTGTACCACCTCAAGGGGGGAGCCTGTTCCAAGCCCTTAGTACTGAACTTGTAAAGACTTTTTTCTTATGTCTAGTCTGAAGCGGTCTTCAATCAACTTGTGCCGATTAATTTCTTGTGCTGCCCTGGGGGGCCTTGGTGAACAGATGCTTCCCAGGCCCTGATGTTATTTGAAGGCTCTCCCCTTCAGCTCTTCTCCAGGCTGAACAGTCCCAAGTCTTTCAGCCCCTCCTTGTATGACCTGGTCTCTAGACCTCTAAATCATGTGCGTAGCCCTCCTTTGGACTCCTGAGCTTCTCCACATCCTTCCTGAAGTGTGGTGCCCAGAACTGGATGCAGTACTCCAGCTACAGTCTCACCAAGGCCAAGTAGAGAGGGAGGATGACATCCTTAGCCTTGCTTAAGATGCCTTGGTATATGCATGCCAGTGTTCGATTATCTCTGCCAGCTATGGCATCACATTCATTCTGTTGTCCACCATGACACCCAGGTCTAGTTCAGTTGTGGTGCTGGCAAGTGTATCACTACCAAGCCTGTAAGTGTGTAGTGGATTATTTTTCCCCTGATGGAACGCTTTGCATTTCTCTGTATTAAACATCAGGTTGAAGTCTGCCCACTTGGTTAATACCCTTTTTTTTTTTGCCTGCACAGCTCTGACTTGCCACTAGAGACCTGGTGACCATGGCTAGGCACCAAGACCATCTAGGTTCTATCCATGCACAGCATAGGGGAGGGGGTAAGAGAAAGCAGTGCATCCTGGGATGCTAGAGGACTGCACATTTCTCACTTTATCTTCATGGAGCAACTGACATTACCCCAACATGAGCTAGATAGCACAGCCCAGAGTTAACTCTCACCTGACATGGTATAACTTTGAGGCTCTCAGAGGCTAAGAATAGATGTCACCACATGATGCTCTTCATTGGGCAGAAAACATGCTCTTGATGGTGCAGGACAAGGGGCAACGTGATCTCCCCACTTTCCCTGCTCAGCCAGACTCATCCCCAGCAATCACCAGGGACAAATCTTACAGAGCAGGGAAAGTGGGTTTTTTTCTCCACCTAGGCAAACACAGGGGCACAGGTCTGAATATCTGGGAAATCCCAACTTCCTTGCTTATGGAGAGGCACCCTGATTCTTTGGGGTGCCTCGCTGCAAGTGGGGAAAAGAGGGCAAGTACTCTGGGAGTGTAAGGGCCCCTTAAGCCCCCAGAGCACCTGTCCAGGGATGGCGAAAGAATACAAGCAGGCATCTCAGCGTGCTTGTATTCTTCTACTACAGAGGCAAGAAATGTCCACCACAGTAAAGCAGCAGTCCATCACCACTTTGTCATGCCACTGATTTCCCTTTCATTTGAAATAACAGAGTAGCAATGTCTGTTTGCTTAGCATTTGTGCTGCCATAAACATTTTTATGGTGGCACAAGTGAAATGTCAGACAAAATCTGTTCTCACTCAGAAAGTACTTAGCATAGATTAATGAGCTTTAATGTGTGGATGCTTACATTTTGAATACTCTTAGTATGGTCTAAGTGTAGCATGTAACTTCTTTTAAACAAAAATTCAGTCAGGTATGGCCTACTTAAAAAAAATATATCCCATCAAAGACAGGATTGGATTAAACTGGAGAACAGGTGCTCCTCTCCTCATCTCACTTCAGTTGGGTGTTAATGTTGCTTTAGGTAATAAGATCTGCAGGTTTTTCTCCTGTTTGACTAATCACAGTAGTCCTTTTCCTTTGGAATGTTATTTCTGGGCAAGGTACTGTTGCCAGGAACTTAATGTCTCAATCGTGTTTTACATCAGCAACCAAAGGCCTTAGAACTTAATGATTATTATCAGTGCAAGTACCTAAATTCATATTTTATACTCTGAAGGAATAGTCTTCTAGGAATAAATAGCCCCACATGTTCTAGCTGATTCAGTATTTCATGCTGAAAAACTCAGTCCTTCCTTTAAGCAGATGAAAGTCACCAGCTAACAGTTAGATAAATGATGTCAGCCTCACTCAGTTTTGTCATTTTGTATCACTTCCATAAAAGATCGACCAATTTCCAATACTGGCTGCATGAAACTACAGTAGTTTAGAAAATCCAGTATTATGAATCATATGCAATGAGAAGAGATGCATACAATTTTAAAAGTAAGCAAAGTATCTGCTTGGTAGCCTTTGTTAACATTGCAAAGCACTTCAGTGCAAATCATATCTTGCATGAATACAAACTTTATGGAAAATTGTGCATATGTTCATATAAAATTGAGAGGCTGAGCATATATTTAAAAACAAATTAATTTGAGTGAGGAGCAGGCATCGTGAATATTTCTTTGACTATCAGTTATAAGAACTGGATATACTGGACTTTCTTCACCACTCCTACAGACCTGAAACTGCACAACAGCTTAATTTGTTGTATCAATTAACTTTTCAAAAACAATCATAGAACATCTCCATGTATTAAGAGTCCCTTTACAGTGCTGTATTCCAGGGCTGATAATACCCAACCAGTGGTCCCTTGTGCTAAAGAAAACCCTTCAGATCCTATTCTTTAACTGCTGTCCCCCAGCATTCTGCTTTCATGTCTCAAAGCAGGTATGCTGTTTGAGCTCCTGCTTCATGAACTTCTCACCATCCCATTACCAGCAGGCAACACTCCTTTTTATTCATTTTAGTTGTTTATTTAGCTGCTACAATGGAGTATTCTCCTCCAACTCAGTTCAGGTAATGAAATACCCAGTGATCAAATAAAACCTCTCAGAGTGGCTCCCCCATGCAAGTCATCAATCCAGCCTAGACTTAAGAGAGTTCTACCCTTTTTGCCAGAAACCCTCCTCCAAAAACAGCAAACCTTTTAATACCATGTAACTTGGTTGCTGAATACAGCCTGCCTGACCTTTGCCTCCTACCCTCTCCAAGCAACTTATCTTTCTTCATAATATGCAGGCGCCAAGATTTAGGGCCAGAGGCTTTGTGGCAGCAATTTTATCTCCTCCCAGAGTTCCGACCAGAAAAGTCCCTCCTCAATTTTGGGGTGTTCCAGTGCTTGAGAAAAAGTTTTAATACCAAATCCTGCCATCATGTTCTTCTGCAGCAAGAGAGATGGGGAACTTGCTGTCAGACCAGTGACTGAACATCACGGCTAAGCACCACTTTAAAAGACTAAGAGCGAAACACAGAATTACCATGTCCTCCTAGCTTTATGCCCCAAGGTCTAGTAGATCTCAAGAATATTCCAAAGAGGTTTTTCCACACCCATTTTTTAAACACATTTTGGAATTTAAATTCAAAATTAGTTACATAGTGATCCAAAACAAGCAGGTTGTTGGTCACAGTGCAAGAAGCTGAATTTTGCCAAACCTTCTTTCAAAGCAGTGAGCCTTGGAACCCAGAGAAAATTTCATCCATGTTACTAGCAACCATAACAACAGCTAGGAGACATCATTGTCTTTGTATTAGAGACTCCACTGATAAAATTCAGAGTTAGGCCAAAGATCTAGCTGGCCTCAGGGTCTCCAGCACCCTGCATCAAGGGCAGTACTGCCATTTCCCACTACCCACCCTTTTTCCAACCCCCTTCCCCCACCCCGTTTCAAAAAAATCTCACTGATGACTCCAATTAAGAGCAACATTTCCAGAAATAATTCTATAACCCTGATCAACAGGAATATGCCAACAGGATTTAGATGCCTCATTCTCAGCATCCCTCCAAATATAAGGGGCAAAAGTAATCCGTATGTCTCCTATTTAGATGGTCTTGGACTCTGGCGATAGCTGAACAACTTATGATTATAGGTATCAACAAGCAATTTGAAGTAGTAACTAACGTCTGAGGAATTAAAAGATTTTCTGCAGTGAATTTAATGTGTTAAGTTTTAAAGAGTTGAAACTACCAAGCTCAATTCTTTCTGTCCTCTCTCCATTGAGGAATATTTCTGGGTTACCAAAATGTCAGAACTCAGTCTGTTAAGATCCGAATACCTACAGCATCAGCCTATCTCTTTCATCAGCTGAAATGAAAATAGTTCTAGGAACAGCTGATAAGTGTTTCCAAAATATTCTCCAGACAGATTTTTGGGGATAGCCCTGTCGCACTTTTGCCAAAATCTCCCATATGAAGCTAAAATGCTGATATATCTTTGGCATGTCTACACATGCAATTAAGTGCATCTTTAGGTTACTGTGCATTAAAATAAAGATCAGTAAACTGCACCCAGGGATGCATCTACTCATGCAACCGCACTGGGAGCAAATTTGCTCCCACCAGGAACAGTCGAGTCCAGGGTTGCTCCTGTCCCACTGCCCTGCTCTGCCCCCCTGCAGCAGCCAGGGGAAGCTGCAGGCTCCCCCAGTGCCAGCCCTGGGGTTAGGCCTGGGCTCTGGGGAATGGGCAGGAGCTGTCCCAGAGCGAGGGACAATTCCTAGCCATGTGGAGCTCGGGATCAGTGACACTGGCTTAGGGTGATGCCTCATGGCAGAGCAGCAGCCACTACCTAGGTTCTTCCTTCAGTTTGCTTGCTGCAGGGACAAGGGAGCTCTCCATTCCCAGTCCTTGAGCTGCTCAGTTCCCAGCTCCCCACAGGACCCAAGAACCAACCAACGTTGGGATGGGGAAGCTCTGTCCCAGCAGTGCCAGGCCAGGGACAGAACTTCTGTCCCTTCAGCCCTGTCACTGCCCATGCAGTGCATGCCCCACTTAGCTCCTTCTCCCTGCCCATGCCTGGACTGAGCCGTGCTGGGATGGGAGGGGGAGCTGCAGAGAAGGTATATAGCACCAGGACTAAGGAGAGTCATAGGGGGTAAACAGTGCTGGGATCAGGGGAGACATCTCCACCTGGTCCCCATGCTGCTTCCTCTTCACCCCCCACCTCCCTACTGCTACAAGCACTGATCAGCCCCTGGCTAGGTTGTGCAGTGTGGTGTGCCCTGTACAGGCAGTGGCTGGGCTGGAGAGATGGGGGAGCTCTGTGTCCCCGGCCCAGCACTCTGGGGACAGAGCTTCTCTTTCCTGGCACTGCTTAGTTTCTGGCTCCTGCAGGGAGCCCAGAGCTGACGGCACCAGGACCAGGGACAGAGAGCTCTCCCTTCCCTTCAGCAAGCAAATAGAGGGGAGAGCTCAGGGTACTGCTGCTGCCCAGCCTCAGGGCATCACCCCAACACAGTGCTGCCAAGCTAGAATGTGATCAAGAGCTCTACATCAGAACCATGGACAGCTTCTCCCTTTCCTGCTGCTGCCTAGGCTGACTTGGAGCAAATTGATCTCAGTGAGCATCTACACATGCACTGCTGCACTTTAGTACCTCTATTTTCTTGGTACTAGCAAACTGTACATTAGCCTAATTTTTTGCACAATAAGTCCTGCGCACATGTAGACAGTGATGCTTTACTGCACATTTAGTCTAATGCACAGTAAAGCATCTTGTGTGAACATGCTTTTTGTATGTGAAAAAAAGGCACTCCAGTGCAGCTATTTTTGTAAACCTGGAAAGTGGCTTAGTGTACAGATACAAAATGTCTATTTTGTGGCACTTTATTTCCTTAAGCTAAATAATGATAGAAAGACCTAAAGTAATCATTCCTACCTTAATCTTTTAATGGAAAGCTGTAACCTGAAGGTAGGACTTGAGGCAGGTTTTTTTGATGCAAAAAACCTACAGAGTTGTCACTGTTCACCAGAAACAACTTAGGTTATGGCATGAGATGCCTGGCAAAAAAAAAGAAAAAAGCTAGAATAGAAATCAGTTTTCTTCAACAGTAGTAATTTATTTCCCCCCTGAAGAGCCCCTGCCACTGTCGCAACTCAGGCATTAGTAGAGCCTCCTAGCAAAAACACAGCATGTGCAAACAACATGGTGGGGTAGGAGGAACAGTGTCCATCAGCTTTACTACACTACTTCCCCAGACAATGTCAGTTAAGCTGACACATTGCTCTGTCTGTGTAACTGACTTTTTCACACAGGGACATACTTCTGCCAGCTAAACTTTGTACCATACGGAGACAATTAATGAGTTTTGCAACCTGGGCAAAACTCCCATATGCCTGGCCTGGGGGCTAAGCTCTGGAGAGCTGTGTAGGGGGAGGAGAGTGGTCTTACCTGCTTCAGATGCCCTCACACCCATTTCCAGCTGGGCATGTTAAAGCTGCTCCATCTCAGCTCCTCTAGCTGGGCTGTACAGCCCTGTTTCTTCCATAGCAAATACTTTTAAGTCAGTGCCCAGGGCTGGGGTCCTACTCCCTTCCCCCACCCCCACGGTTGTGCTGCTGCTGTACAGCCAGCCCTACTTCTTAAGATCTTACTCTGTTGATTTGTTTCCCCTTCTCTGCTTTTTGTGTAGCTCACCATTTCACATAGTTGATAAACTGCACAGATGCTTAGTTAATTAAGACTCTTTCTTGTTTGCTTCTGTGCTATTGACCCAAGATACAAGGCTGATGTAGCAAGATTTGGATAGGCAGGTACAAGAGACACACAGTTTATGCTGACTGCATTAGTTGGTTTTGTTTGATTACGGTTGTTAATAGTTTATTTTAAATCTTACATTCAGCTTTGTGGTATACTTCACAAAGAAGATCCATCGTGTGCCTTCATTCTCTGTTACTGTCTTACCAGGCAATGCCAGTAATTCCTAGCTGTTAGGTTTTAAGCGTGTTCAAAAAGCTGCTAACTTTTTTTTAAAGAAAAAGAGTCAGTTAAAGGAATTGGAACATCATTCAATCTGGCAGTACAGGATCTTTTTCCACATTGCCTTCTTCAGTAGCTGTCTGTGACCTGCTTCCCACTATTGCCATACCACAAAAGAAAGATGACCAAGACTAATTTATGATATATGCTGAAGGATGAAAGCTTGTAAGTAGCCCAATAAGAGAGACCAATAACCTGATTTAGAAAGACACATACACTTACAACAAACCCCATTCCACCGAAGTTTCCAGAATGTATTAAACAAAGACATTCTGGCATTGCTACTGTGGTACCATGGCAACCCAACAAGTCAACCACTGTGCCCTCCCACAATGAATCATTCATTATAGAGATATAGAGACCATCTCCTCTACCCACTTCACTTAGCAAATATTTGTTTTCAGCAGCAACATTTATACCCCAGAGATGAAAGCAAAATCAGTATTCTCATACAGTCTATAGTAGATAAATTAGCTTTATAAAGGAGGTTTTGGGTACTGGACAAGTACTACATTTAGCATAGCATTTTCAGAAAATAAGAGAAATAAAAACAACTTCTTTGCTACATGCCATTTTGCATATGGCCTCCCTCCCTATACTTTGACAGTTTCAGCAATGGGAGTTAGTACTGCCTTGTTCTTATGCATGCACCTTTATTTATATATAGTTTTAGTAAGATTAATTCAAAAGGTTCTTCCAGCCTTTACAGCCTATTAAGCTAACATGGTTAAGGTGCATCAGTTTCTGTAGCCAGTGGCGCACAAGAGAACAGTGTGGCTGGTATTACAACTGAGCCATCTTTAAAAATTCCCCAACACAAGATAGCCAGGTTTCTAACAAAACTGGGTCAAATGGGAGCAGCCTTTGGCATGAATCCACACCAGGGATTGAAATCACTCCTCTGGTGCCACACTGAGATTTCTTAACTCTCCGTCACAATGCCCCTTTAGTAAAGGCAAGCTATCCAGATAGCATTAAGTAAGGATATTGTCAAAACCAGGTGCTATTCTTGAATATGCATGTAGGATCTGAAGTAATCTTAAGGTAGTTCACGTGGTATCTTAACAGCCTTAACAGCAATAACATTCCTTAACACAGTTTCCAAGCAAGGGACATGATCTTGCTCTCATTTCAGAGTACTGGCAACTTCTGTAGCCTTAAATAGAAATAAGATTTATCCAAAAACGTGTTTGTTGGTAGACATCTAATTTGGTGGAAAGGAAAAAAGCATGGGCATGCAAATTGTTGCCACACTCGGTATTGCCAAATTTTGCAATATCTTGCATTACTTACAACCCCAAAAGTGAGCTCAAATAAAAGTAATCTGAAGCTAACCTTATTAAGAAAGTTACCATGGGAAAACTGAACTGTACAAGCCTAAAATCAGCCATCTCCATTAAGATAATTTTATGATTTTTAACCAAAACTCCCAATGTTTTGAGGTTTGACTAATGCTTTTTTTTTTTTCTAAAGAGCTTGAACATTAAGGTTATTTTACTCCCAAATTCCAGTTTTCCTATAGCTACTGGAATAACAGATTTAACGTTATAAGCCATAAGTATGATGAACTCCCATTTGACAGGTTTATTTCCTTGAAAGAGAAAGAAAACTACCACAGAACAACAACCTGCATACACAGCTGAACTTACCTTTAGGTTAGGTACAGACATTCAAAAAGTCTGCGGTGGAACTGATCCAAGTTGCATGGTTTTCTGTAAGTGGCATAGTTTAAACTGGTAGCAAACAGAACATACATTCACCTTTTAGTCACGCGTGTGCTAAATCTTAGAATGGGTTCTACTATTTTAAACTGGTCTGTGCATGTCCAACTTCTGTTTTGTTACAGGTATAGATCACTTTTTTTTATATACTGGTAAAAGTGTAATTCTGCATCTGGCCTAAAAGGCCACAGTTCCCCTCCTTCTTCCTCCAGCTTTCCTGTTGCTATAAACTGCATAGAAAAACAGCCAAGAGTATAAGGTAATTATTTCAGTAGCAGTACTTCCAAGATCAGGTTTAACTGGCCCTGTAAAACAGTTTAAGCTAAATAGTTTTTGCATGCAAGAACTAAGGACTGTATATAAAGCCTGTAGTTTAATCAGTCATTTGTGCTGCATCTTTGCACTGCCTCTTAGTGTAATTCAACAAGTGCTGGAGAAACCAAAAGATTGTCTTCTGTTCAGTTATTTCTGGTAATTCATTAAGTAAGGTGCAAACTGACAGTTCAGATGAGCGTACAACAGGACTTGGAAAAGCTAGGCTGAAAAGACAATCCCTCAGTTTGTTTGGCAATGTGTTTTCATTTCAAGGAAAGTTTAATAAACAACTATAAAATATGGATAGGATTTTAATACCAAAAATTGTTATGCACAGCAGTTGAACAGGGGTGTGTTGGTATGTGAAGCTGTTCATATGAGACCTTTTGCAGCTCAGGGCAGTCCAAAGTATGGTTAGGAATCTTGCTTTCCTGGTATCGGATTAAAGATTTGCTTTCCGGTCCCAATCATCTCTTAGAACACTTGTGATAAAAAAAAAAAAACCCTGAGTGTGCAGGAAGATAATCCCTGGCTTGTTAAATCTGGGTTTTAATAAGGCAACTGTAATGAAGCATTGTAAGGTCCTGATGCATCTCAAGCAGGTCCAAGGAGGTGATCCTCCCCTTCTATGCAACACTGGTCAGGCTGCAGCTGGAGTACTGTGTTCAATTCTGGGCACCGGACTTCAGGAGGGATGTGGACAGCATGGAGAGGGTTCCAGGGACAGCAGAGCAGACCCTACGAAGAGAGGCTACGGGACCTTAACCTGTTCAGCCTTCACAAGAGAAGGCCGAGGGGGGACCTGGTGACCATCTATAAACTCACCAGTGGGGACCAGCAGAGTCTGGGAGAGACCCTGTTCCCCCTAGCGCCCCCTAGGGCAACAAGGAATAATGGCCACAAATTGTTAGAGAATAGGTTTAGACTAGACTTCTGAAGCACTACTTCACAGTCAGGGTGGCTAGGATCTGGAACCAACTTCCAAAGGAAGTGGTGATGGCTCCTACCCTGGGGGTCTTTAAGAGGAGTCTTGATGTCTACCTGGCTGGGGTCCCTTCCGACCCTACTTCTATGAATATCTATAAATAAGGTTTTTAAATTGTCCTGTTGTTGCCAGTGCTGCAAGCATAACTATACAACTGAAAAGGGCCTTTTAGGGAAGTATTTTACCCTCTCAGCCAACAAAAAATTCATTAAAGCTTATCTTTCTTGAACAAAAACAGGTCCTTGGAGGCCTAGTAATATTGACCCAGGGCTTACCATCTGAAATTTAATTTGGTGAATTTGTTTTATAATAAATATTGCAGTAATTTAAAAAGTAATTCATAATTATGCAGAAAAGAGTTCATATTTGACATTTGGCTATTGGGGTACTCCACATTTATCTTCACTTAGTTTGCTGAAATTTAATACTCAAGTTTCCACGCCAAGAAAACAGTAGTTTTGATCTGTAGAGCCAAGATAAGTACTTCAGTTTGAGACCACTCAAAGGACAATTGTCTTCCAGTGTTTTCTTTTCTTTATCATATGGTTCTTAAAGGGTATCCTATCTTCAAAATTACAACTCAGTTGAATTGCTCATTCTGCATTTCATTCTGAGCCAAAATTATTGGACCAAAACTTCAAGCCTAGCCTTTGTAATTATGCTTTTTTTCTGTTTACGTATGAAACACTGCACACAGTTTCATAGAGCTCATGATCAAAATTTGGTCCTTTAGAATCTCTTGTGATAAAGAGCTCAGTTGTACAGTGATTCATGGTCTGCAGGTATAGTAATAATCTCACCCAATTTTCCACTCAGGTGCTGTGGAAGTTCAGTCATAAAGAACCATAGTGTCAGACAAAGTTGTAGTGTTGCTGTTTGTTTCTTCACTAGAGCAAAAGTCTTTCAGTTTATTCCCCTGCTTCCAAGTGTTTCACTGATAAGTGTTACAGAATAAATTTCACAACACTAGGCAGCAATTCAGCATTTCTGAAAGAAATTTAAAAAAACCAAAACAAAAAAACAAACAAAAAAAAGGACACACAAGGGCCATATTTGGTTTTCAGCTGTTCACAAAGAATCCAGATCTGCTCTTCCATGCATGCATATACACACACCTCTCCCAGTAAACACCACAAGAAGCAAAACAGCTAATTTGTGTTCATAGCTGCTTCCCAGCAATTCAGACTTCTAAAACTAAGCATCCTTTCACCTGGGACTAGTTAGCAAAATAGAAATCAAGAACTCCCATCTGCAGTAACTCAAGCATTTGGTTGAGTACAGTTTTACATTGAGAAAAAACATTAAATGTCCCACAGAACACTCAGGGTAGATTTTGATTTACTCCACCTAGACTGGAGGCAAAACTTCCTGGCCACACAAACCAAGAGAGCATTCTGTGCAGAAAATCTGGCTAGAGGCACTGTACTCAGAAGTCCAAACAAAGTGATTGATCTGTGTTTCCATTTAAAAATGTCCTCTCTTCCACAAAGTGTTTTTCCCCCCCTTTAAAAAAAAAAACAGTGCTTACATGTGACCACTGTGGGATGCAACTGTTCCTCATACCATCAGCTGATGGAACACTGAGAAATATTGACAGTCTGTGCCTTCAAATCATGTTGGTTTAGGATCACTTAGTTGTGTTTGATGACCTGAAGGCAAGAAATAGGAAAAAAAATTAAGAAGTAGCTAGAAAAGTTGCAGTGTTCTTTCATTATTAGTCTGAGTTTCTTTGTGTGTGTAAGCATTAGTATTGTAATGCTAATAAAATGGAAAAGTTCCAGAAGGAGAGTTAAGTTAATGCAGCTTTGGCATTCAAGATCTCCTACAGCAGGGCTGAGTTACAAGTATGGGCTATGCAAAAAGAAGCACTTGTATCTACTACTGAATGTAGATTACAAGCTTTCAGGTACTGGATCCTTTGAATTCCTTATTCTCAATTTTGTATGAAAAAACGTTCCATTCAAAACAGACATTGCTTTTCCCCAAATATTTTTCTTGCTACCACTTTCCATACAATCCCACCCAGTAAGATCTTAGCAGCTTCACCTAGCAGTTCTCCATATTGCAACAGAACGTTTCAATAAGCTAGCTACCAGTTACTCAAAGTT
The DNA here is from genome assembly GCF_052110815.1 of Crocodylus siamensis. Classification (NCBI taxonomy): domain Eukaryota; kingdom Metazoa; phylum Chordata; order Crocodylia; family Crocodylidae; genus Crocodylus; species Crocodylus siamensis. The sequence continues at coordinate 95,751,418 of NC_143399.1, read as the reverse complement.
TCCACCCCCCCTTTGAACTTGTGGCGTTTAAAACTTTTTAAAGCCCAAACATCCTTAATTGGTTTGAGGAGCTTCCTGGGAAAAAAGAGTGACCTGCTTATCATCAAAACCAACATAGACAGTATTAAAGGCACCCACGCTATCAACTGGAATGTAAGACAGAAAAAAAAATTAATTGAGCTGGTGCAGTTCATTTAAAATTTTCACCTGCTTGTCCCAAAATGACAAATATAACCTTCTATCTCAGACATTCCATTATGTTGTCAAGAAAACAACTAATACAAACTACAATTTATTTTTTAAGATCAGGCGATCTAGGATCAGGAGGAGGAAATATCTGTGCAGTAAAAGGAAGTGTTGAGATGTCCCCTTGCACCACTATCATTATAGTAGAAATTGCACTTCCTGTAAATGATTTTGGTGTTCATAACCATCTCATGAATTTGCTGTGGGCTGATGATTACTATAGAAGCATTGGGGCCTGGGAGCAAGAGGAGATGATACAAGTTTAGCAAGGAAGTTCAAAGCTAGAAGTGAAAACTGGCACACTCCCTTGCTTCTGTTTTTGTTTTACACAGGAATCTATAAACACAGTACTAAGCCATTAAATTCATGGGCAATCAATCACTTAAGCCACCTTTGTGTTCCAAAACTGTTCCAATCTGAACCAGTTATTAAGTATTACTGTAATTTCTGGCGTATAACATACAGCTTTCCCCCCAGACTCAGTCCCACAAAACAGGGGTACGAGTTTTAGGCAGGGAAGCTGCTTTCTTCTTTGGAAAAAGGGCACTCCTAGAAACGTTATGTATGCCACGCACTCGCCAAGATGACTGTCACTTGTGTCTGCTCAGCATACTGTTACACCTTGATTTGTTTTTTTTTTGAGTGTATTCAGACTTTGCCCATCTAGCTTATGATGTAGGACAAGCTCATAGGATAAGGTTTTCCAACTGAACTAGGGCCGTAACATATGTATAGGCCAGGGAAGTTAGTGTTTCTATTCATTTCAGATGTCTTCAGATTTTCACTAAAAGGAAATAAACACTTTTCTAGAAGTTTGTAAAAAATCAGCAAGTTTACAAGATTTCATCACTAGTGTCATATTCTGCATAGGACACTTTCATGGCATGGGGTCCCCAGGGATGACCAGGACATCCCTAGGACTTGGTTACAGTGCCAGTCTTGCCCAGCGAGCACCCTTTTCCTCACCTGCCACATCTTGCTGGTTATTATAAATTCAAGGGCAGCCTCCCTATTTATTATATTTGGGCCCAGTCCAGATGAACTTCACTAAACCCTGTGGGTTCATGGACCCCAAAACCATCTCTACAATGCCCCAAGCTTCACAGATGGTATTTAAACATTGTCCCTCTGAGGCCTTGCTATAGCTCAGCCTCTCCTTTGTCACTGGGCTCTCCACAGCCCCTTTCTCTGCACCCACACTGGCTCTGAGCTCTTCACACTGTGATGTGCCCCCAATGAGGCCACCTCCTCCCCAGTAACCACAGTCTGGTCCACCAGTTTATAAACAGCCACCAAAATATGAGCCCCTGGGCTATAACATAATACAACCAGCTCAGGATGAGCTCTGTCCCCTTAAAAGAGTCAAACTTCCCCCCAAGCATTAAGTGCCTTATAGCCTGGGGAGCTCCTGGAACCCTATAAGCAGCCTATCAGGCAGCTACAGCATCTCTAGGCAACTCTTCTCTGCAGGTTCCTTTCCCTGGCTGCTACCAGAGAACTAACCACTACTGGCCTCTCCCTGGGGTTTATATGTGCCTAGGGCCTTGCCTTTTTTCAGTCAGCTGACCAGGTGCAGGTGCTGGCTAATTCCCTTGTTAGCCTGCTGCTGTAGTCACCTATACCTGTGGGGTTTCTGCTTGGTTCTTAGGGCCCTTACCCAAGGCAGTTTCTGCTCTTGAAGGAGCAGGCACTTTAGGGCCCTGCGATAGACACTAAGTTTCTAATATAAGAGGAAGAATTGTGCTGTTTGTTGTGTGATGAATTATGTAGTTCAGACAAGCTCAGCTTTAATGCTACTCTAATTGCAGAAAGTCACTGGAGACTATCTATACTTTTGTTCTTTGGTATACAGAGGAGCTTTGCTCCATTATGGTCAGATTCTATTAGATAGCAGCTTAAATAGCTGTAGTTATGTCAAGGAATTCAAATTATAAGACTTTTTTCGGAAGCTTTTGCCTTCCAGTATGTGATAATGAAGTAAATACTACAGAGATGATTTTCAGTGGGAAGGCTCACCTTGTTTTTTAAGCTCTTACCATTTTGCTGTCACCTGCAGTCTTGTTTCAAAATCCATTAGGCATTTATCCTTTATTAAAACAATATATAGCGGCCACTCCCAAATGTCTTTACATTTTCATTTCACCTTATATCATCAAGGTAATTACCAGGGGGTAAATCCGTTTACATGACTCAGTGCTTAACGTTGCTGCAGTACACTCTTCACAAGAGTTATTTGCCCTTTTGTTGGAAGGGTATGTGAGGTCTTTCCCTGCACAATTGTCTGATAGGCCCATTGCTGAGTGACCTTCACATAACTCATCATTAATTGGCAAGCAGGCCTGATATTCTAAGCCAACAGGCTGGGACTTATCAGTGTCATCTTCATAGTACTATTAGCTCCACATATATATGGTTCAGAAGCCATCTCTTTATCACCGACCCTGTACCATTAAAATCAATCGCACAATTCTTATTGGCTGCCCTGGTGTACGATCAAGTTTCTGGAGAGCTCTGGATTCAAACATTTGTCTAATGCATTTTATTGTAAAGTTGTCTCTGCCTTCTGAATGTGTCACCTGGGGTTTAGTCTCTGCCAACACCTTTACCTGTGTAGATCTTTTTATAATGAAAAACACACAAAAGCTCAGAAAAGGCAAGGAAGATAGTTTTGCCGGTCCAGGTGTGAGGAGATTAGATAAATATCAAGTTTGAAATAGAGGAAGATATTCATACATGTCCTTCATTCATACTCTTTATGCCTGCCCATAATCATGCAACAATGGCTCAATACAATATCCTTTTATTTTCATAATATGCCTCCCTATATGTCAACCTTTTGCAGTTTTTAAATCCCACAATTTCAGGGTAAAAAGTAGTTTAACCTGCTGCATGCAACTCTGACAAGCAGCTGTTTTTTTAAGCACATCTTTATTAAAGAGAATAAAGATAGCTTGCTGGGGGAAAGACATCACAAACAGTATAATAAAAACAGATAGCTTACTTTCAAAGTTATTTGAATGGCAACAGCAGCTTTGTAACTCAATGCTAAGAACAAAATTTTAATTGGAAAAGTTAAAGTTAATTAAACCTGAGTTGGCATTCCCCATCTCATACCATGACTGTATTTAGCAATGAACTTGCTATGCAATTATGCTACAACTGTAGTTGGAACTGTTTCACAAAACCTGCTTTTGAGCCTCCCTCCATACACCAGAACACATTAGCTTAGAATTGGGACCAGAGCAAAAAAATTGCTGAGAAAGGCTAACAGTCAAGAAATTCACCTGTGACACCCCAAAATGAAGCAAGACTGAAACAATAAATAACATCTTCATAAAAGTATACAACAGGGGAATGTGGGGGAAATCCCTCTTCAACAGAAATGGTTCACATAAGAACTGTATACATATGAAAGTTCCTTCATCTCTGCAAAAGTCCTTACTCTGATTGTCTGAGTATATCATTTTCTAATGTTTAGGACAACCTGATATTGTCCAATACCACAGCAGGGGAAGCTTTAAAGTATATTTAAAGCCACTTCAAAAATCTACAGTGAGATCTGAATTTTAACTAGGTCTAGATTCCACAGGGATCTGACTCGGTGCCCAAATAGGAAAGAATAGGCAATTGTTGCCCTCACACTTTTAACTGCAGGTGGTTGAAAGGAAAGAATGAAGAACGTAAAAAAAGATTTGAAAGTAGGTAGCACAAACATTTAATTTCTACACAGCACCACCTGGTAAATCTTATCACTGACCCAGATAAAGCTGAAACTAGTGATATTTGTGTAAGACCAAAAGAACAAGACACCTAGGGATTTGCCTTCTCTAGCAGCAGCATTTAAATGTATATTTCTCTGGGATTGGTCTCTGTTAAACCTCAACCCCACGTGAGGCCCAATGACTAGGGAATCTGACAAATCAGTTGCCCATGGGATCCTGATACTCATTAGCCAGAGCAAAGCAGGGGGCAAACACAAGCACACACTGTGTTTATCAGCTTTATTGAAGTGGAGGCAACTTCGCGCAGGTCCCCACCAAACTGAGGAGGAGCCCAGAACATCAGTGCATTCATATATTACCAGTCCACACTCATTAGCATTAAACTATGCCCAGTTTCTCCTGGTTACGCCCATGGCTCCACCCCTGCATTTACATGGAATTGGCTATACATTAATCCATTACCATGAAACTTTCTACTCTGCACCTGCATGAGGTCATCACCCCTACTTCACCCTTACTTCACCCCTACTACCTTTGGTCACTTGCGGTTAATCATCTTAAAAGCCTTCTTTTATATTTTCCCTCTTAATATAACATTGGTTTCCTCCCCTGTCTGGTTTAAGTTCCTCTATTTTACAACTAAACAAACAGTCAAATGATTAGACAACTAAGTAAACAAACATTACACTTCTGCTAACTTTAGCATCTTAGGTCTTATGCCTGGTTAAATTATATGGATCACATACAGTCTTGCCCCAAGCTCTCTGAGCCAAAAGAGGACCTGTGCTGTTTGCAAAGCACCTTCTGAAATGGTTATATGCCCTTTTGGTGATGCTGCTACATACAACATTTATAGTGTTTATATTGCAATGCGCTCCTGACCCATTCTGCTAGTCTGGAATCATTTAATTTTAAGTAAGCATCACTTTATGTATCCCCAACTTAATTAGCTTGCCCACGTGAACACTGCTACCCTGCTTCTAATTTAGAAAGCAACCCAACTAAGAGCATCACAGGTTGTTTGAGCATGGTTTCAGGGGGTGAGCAGTTTATTTAGTACATGGGACAAATAAAAACAGGCTAACAGTACAAGATAAGCTCCATGATCATGGAGCTGAGTGGACAACAGGCTCCTGAGCCTGTTCCCCACCCAGCTCCACAATTGCAGAGCTGAGCAGAGAATAGGTTCTCCAGCTCCTGCCCTGTGATCCAGGTGGGGAGCTGAGGCCAGGAGTCTGCTGCTGCTGGGGCAGGGGGGGCATTGTCCCCACAGGGTGTAATGTAGCCCCAGCCAGATGACAGCTGTCTCTTGGCCTGGTGCTCCCTGCCAGCCCCTTGGCTAGCACCCTGGGGGAGCCTAATGCAGGGGCCCATTGTAGGGCCCCAGGAAATGGAAGCCATTAGTGTCAAATCTGCTCCCACTTCCCTGCATGTAGACGCCTGCCTGGGTGTGTTTACTTGTGCGTTTACTTGCGAGTAGTTTACTCTCAAACATAGATGCAAGTGTAGACATGCCCAGTATGTTGTATTTAAATGAGAATTTAGCCTGTATGCCAGGTTTGTGAATACTGCTCAGTGGACTGAATACCCCTTATAGAAACCAAGGTTATTATAGTTCAGAGCAAGCTGTATCTCTGACCTGGCTCTCTGTGGCTACCCTTGCAGGTAACAGCTCTGGCCCTGTACATTTCACCAGAATTCAGCAGTGCCTCTCACCATTCTCAAGATGTGGACACTGGTTATACTCCTGTATATTAACACCAGGTTCAGGGGTGGATATGTGTAGGTATTGCCTACAACAGATGGCAATTCAGACTTTGTTGCTAGGTAGTCAGGAAACAAGTAACAGTTTGCTTGCCTTTAGTAAACTAACCCAGGAGACACACATTTTTATAGACATACCATTAGTTTTTAGCCTCTGATGCTTATTCTTTCAGGAGTCAGTTTCCGCAGGGTTGAGTAGAATTACCACAGCTTATGGGTTAGAGTTACCTGTCCACTACTTTCAATGCCAGTTACACCAGTAAATATTAAATAAATCCATGCCTTTTGACTGGGTCACCAATTACAACACCCCATATTACCAGCTTTTTCCTCAGCAGGTCCAGTTTGATTTTGAATCTACTATAGTTTTCTCTTAGCGATTTGTGACTAGTTTGAAAATAAAATTCATAGATTTCATAGACATTAGGGCTGGAAGGGAACTCAGAAGATCATCGAGTCCAGCCCCCTGCCCAAAGGGCAGGAGGTCAGCTGGGGTCATAGGATCCCAGCAAGATAAGCATCCAATTTGCTCTTGAAGGTGTTCAATGTAGGTGCTTGAACCACCTCCAATGGCAGGCTGTTCCAGACCTTGCGGGGTCGGGGAGTAAAGAAATTCTTCCTTATGTCCAGCCTGAAATAGTCTTGTAGTAGTTTATGACCATTCAACCTCGTCATCCCTTGGGGTGCTCTAGTGAACAACTGTTCCCCCAGTTCCTGGTGGTCACCCCAATAAACTTATAGGTGGCCATCAGATCACCCCCGAGCCTGTGTTTTTCCAAGGTAAAAAGCCCCATGGCTCTCAGCCTGTCATCTTAAGGTCTGTTTTCCTGACCTCTGATCATGCGCATGGCTCTTCCCTGGACTCTCTCAAGCTTCTCCACATCCTTTTTGAATTGTGGATCCCAAAACTGGACACAGTACTCCAGCTGCGGCCTCACGAAGGCCAAGTACAAAGGGAGAATGACGTCCCGGGATTTGCATCTATGGATGCACGCCAGCATTTTGGTCGCTTTACTAGCTGCAGCATCGCATTGCAGGCTCATGTTCATCTTGTGGTCATTGATGACCCCCAAGTCTCTTTCTTCCATAGTGCTTTCTTCCGTAGCATTGCCAAGCCTATAAGGATGCTACAGGTTTTTCTTTCCAAGGTGGAGAACCTTGCATTTTTCGGTGTTAAACACCATCAAGTTCTCGTCTGCCCATTTGCTGAGCCTGTCCAGGTCAGCCTGGATCACCCGCCTATCTTCTGGCGTGGATGCTTTGCCCCAAAGTTTGGTGTCATCGGCAAACTTGGCCAGCCCACTTATGACTCCAATGTCCACATCATTAATGAAGATGTTGAACACTATTAAATAATAACAGCTTGTTCAAAGTAAAGCATTATTTGTTTGTCCATAGAAACATGACCAGAGGAAGAAGGCTCTCAACTCTCTTAGGTTTTCCCTACAAGATAAGGCATACCTTAGTTTGTCCTAGGCATATGCCACCAACAGGGTTGAGTAAAACAAAATGCATCCCTCGAGCCCCTCAGTGTAACCAATCACATCCAACACATTGTTTACATGTGAATTTTTTTTAATCCATTTCAGAGTCTTTTAATTAGTTCTGGGGCATCTGAACCTGGTACATTTTGTTAATTCTCCTCTCCTGGTGAGTTAGAAATGAGCTTTGAACAGTGGAACTACTGGGCTTGTCATTTGAGCATCAGTAATTCAATTATAATCATTGCATGGTTTCCAGGTAGGAGTTAAGAACTCCAGCTGGAATTAACCTTCAGTGTTTCATAGAAACTTGATAGTCATACTATCCTGGTAGGTTAAGCTAAACAGGAACAAAACACACTTATTCCAAAGTAAGTTTTTGCTATAAGAGGTAATCAGGAACAGTTAATCTCTATAACCAGACTAGTCCTAAAGAGTACTAAAACCTCAAAACAGGTTTACAGAGTGTGAAAAGAATCAAAAACGCAAAGTCTCTTCATTCTGTTTTGATAACAGTTCCACATTATAGTGCAAACAAAACCTTGAATGTTTCTTGTTCTTCAGCCATAAAGTAAAAATCTGATTTTAGGGCCTTTGTACATGCCATGTTTTTTGCCCTTTCTTGCACTGCAACTGTGCGACTATTTGCACAAGTTTTTCTGGACAAGGGTTTTCTGGACACTTTAAAAGTCTTTAGTGCGTTAAACTAAAATTCCTCAGATGTAGTTTAGCTTGGCTCACCAGGAATTAAAGCATCGCATCCAAGGATTCATGGCGTGCAAACACAAAGACACTCAAAGATGTGTAATGAGCCTCTTTATCCACCAGATGGCTCTGCAAAGTTTTGTGGTTCCCCATTTCGAATTGCTTT